>NC_056737.1:488211050-488511050 GCF_019279795.1 Protopterus annectens | reverse complement strand
TGCAGAATCTGGTTCTCCTGCTGAGACAGCAGGGAAGGAGTCTGAGGCAGGTGCCATGGGGATAATTGTGACACTGCGCAGAAGGGGGTACTAGTGTTGGCGCGGCAGTCTGGAGCAATCAAAATCATCCTTGGTTTGTCCTGTTTGATTTTTAGTAGTACTTTGGAGAGCAGAGGCAGAGGGTGTCAGGCATAGACTGATAGGTTTTTCCAGCTGAAGGACAGAGCATCCACTTTCCAGGCTTGTTTGTGGGGAGTCCTTGTGCAAAATTTGTCCAATTGGTAGTTCTGGGGAGAGGCAAACCGGTCTATATCTGAGCTCCCGCATTTGCTTGTCAACATGTTGAAAATGCTTGGTTCCAGTTTCCACTCATGTGGGTCCATGAGGATTCTGCTTAGTCCGTCTGCCAGTGTATTTAATTTTCCTGGGAAGAATTGAGCTTGTAGGTGCACTCGGTAGCTCAAGGCTGTGTTCCACAATGCCACGGCTAGTCTGCAGAGAGGGTAAGAATGTGTACCTTGTGCTTGTTTATGTACCACATAACAGTGGTGTTGTCCATCTTTACCATTAGTTGTCCTGAAAGAATGCAGTCCTTGAAGGCTGTCAGAGCATTCTGTACAGCTAACATTTCTTTTTGACTGATATGCAGGTGCATTTGACTTGGGTTCCATTTACCCTAAATGCACTTCCCTGCAAGGTGAGCCCCCCATGCATAGTCTGTTGTTAGGGTATGGGCGACAGGGGGTGGTGTTAAAGGTAGTCCCTTGTTTTGCTGGCAGGCCTCTGCCCACCAAAGGAACTCTAGGCGTAGGCAAGGTATGATTGGAATCATTGTTTCTAGGTCTTGAGAGTGTTGACACCATTGGCTTTTTAGATACCACTGTAGTTTCCTCATATACAGTCTTGCATATGGAATTAGAAGAATGCAGGAGGCCATGAACCCCAAAGACTGCATTATTTGTCTTGCAGATAGCAGGGTTTTTGTGGCCACTTGTTTGAAGTAGGTTGTCAAATGAATTTGTTTCTCTGGCGTGAGGTAAGCCATCTGGGAAGTTGTATTCAAGCTTGCTCACAGGAATATAATTTGTTGACAGGGTACCAGGTGTGATTTCTTTTCGTTTATGGTGTACCCCAGACAAGTTAGAACCCTTTGTACAAAGGCCAGATGATTCAAAAGTATGTCCTGGCTTTCTGCCTGAATTAGACAATCGTCCAGGTATGGGTATATTTGAATATTTCTTTGCCTGCAAAATGCAATAACTGGAGCTAGGCACTTTGTGGATACCCTGGGCGCAGTAGATAAACCAAAGGGCAGTGCAGAGAACTGATTGTGCGTGCAGCCTGCTTTGAAGCGTAGGTATCTTCTGCAAGATTCCCTGATTGGGATGTGCAGGTATGCTTCTTTTAAATCTAGTGTTGCCAGCCAGGCATCTTTGCCTAGCATAGAAAGTAATTGGTGAAGCATATTGAATTTTGGAATCTCCAAAAAGGTGTTTAGAGTAGACAGGTCCAGGATAGGAAGCCATGAATTGTCTTTTCTGGGTACCAGGAAAAGTCTTGAGGAGAAACCTTGCCCCTTTTCCTTTTCTGGTACCAGTTGAATAGCCCCATGCTTAAGAGAGAAAGTACTTGTTTTGGGCCTCTGCCCACTGATTTGGTGTTGGCAACGTGTGGAAGTGAAATCTGTATCCCCTGGGACACTATATATAAAACCCATTTGTCCTGGGTTATGAGCTCCCAATTCTTTGCATGAAGAGCAATCTTTCCCCCCAAAGGGGCAGTCAGTTGATAAGTGCTTGGAAATTTTAAAAGGAAGTCATTGAGACAGTTTACCATAAGGGAGAGTCTTATTATTCCCAGATTTTGAAGTGGAGGCCCCCCTCTGCTTAGTTCTGTGTGCGCCCTGGGACTGAAACCTAGGGTTTTTGCTGTGTCTGTGTTTGGCTTGACAGGACCTGGAAGGGGCTGGAAAGGACCAATTCTTAGAGGGCCAGTGCCTACTAAATCTAGGAGGCTGAACTTGTAAAAAATCTTTAACAGTTTACAGAGATTTAGCTTCAGCTTCCATATTTTTAAGAACTTCCTCAGCCTTGTTGCCAAACAGGCGGTCCTGATTTAAAGGAGCATCCAACAATTTAGCTTTAACATGACCAAGCAAAGATTGCTCCTTGAGCCAAGCATGCCTTCTGAGCACAGACTCAGTAACAGCAGCCCTGCAAGAGACCTCTAATGAATCAAAACCACATTGCAAAGTATGTTTTCCAACTTGTTCAGCAGACTGCATTAAATCCTGTAATTCTTTATTTTCCACAGAGTCAGGAATCAACATCATTTTCTGTTTAAGTAGTCCAATAACATGCTGCTGATACTTTAACATATGAAACTGGCAGTTTAAAGGCCTAATAGCCAAGGTTGCAGAAGTGTAAACCTTCTTACACCATCTATCCAGCATCCTGGAGTCTCTATCAGAAGGGGTAGGATTTTTAGCAGTAGAAGACTTAATGCCCTTGGGCCCCTGTGAAATAGTCTCTGGATCTGCAATAGGATTTTTAAAAAGGAACTTGTTGGACTCAGGCACTCTGTAGTATCTGTCAGGTTTTCTGGGAGCAGGAGGCAGGAAATCAGGGGCCAAACTACATTCCAAAAAAGCATCAACAACAATGTCTAGTACAGGAGGAATAGCTAAAGGCCTACGCTGAGGTAGAAGGAAATCCCTAAGCCTCTTTTTTGAATCAGAAAAATTCTGGCTTTCTCAGTGGAAATGCTCCCTTAGAGTACATAAGGTTTCCCCAAAAGAAAAATCCTCAGGAGGGGAAGCAGAGGGAATGGAGTCCTCTGCATCAGAATCTTCATAAGCAGATAAGGGCAAATCCAGATTATCAGAAGAATCAGAAAAAACAGAATCCTGATCAGAAGGTTCATAATCAACTTCAGTCCTAGGCCTCTTAGAAGGGGGGGTTGGCTACCCCTGATTAGAGTGATTAGATCTTCAGCCATTCTTATCATTTGTTTTTTAGGCATAGAGGCCTTAGCATGTGGCCTGGTCGTTTTCTTAGGCACTGATCGAGATTTAGGCCCAAGTAAAGAAGGAGGCGCCTGTTTAATATGCAAGTCCGTAGGCCTGAAAACACCTTCAGAAGCCGGTGCCTGCATAGCGGCTCCAGACCCATCCAAGGTAGAGACATCCGCGGGTTCCATAGTGGAAGCATCTCACGGCATACCGGACTCCAAATGGCTCTCAGTAGAGGCCTGCAAATCAGAAGTAGCGGGTATCAGGGGCTGCAAAAGCGCCTCACTGAGTACCAGCAAACTGGCGACTGGCTTAGGAGAAGCGTTGTCATCAGTTTTGGACCTTGGCGGCCTGCCTCTGTCTTTATCTCTGCGTTTTTTCAGAATCCTGGTAGTCGGACGGTTAACCGATGACATTTTTGGATAATTAAACCGAGAACCGAAATATTTAGAGGTGAAAATATACAGACGACGGATAGTGCGCTGATTAAATAAAGCACAAAACCGATAGCAAGGTACATCATGGTCAGGGCCTAAGCATGAATGAAAGTCCTTATGAGGTATTTGCTTTCCACAAGTAATGCAATTATTAACTTTTACTGACATCGGTAAGGAGCAAGAAAAGGTTTCCCCAACAGAGTACTTAGCTTTAGTTGAAGACTTCGGTTCTGAAATTCAAAAATGAAAATTTCAGGAGTCGGCCGACCGGCACTTGCGAACTGCTTCTGATTCGGGCACCACACGGCAAGAAAGACTGATGTAATGGCATCGGCTGCATGTTTTATACCCCTGATGACCTGAAGTCATGGAAGAAGGGACAGCAACCAACACAGGTCCCAAGACTTTGTTAATCAGGCCGACTGAGGGCTACCTGCAAGCAGATAACCCAAATGTAATGACTCCAACAGTGAAACATGAAGAACATCTGAGGAAAGAGATGAAGTTGGCAGGAAGAACTTCCTCAGGAATGGTGGTAGAGTCTTCCAAGTCATAAAGTAACCTTTTTGGATGATGGAAAGGACCCAGGAGTCCTGAGTGATCTCCATCCAGGCTGAAAGGCAGAGAGAGAGAGAGAGAGAGACAGAGGTGTATGACTTGGAAAAATGGCTTGGCTGTCACAAATAGCCAGGTATGGCCTGACAGGGTTGATGAGAAGGAGTTGCAGGAGCAACAGATTTTGATGGAGGAGCTCTCCTAGAAGAGTTCTTAGACCTAGAACCTGAAGAAGCAGAAGAGGAGGAATGAGCAGGTCTTCTGACAAAGGAAGTCTTGGCAGGAAAATTCTTATAGAATTTGGGGACTGGGGAAACAAGCAAGTGTTTTAAATCTTGGAGCTCCTTAACTTTTTCCTGCAAAGATTTGAAAATTTGTGCAGCAGCTGAACCAAAAAGGGCAGAATTATCTAAATGAACATCAAGCAGTTTGGCCTTTATGTCATCAGATAATGACTGGGGCCTTAACCTTGAATGTTTTCAAAGAACAGATGCAGAGGTCGCAGTCCTGGACAATACCTCCACTGCATCATAGCTGCACCTAAAGGAATGCCTAGCTACCTGAGAAGATGACGACAGCAGATTGAGAACCTGAGACTTAACACCTTGGAGTCAGGTAATTTCAACAAAGCCTGAGATGCCTGAGGAAGCAAAGCCAGAGAGTACCTAGATATTTGTGTCTGGTAATTAACAGCCCTAATAGTTAAGGTGGATGAAGTATATACTTTTTTACCCAGCCTTTCCAATATCTTGCTCTCCTTATCAGAGGGAAGGAGCTTAGCAGAAGGAGACAAACAAGAAGATTTGTCAGAGGCAATAGAGACCACAGCTGGGTCAGCAGAGGGGCATTTATAAAGACACTTGAAGTCATCAGAGACCTTAAAATCTGTCAAGTCTCGGGAGCAGGGGCTTGGGAATTAAGGTTTTTACAAGTGGAAGCAAAAGCATCCAAAAAAGCAGGAAGAAAAGGCGGACCTGCAGAAGGTGCAGAGGCTTCCATTTGAAGAAGCTCATAGTAATATTTTTGTGCTTGTGAAATTTGGGAGAAATCCCATTTAAAAAATTCCTTCATGTTATTAATAATTTCCCACAAAAAATAGCTCTCCATCACACTTGTCCTCAGGAGAAGCATATTCCAAATCTGGGTGGAGTATGCCAGGGAGTCATCATCAGAAGAGGAATCTTCAGATTCAAGGACCTGCAACTCCGAAGCCTGCACAGAAGAAATACCCTGAGACCCAGAAGCCAGTACTGGAGAAGAGGTGAACAATGGAACAGGGAGAAAGAAGACTAAGCTGAAGGCCTCAGAGCCATCAGGACCCAAATAAGATCCTGTGTAAAGGCATCCCAATCTGATTGAGAAGTGGAAGGAACGTTTGGGCGCTTATTTTTCTGTTTCTTCTTAATGGGCTTCTCCATCAAAGAAGAGAGATCGGATATAGGCCTAACATCAGACAGATCCCTAGGTGGAGAGGCAGCAGCGGCCCCAGAGTCCTCCAGAATAACAAGCCACAATTCCCCCAAGTCATCCAAACTGGATGTCTGTATAGCCTTGGACATGCCAGGATCCACACTCCTGACTGCTTCCCCAGAGGTACCTGTTGAAGAAGAGGACCGGATCTCCAACAGTACCACAGGGTCTTCACTGACCTCAAGGGGAACGTTAAAGGAGGCAGGTGCATCGGAAGAGGATTCAGACCTCAGCTTGCTTACCTTCCTCTTCAAACTCCACTCAGCTGAAGGACCCCTGAAACTCTCCATCGTGTCCCCAGTCAGATGTTTGAGTCTCTGATTTTCAAGACAAAGGTTTAAGGTCGAAAGATGGCTTCCCAAAGTCTTAACCATGAAGGCTTGGCAAACAGAACAGGAACAGTGATCGTGACCAGGCCCCAAACAAAACAGACAAAGCTTGGGACTATCCTTATGTGGAATCTGCCTTCCACACCTACACTTGCCTTTCCTGGATGACATGAAAAATAGCAAATGGCAGTAGCAAAATAAAGTAAATCCCCAGTGGGGTACTTATCTGAAGCTGGAAGCGGAGCGAAGGAATCCGACAGAGGACCGTACATAGGAGTCAACCTTTCAGAATGGCAGCGAAAAAATTCTCAGGATGGTATGTGTGGACATCCCTTTTATGACTGACGTTGTCAGTACCTATGTGCGATGTCCCACATACTGTCAGTGCTATAAGCTTTGGTACACAGGCCGGAGACTGGGTCAATGGGTAAAATACAACCCATATGTAATGAATAGTGCAACATTGAATAGGAGGACATGTACAGGTTTTACAATACGGCTCTTAGATGACAATCTGCTGGCCACATGGATACTCAAGTAGATCTGCTTGCCGGCAATGACAGTTGGAGCTTTTTACTGACATACTGCAGGATGGAGAAGTGAACTGTACAAACAGCAAAAAATGAAATGACAGGGTCAGTGGCTAGACCTGATTATGTAGTCTGCACAAGATGTAATGTGCTTAAGTTGACACTGGGCGCACATACGCCTGAGTGTAACCGCTTCTACAAAAATAAGTGCTTAAGTGTGAATTCTAGAGGTAATGAATTCACTCATTAGTCCATCAAAGAATTACAACATCAGATCTAATTTTACAAGAATAATACAGGAGATAAAATTAAGTCTGTAGAAAGCTCAGAAAAAACAACATGAAGACAAGAAGCAGATAAAACAAACCGCTAAATGGGACTTGAATTATTCAGCTGCTAATTGGACTAACCATTCTTCTGCTAAATGGACTACCTATTTTTTTAACTTTAAATGGGAATCAGAATCTACTGATATTTTGCTAATGAAATTATTTCAACTGGTATTAGAACCACCCACAACATGCATATACTTTATCTTATTATAACTAATCAAGAGACTATGCTGCATAACAGTATTTACCACCACTTGGTAATTCTGATCATAATGTGCTATCCTTTGAAGTTTTATTATATGACATAAAACTACAAGAAAATGTGATTTTCAATTATTAAATTACGATAATACAATCAATGTCATTGACCAACTGGGAAACAGTGGCACTTACTGACACACACACACATTGGGTATATGTGCTGGGTATATGTGCCTAGAATCAATTTTGAAAAATTCAGTTAATGAAAATGAAAATCATGTAATTACCATAACAGATACATCTTGTCTTCTGTCAGGTTCAACATGTGGGTTATCAGATCACACACTGGTCATCTCAGTCTTCAGCCAGAGAGTTAATCCTCCTCTACTCACTATACCCTGCTCTTCTATTCTCTCTTCAGATCAAGTTTGCCCCGACACACCCCTAAAATAATATCAAATCTAAGTCTTGTCAAATGACCAAGGTAGCCGAGTGCATACATTGCGAAGATTGTTGAAGCATAAGCACGCTTTCCAAAATGGTCTAAAGTGTAAGACTCCCATATGGATTGTTAAACTCTTCTCAGATATCTCCTTTTTCATGGCAGCTGGAACCACAATACAGTCAACCTCTGGGCCCTTACTCCAATTAGGTCCAGCCATTGGAAAGGATAAAATCCTACCCACTTTCTAAGGGACTGGGTTCCATCACATCGACTTCCCTTAAAGACTTCTGTGACACCAACTCTATAAATGTATCCAGGGTGAGCACCCATGGGATGGATAGGCCCACGCCAAAAGCATCCAGAAACTCCTCCAGGGAGGGAGCCTCTGTGATCCATTCCCCATGAAGTATCAGTAATTGGAATAGATCTCTCAAAGAAGCTTCATCGCAGGGGATTTGGGGGAGCCCTTCCCTTCATCAAGCTCAGTGTCCTCAGTGGGGGATTCATCAGGGGAATCCTAATGTTTCTTCATGCACTTGTTCTTACTATGTCCCCCCACCAATAGAATCAGGGGGACAGACAAAAGAAATGGGGGCTATAAATACAGGGAAAACTGGGGACCTGAAGGTGCACGCTATCCAAGAACTAGCTAGTGCTAATCCACAGGCACAGAAGTACGGGAAACAGAATCTAAAGCCGCTGCCAAAGCTCACCTCTTCAAGCAGGAGAGGATCCTCTCTACAGCACTGAAAGCCAAAGCCGAAGCCGGATGACCAGACTGTGCACTCCTCAGTTCAAGGATTCAAGAGAGGCGCCAGTATCCAATGCCAATGCTGAGACTAGAGCCAAAGGGTTGAGTGTCAAAGGTCCCAGGGGCAGGCACAATTCTAAAACCCTGAAAGTCAACCCTGATCCCAAACCCACATTCCTGAGTCCTTGGCTCCAAGGAACACTTTGCTCCAATAATGCAGGAGTCAAGAATGTCAAGGAAGAAGTTGGTGCTTGAAGTCACCACGCCACTAGAGCCGATGAGAGGATGGCAGCACAGCTGGGCCGGTAAACTCTGGAGCTGAAGGGACCTGGGGATGAAAAACAGCATTTGGAGCAGAAACCTCAGGCAAAGAGGCCAAGAAGGCTAGGAGGATTTCTACCTGTATCGGAGTCTGCAAAAATTATCATAACAGCCATTCCAAGTCTGACAGCTTAATTCTCTCAACTGATCTAGTAAATCAGGCAGAAGTTGCCACCAATGGTGGCCTAGAAGACTTTCGTACCAGGACAGAATCCAAGGAACATATCCAAAAAGTTGTTTGGATCCCAATCTGGGAAGGAGATGACTCCAAAGATAATTCTGCCAGCATTGTAGGTAAGAAAGGGGTGTGTAACCTGCCTACTAAATCTGAGGTCTCCTTCACAGGAAAGGGACGGGGGATGCTGAACTCGGAAGCCTTGCATGTTTCAGATACTACCAATACAGGTCAACAGGGCAGACCAGGAGGCGTCAGAGATGGAGTTGCTGAAGGATGTGAGCCTTCAGCTTCAGGTGACCCTTAGTACATGAGAAGGACTGTTTGCAGTCTCCTCATTCCTTGGAATGGATTTCAGATCCTTGTCCTGGAACCACACTTTTTTCCTGTTTTCAGACCTCTTACTTGGAGAAGGGAAAGAAGAGGTGGCAAAAGGTACACCCATTTCTTTTAAAACCACTTTGGCCAGATGATTAACTGCTCAAATCCCAAAGCCGCACAAGCTGAACAGTCCATATTGAGATGAGCAGCACCCAGACAATACACATAGCAATTTTGTGCATCTTGCAGCAGTAATGTGTCCACACACTAAACACTTCTTGAACCCAAACTTTTCATTCTCCATCATCAAAAATAGCACCTACATTGACAGTAATAGAAAAGGGACTACCATAACACATACAGAAACATTTAATTTATCTAAAGATAAAACTGCAAGCTACAGAGACACTACCTAATCACACTATATAATTACTACTAGCTATTGATACATACCTAATGCTATGAAAGTATTACACACTTTTTCTTCTTTAGAAAACATCTGAAATAAAAAGTGGGAACACATGTGCAGAACAAAAAGAAAAAAAATGCTAACACCTAACACTTAACTAAACTAATGTATAAGAGATATATACAAAAAAGCCTACAACTATCCCATAAAATGATACAGTAAAGCAGAGCTCGAAGGACCATGATTCACTCCTGATGGTGGCAAACAAGTTCTAGGGAAAAAGAAGAGAGCAGGGTTTATGGGTAGGGGAGGAGGAGCTCTCGGACTGAAGACTCTTGAGTTGACCAGTGTCGAATCTGAGTCAGATCCAATGACTAACAGGTTGAAGTTACATGGAAAAAAACAACATTGATTGATTGAGTGATTGATTTAACATTTGTTTACCGGGAAAGTCCAACTTAGAACAAAGCCAATTTTCAGTGCAGCCCTGGTGGGAAACACTGCAGACACATGTCTTTGTAACGTGGGAGGAAACCGGAGAACCCAGAGAAAACCCACACGAATGCAGGGAGGATATGCAGACCCAGCACAGAAGACACTCCAGCCAAGAATCAAACCAGAGAACCTCTTGCTGTGAGGTGACAACGCTACCACTGCGCCATCCAAAACATCACATCAACTATATCTACAGTTACCAACAGTAATTATGGTAAGATTACTTTCTAGTAGAATAAGAAATTAAAATGGTTTTACAAAAAAAAATGGTTTAAGAAACACTCCCAAGAAATACATGCATTCTTAACAGATTAAATAATGAATATAAACTGGTCTTACATTTACAGAAAACACAGTCTGAATCAAGGTTAAGAATGATCAATCTTTAAGATTAAAGGGAAATAAAAATATTAAGAATTATCAACCTAAGTTTAACATCTACATTTTGAAATACTTTGAAAGCTGCCTGGTAAACATATTATGTAATTCAACTTTTAGTTCTAGTCCACTGCATCTCTGGTAGCATGGAAGGTCAATTTTGATGGAGTTCTATGATTAGGTCAGTACTACCATGGATTTTTGACTAACAACTGGTGTTGCTTGCTTGTATTTTACCAAAGGCATTCCACACTTTAATGCATACTTCAATATAAAGGACTTTAAGAGAGTATACACATTTAATCCATGCTTACCAAAATGGAAATCAAATTGGTTAACTAATCATATACAATGTACAGCTATTAAGGGGATGCATTTTGACCGTCTTCCATGGAGTCCCACAGGTATCACTTTTTGGCCCATAATTATTTAATTTTTATTTCACTACTATGCCAACACTTTCAGAACAATGGATAAATAAATAAGCAGATGATCATAAATTGGGGTTTATAGTTACTTCTAATGAAAAATTATGTAATAATTTTTCTAATCTCTGGACCAAGGAATATGGACTTCATTTTAGTCCTGAAAAAAGTAAAGTTTCATTCTTTGGCAAAATCATACAAATCCATTGTTGCTAAATGAAGCAGCCTTGAGAGCAGTTAATAAATTTAAAGATCTTGGAATGACAATACAGAAAAAATTTGATTTGATCAAAATATTGTAAATATAAGAAATGTGGCACTTGGAAGTCCAAGCATTATGCTGAAGTCTACATCATTCAGAGATGAATAAAATTTTGTTACATTATAGGTTCTGTACATCGACTTGAGTATAACAATGCTTTTTGTATCTATACTAAAAAGCAGTTGGACATCCTCAAATCCATACAACGTTCATTTACTAAAAGATCATCATTGGTTAATGAAATGAATAATTCAAACAGGTTTAGAAAGCTAAATTTGTACTTCAGTACAGACATTTTCATGGGAAGGCTAGTCTTGCTTTTAAAGCATTTAATGATAATACTTCACAGTCGGTGTTAAACTTATCTGTTGCCCATAACACTACCCAAGAAATGTAAAAACATACTTCTACTATCTTGTACAATATTTTTCACAAAGGAGAAACTATATTACCACCATTACTCCAAAACCGCCAAATACATTACTACATTTTATAAGAATAGCAGCTAAATGGTTTAAAAATGTTTTCTGATCCACACTTTACAAAGTCCTTGCTTTTTAAATTACCTATCAGGTCTTAACACTGGAATTTACTTATGAACTATGAACTATAAGTTGATGAATTCTCATAAGAAGTTCAGAGGAGGACTTAAATGTGGAGCTATCCTGGCAGTAATACAAATTAACAGGACAAAGCAGCAGTCAGTCATAGGTAACACTAAAGTAAATGGTGACGTGTACTAATCCAGAATACAATGGTAGATTGAAGAAGCATCTCAGAAAACCAAATCTAATTAGATTCAACAGATCACCTGATGGAAGTGTAGTAGTAAGGTTTCATCAAAAACTGCAGGGTGATAAATGTCTTTAGTCCCTTTAGTTTTATACATATTTTTATTAACTAAAGGAGAAATTATGTACAATAATTAATGAAGAGTTGAAGGATTTTATCAAGGAGGGGAAGAGGGCAAGAGTCAAGTGGGATAAGTTGATCCTTCCAGCAAAAGGAAAAGGTTTAGGATTACATTATTTGAAGGGATATTTTAGAGCTCTATGGTTAAGCCTCTTAAACCTAACACAAGCCAAAAGCTATAATTAAAAGTGTAAGGGAATGATGATGAGGCTGAAGTGTAATTCAGGAAACAAGGAAATAGTGGGGTTTTGGATGCTCATCCTTAAAGACAACAAGTGTCAAATAATTTTATATTCATAAAGTAGCAGAAAGCATATGAAGAACTAAGCCAACATAAGAATGGAGAAAGGAGATACTGCCAATAGGAATGACTGCAATTAAGGGTATAGAGATTAGGCAACAGGAAGCCAGAGTTTACTGGAGGAAGCTGGCAAAGGAACCAAGGTAATGGGAACAAATAATCAGAGGGAGAAAGTTAACAGAATGGGAAGAGGCCAAGAAGACATTTGAACTGCAGGCTAGAGATTGCCTCCTGATCAGGGATTGGTATGAGAGTATATGCAAAGAAAAAGATATGGGAAGTTCCAAAATGAAAGACCTGCATTGTTTGAGTTTTTACTTGAATCTAGAACAGAAGCTGCTATTAATAAGGAATAATTAGTACAGCACATAAAATATTGCACTATAATTACAGGAATCAGAGTAGGTCAGAAAAAAATTGGGAAGAGAGATTAGATAAGCAATTCATAAATAAGCAATGGCAGGACACATGCATGGTTCCCAAATCTGCAACAAAGTCTGGAAGATTTAGGATTTTTGTCTGCAAGTGTTTGCATAAGTTCTTTTATAACCCAAGCAGACTCCAAAGAATTTTTCATCGGGTAAATGGCAAATGTTGGAGGTGTAATAGGGAAAAAGAGGTACCTGTGAGCATATGTCCTCTGAGTATAACGAGTTGACAGACTTTGTAAGTCCAAAAAAACAGAACCGGACTCAAGTGACATAAAACACATAAAATAACGTATTTAATAAAACACTAAAACATGAGTGTTTTCATCTCTCAAGGAGACTTCATCAGATAAATACATTTCCACATCAGTGGTCTTTTTATACTAAAATGTTAACAGATAAATGTACTACTACATCATCACCAAGTGAACATCTTCATTTACAATTCATCTGTTTCTTAAAGGTAACCATCGCCTGGTTTCACCTAAGGATATTAGCCTTTTCCTTCAATACAGGTCTAATGGACACTTGATCGTTAAGCTCCGGGAAGGGGGTACAGCATTACATTTTAGCTGCCAAACTAACTCTCTTTTTACCAGCAGTCTCTGAGAGATGAAAGCGCTCATGTTTTAGTGTTTTACTAAATACATTGTTTGTTTTACGTCACTTGAGTCCGGTTCTGTGTTTTTGGATTTAGGATTTTATTGGTATTTACTCTTTGGCTGCTTTTTAGATTTTGCAAGTCCCCTATACAGTACTCTGCCATGAACTTTGCACAAGCAAATGAGTGTAACTAAGGATTTTTTTGAGCTGGGATACAGGATAGAATAGTTGTGTAAAATCTTACCATAACCATAGATGTCCTTCTCTTCCATGTTGTAGTATTCTTAGTGTGGGATTCCCCAACTCAGGCGACCCGAACGTCAGCTACTATACAAAAGCTTAAGCCTGGTTGCTGTAGCTGCATGGGACGTCACAAGTAGGGCCATAAACCAGGGGCATTAAATGTGACGTCTGCATGCACAGGCTTCGGAACTTGAAGGCCAGACAGCCTCAAGGGGAGTAACAAGTGATGTCAGCCAGAAGTGTTAAGTGTCATATGCTGACTAGTCTGCTCTTGGTCTAGAGTCGGGCTTCCTAGCACCTAAGAGATAAGCCCATAGGACAAAAAAAATACAAGTGGTTGGAGGGAGGGAAGGAATACTGCAACATTAAAGAGAAGGACATATATGGTTATGGTAAGATTTTATACAACTATTCTATGTCCTTCTATTCCTATGTTGCAGTATTCTTAGTGTGGGAGAGTACCACAGCTTAATTAGAGGGAAGGGTGGAGGCAGAAGTGGAAGATTCCAGAAAACCCGGCAGAATTGCTCTAGCAAAACCTGCCCTGGCTCTGGAGACGTGGTCCAATTTGCAGTGTTTGGTGATGGTGTGAATTGTGGACCAGGTGGGCTGCTCCCAGAATGGATGCTGTGTCCAGTCCTTTGAGGAAGGCTTTGGAAGGAGCCATGCTTCTGGCAGAGTGAGCTCTAACCCCCTGGGGTAAGTGCCTGCCATGATGTGAGTAGCAGAAGGAAAGTACAGTTGTGTACACTTACCATAAATGTAGATGTTCGAGTGTATTCACTGTTGCAGTCCTCACATAATGGTTATCCGGCTCCCAGTAGCCCTCAGTCCGCCCGAATACCAGAGTCCTTGGTATATGCCTCTGGCAGAGTGAGCTCTATCCCCCTGGGGTAAGTGCCTGCCATGGTGTGAGTAGCAGAAGTACAGTACAGTTGTGTACACTTAACATAAATGTAGATGTTAGAGTGTATTCACTGTTGCAGTCCTCACATAATGGTTATCCAGCTCCCGGTAGCCCTCAGTCCGCCCGAATACCAGAGTCCTTGGTATATGACGTTGGCTGCCGCCGGTTGTAAAACTGATGTCAGCACGTCAGGTATAAAGGGAGGAAGCAGATGCCATTTCCTCAGCTTTTCCTGCTTTAACTGACAGGAGCCCCCAAAAGAAGGCTAATCCAGGAATGGAAGCACCATGGACAAATGTACAAAAAATAAAAATCCATAGTCTGTGCCTTAGGAAAAAAGGGGGGATGGAGGGTGGGAAACCAGGACTGCAACACTGAATACAGACGAACATCTATATTTATGGTAAGTGTACGCAAATGTACTATGTTCGTCGTGTTTCACTGTTGCAGTCCTCACATATGGGTTGATTCCCAAAGCCCAGTAAGAAGATAAAGGGGGGAGAAAGGATCACAGATTAAGGGTTGGTAAGGAGGCCCTGCAAAACTGCAGAGGCAAAACCAGCCCTAGATTTAGAAAACAAAGGTAGATTGTAATGCTTTGTGAAAGTATGGACGGAAGACCAAGTAGCTGCTTCTAGAATGTCCTTAGTAGGCACGGCTCTCAGAAAGGCTGCAGAAGTAGTGGCTGCTCTAGTAGAATCAGTCCTAATACCCTGAGGGGGTACATTTCCATGCTGCAGGCAACAAAAATGAATACAATGAGCAATCTATTTGGAGATGGTTTGTTTTGAAATAGCTTTACCCTGAGCCCCAGGAACAAAACTAAACTGTTCAGATTTTCAAAAGGATTTAGTCCTGTCTAAGTAAAACTTCAGCTGTCTATGCACATCAAGAGAGTGCAGGACCCTTTCTCCTTTATTTTGGGGATTGTTGAAAAACATAGGCAGGTGAATAGACTGGTTAAGGGTTAAACTGGAAGCTAACTTAGGCATAAAGAAGGGATTGGTTCTCAGAGAAACCCGATCTGAGTGAAAAATAATGAAAGGTTCTACTGCCATTAAGGCTTGCAACTCAGATACCCTTCTAGCTGAAGTAATAGCTAAAATGAAAGCAGTCTTCTAGGACAGAAACGTCAAATCTGCAGAGGCAGCAGGTTCAAAGGGAGGCAGAGTAAGTTTTTCAAGGACAAAATTAAGATCCCAAGCAGGAGTAGGCACTCTTCTGGGAGGTCTAAGATTGCTAGCTCCCCTCAGGAACTGTTTCATCAACGGGTGAGAAAAAATGGGTTGCTCAAAAGAACAATGAGCCGAAATTGCTGAAGCGTGAAAGTCCACCATTAAGCAATCCTGCAAGGTAGTCAAGAATGAGTGAAAGAGAAGGATGAGAAGAGTCTTCTCCTTTAGCTAGCATCCAAGAGCAAAATCTCTTCCATTTATCTGCATAGGATTTTCTTGTGCTAGGCCTCCTGGCCTCATGAGGAACTTCAACTACCTGTTGGAAAAGATTTAAGGTATTAGGCCAGGCAATTAAATGCAGAGTTTGAAGATGAGGATGAAGGAACTTTATCCCTCCCTGAAACAACAGGTCTGGTACCAAGGGAAGATGCCAAGGCTGAGCCTGGGAAAGACTGCGAAGGAGGGGATACCAATGCTGCCTGGGCCAATCTGAAGCTATCAGAATAGCCTTTGGTTTTTCATCCCTTATCTTTAGCAGCACTCTGGGAAGAAGAGGCAGAGGATGGAATGCATAAACTGAGAGATGTGTCCATGGGAAGGACAACAAATCCATCTTCCAAGCTTTGTTGTAAAACTCCCTTGTGCAGAAGGTTGGAAGGAGATTGGTGAGAGAGGAGAAAAGATCCACTTGTGGGGTGCCCCAATGATGAGTGATGCAATGGAAAATGTTCCTGTTCAGTTGCCACTCATGAGGATCCAGAACATGTCTGCTCAAATGATTCACCAAGGAGTTTAACCTCCCTGGAAAACAGTGGGCTATTAGATGTAAGCCCATGGATGCTGCTATGGACCATAGTCACATGCTTTGTCTGCACAAGGAATAAGAGCGAGTCCCCCCTTGCTTGTTGATGTACCACATGACTGTGGTATTGTCTGTCCTGATTAGTAGAGTAGGTCCTTGAAAGCCAGCAAGGCCTGCTGCACTGCCATCAATTATTTTAAGTTTATGTGCAGATGAATCTGTTGGTAGCTCCAAGTCCCCTGTATGCCCCTGCAATCCAGATGAGCCCCCCAATGCAACATCTGAGGCATATGCGGTGACAGTCTGGCTGTCAGGCGGTGGGTGGAAAGGCAGACCCTTGTTCTGAGAACAGGCTGTTGCCCACCAGAGGAACTCCATTTGTAGACAGGGAATCAGGGGAAGAATCAAGTCTAAGTCCTGTGTGTGTTGATACCAAAGGTTCTTGAGGTACCACTGAAGTTTTCTCATATGCAGCCTTGCATATGGGATCATCAAAACACATGAAGCCATGAACCTTAGTGCTTGCAGGAATTGCCTTGCAGAGAGCTGGGTCATGCTTGCCAAGTTCATGAAGTAAGCG
Source organism: Protopterus annectens (assembly GCF_019279795.1). Lineage (NCBI taxonomy): Eukaryota > Metazoa > Chordata > Ceratodontiformes > Protopteridae > Protopterus > Protopterus annectens. Next base: position 488,494,253 of record NC_056737.1, on the reverse strand, counting down.
GAAAGATCTTTGTGCTTCTGTTGAGGGAGGAATACCACCTGGGTGGCTGTATTCAGACTCGCTCCCAGGAAAACAATCTCCCTTGAAGGAACCGACTTTGACTTCTTTTCGTTGAGAGTGTAACCCAAAGAGGTGAGTATTCTTCACAAAATCCAAATTCTTTTCTAATTGTTCTGGGGAGTTTGCTTGAATGAGACAGTCGTCCAGGTAAGGATAAATTTGGATGTTTCTCTGCCTGCAAAAAGCAATGGCTGGAGTCAGGCACTTCGTAAAAACTCTGGGAGCAGTAGATAGGTCAAAGGGCAATACAGAGAATTGAAAGTGTTGCTCCCCAGTCCTGAAGTGAAGGAACTGCCTGCAACTTTCCCTTATTGGGATGTGCACATAAGCCTTCCTGAGATCCAAAGTTACCAGCCAGGAATCCTTGCCCAGCATTGATAGTAATTGTTAAAGTGTGAGCATCTTGAATTTGGGAATCACCAGAAAAGTGTTTAGAATAGACAGATCCAGAATAGGGCACCAGGTGTCCCCTTTCTTGGGTACCAGAAAAAGCCTTGAATAAAAACCTAGGCCTGTCTGATTTGCAGGAACTGGCTCTATGGCCCCCATAGTCAGTAAAGAAGAAATCTCAAGTTTCTACCTCTGCCTTGAGAGTTTTGGGTATGTCTGGGTACCCTTGTAAAACAGGGAAGGTGTGAAAGTAAAATGTGTAACCTTGGTTTACTATATCGAGCACCCATTTGTCGTCTGTGATGGTAGACCATACCTCTGCAAACCTGGCTAACCTTCCCCCCCAAAAGAAACCCAGGGTCTTAAGAGGTAGGCACAAGAAGGCCTGAGTCCTTGAGAATGCCTGCTTTGGGAAGCTGGCTTAGAACTTCCTGATTAAGCAGAAGAATGCCATTGTTTAGCCCTTTGAGGGGCAGAAGCCTGCCCTCTCGAAGATCTGAAATCCCTAGGCCTAGAGCGACCCTGCTTGCCAGAATCAGGGAAAGACCAATTCTTGGAAGGATAATGTCTACTAAACCAGAGAGGATGAACCTGAAGGAAATCTTTTACAGCTTGCATAGATTTTGCCTTATCTTCCAACTTTTTCAGTACCTCCTCAGCCTTATTACTAAAAAGATTGTCCTTGTGCAAAGGAACATCCAGCAATTTAGACTTAACTGGTTCAGAAAGAGGCTGCTCCCTGAGCCAAGCATGCCTTCTAATTACGGAACCAGTGGCTGCTGCTCTGCAGGAAGCCTCCAAAGTGTCAAAACAACAATGAAGTGAATGCTTATTAACTAAAGTGACAGAATTCAGTAAGACTTGTAAATCTTTGTTTTCCATCATGGAAGGAATGTCCCCAAGTTTAGCCTTAATAGCCTCCAATGTATGCTGCTGATACTTAAGCATGTGAAAAAGACAGTTCATGGAACTAATGGTAAGAGTTGCAGAAGTATAGACATTTTACCCCACCTGTCCAAGGCCCTAGATTCCTTATCAGAAGGCACGAGGTTTCTAGCAATAGTAGCCTCAACATCCTTGGGGCCTTGAGAAATAATTTCTGGATCAGCAGTAGGGTTTCTGAAAAGGAATTGATGAGATTCAGGAACCCTATAATATCTATCCAGTTTTCTGGGGGCAGGAGGAACAGAATTAGGAGTTAAAGAATTTTTTATGAAAACATCATCCACAACTTCCAAAACTGGAGGTATAGCCAGAGGCTTATGTTGTGGCAAATCTAAAAATTCCCTGATTCTTTTCTTAGACTGTGGAAAATCCTGACATTCCCACTTAAAATGCTCTCTAAGAGTATTCAAAGTATCCCCAAAGGAAAAATCTTCTGAAGAGGAGGCAGAAGGGATAGAGTCCTCAGTATCAGAATCCTCAAAGCCAGAAAAAAGTTGAGAATTTCCTTCATCAGCAGACATACCGGAAATCTCAGAATCTGAGCCGGACAAAACATCAGGAGATCGCTCTCTCTGAAAGGGGGGGGGTGAGAGCCCCTAATCATGGAAAGATCACTAGCCATCTTTACCAACTGGGAGTGAGGTACAGAAAGGGAGGTCATCGCCTGTTTGTGAGTAGGTTTGCGGCTGGAAGGTTTACTAGCAATCCGGAGGGACTCGGGAGGCCTAGCAACTGCAAAAGTCTCAGCTAAGGTAGTCGGTCTTGGTTCTGGTCTCAGGTCGAAAAGAAGAGGCGTCAGAAGCCAGTGCCTGCAAAGCGGCTCCAAACCCATCTGAGGCGGCAACAGGCGGAGGGTCTGAAGAAGAAATAACAGTCTGCGGCATAGAGGACTCCACAAAGGTCTCAGCAGACCAACGTCATATACTAAGGACTCTGGTATTCGGGCCAACTGAGGGCTACTGGGAGCCGGATAACCCATATGTGAGGACTGCAACAATGAAACACGAAGAACATATGGATTTTCTAATCCAACAAGAAATTGTTTGTTTGGAGACTGCCTTGCCCAGAGCCCTGGGGTGGAAGGAAACAAATAGTTGGTTAGATTTTCTGAAGGACTTAGTTTTGTCTATGTAGACTCCAAGTTGCCTGTGCACATCCAGGGAATGGAAAATCCTCTCACTATTGTTAGTTGGAGAGGGGAAAAAAGTAGGTAGGTGAATGGATTGGTTTAAAAACAGTTTGTTGACCCCTTTAGGCATGAAGGAAGGGTTTCTGCATAGGGACACCCTATCCTTTTGGAATGTAGTGTGGTGGGGGGGTGGGCATGAGAGCCTGTAACTCTGACACTCTCCTAGCAGAAGTAACAGCCACCAGCAGGTCTTCCATGTACAACTTTGGAGTGTAGCAGTGTTAGCTGGCTCAAATGGGGCCAGTGTTGGTTTTTCCAGAAAAAAGTTTAGGTCCTAGGGGGGATGGTGGGATGGGTTTTCTAGGTGGTCTGATGTGTAAGACCCCTCTCAGGAAAAGTTTTACATTCAGCCTGGATAGCAAAGGGGGAATCTAGGGGTAGACTAGCTGAAACGGCTGAAAGGTGGACTTTCACTGAAGAGCAGAAAAGGCCATCCTTAATGAGTTAATACACACAGGCAAGGACTAGGGATGGGTCTGCCTGGCCAGGTTCCCTGTCCTTATTTTGACACCATTTGGAGAATCTCTCCTATTCTGATAAATACGATTTCCTAGTAGCAGGTTTCCTGGCCTCCCTCACGACTGTTAGAATGTCCTCTGAATTTTGGTGTCTGAAAGGGATTAGAAGTTTATCACCCAAAGTGTTGGGCCTAACATCTGTTGGTGATGGTGAATTAGAGTTCCCGTTTGTTGTGCGAGTAGGTCCAACTTGTGGGGTAACTTGCGGTGATTGCCCCTGGCTAATGAGTGAAGTAGGGGGGAACCAGTGTTGCCTTGGCCAGTAGAGAGTCAATAGCAGATTTCTGGTTTGTCCTTCCTGATTTTCAGTAGGACCTTTTGGATTAGAGGGAAGGGTGGAAAAGCATATAGAAACAGTCCCTTCCATGGAATACTGAAGGCATCCACCCTTCAGGCAAGTGGAAAGAGATCCTTGGTGCAGAATTTGTTCAATTGTCTGTTCTGGGGGGGAGGCAAACAGATCCACTTGAGGTATGCCCCACCAGTGGACAATGTCTAGAAAGGTCTCCCTGTTCAACATCCACTTGTGCTGCAGAAAGGCTGTTCTGCTGAGAATATCCACTTGTTTGTTGTCCTGAGAGGGGATGCATGAGGCCTGCAATGTTAAGTTGTGCCTGGAGGAGAGTTCCCAAATTTGTATAGTTATCATGCATAGGAGTTGAGCTCTGGTTCCTCCTTGTTTGTTGAGATACCACATCACTCTGTGGTGTTATCTGTGAATATCTGAAGGGGGCCCGGTTGGAGAATAGGAAGAAAAGCCTCCAGGGCCAGAAGAACTGTAGTAATTGCCCCTACATTGATATGTTTCTTTTGAAGGGTATGATTCCATGCCTCCTGTACCCTGAAACCTTTGAAGGTGGCTCCCCATCCTAGTTCCGATACATCTATATGCAAAAGTTGGGTTGGGGAGGGAATTTGAAGTGGAAGTCCCGGGTTGTGCAGGACTTGTTGAATCTACCACCTTAGTTCTGTTTTGAGGCAGGGCAAAATGGGAATTTATTGCTCCAGGGAGTGTTGGTGTTGTGACCATGTTTTTCAGGTACCATTGGAACTTTTGCATGTGCATTCTTGCAAGGGGAAGCATAGGGATGGTGGTTGCCATCAGCCCCAGGAGTTCCTGGAATTGTCTTGCAGATATCTGAGGAGCTAGTAAAAGGTTTTGGAAGTGACTAGAGAGTGACATGACTTGGCCCTGGGGAAGGAAAACACACATCAGGTCAGCTCTAATCCTGCAGTCCAGAAAGATTCTGTCTTGCTAAAGAAGTAAGGTGGATTTAAGTTGAGGGTGAAACCCAGGTTTTGTAGAAGGGAGGTGGTGAACCTGAGATGATTTTGGAGGAGGTCTTCTGTTTCTGCTAGAAGGAGAATGTCACCCAGGTAGGGATAGATTTAGACACCTTCAGTCCTGCAGTAAGCAACGGCTGAGGCTAGGCATTTTGTGAATACCCTGGGTGCAAAAGACAAACCAAAGGGCAGGGTTGTAAACTGAAAATGAGAGCAGGGTCCAGTAAAATGCAAGTATTTTCTGTTGGAGGGTTTTATGGAAATATAGAGATAAGTCTCCTTTAGATCTAGAGTGGCCATGTAGGCCTGGACTGGACTGGGATTAAAGGGAGAAGAGTTTGAAGGAATAGCATCCTGAATGATAGTACTTTGTGGAATCGGTTTAGAAAGGATAAGTCTAGTATTGGTCTCCAGGGCCCATCATTTTGGGCACCAGAAAGAGTCTTGAGTAAATTCCTTCTCCTTCCTGCCCTGGAGGGACAGGTTCTATTGTCCCTAATCTTAGGAGATTTTTTGAGGGAAAGGGGATGGGCCTATGGATGGATTTTTCCTTCCAAGAAAGGAAATATCCATTTTGAATGATGGTCAGTACCCACTGGTCTGATGTGATGGTTTTCCAAAAGGGGAGGCTGGCTGATAAACGTAGATGGGCAAGGCAGTCACGCATTGTTGGGTGCTTCTATCAGGAAAAGGCCGTCTTGGAGTAGGTTGTGATGTAACTGGTGTGGAGTAGGTTTGCCTCCTGGTTCCTCTCCTGTGCCTGGTAGAGGAGGTGATGCTAGAGGAAGGAGTTCTCCTGACAAAAGTCTTTGCAGGATAATTCCTGTAGTACTTAGGAATAGGAGACACAAGCAGATGTCTGATGTCCTGAAGCTCCTTAGTTTTGCCCTGCAAGTTTTTAAAAAGTTCTGCAGACTGTTTGCTAAACAAGAGGTTATGGTCTAATGGGTCGTCCAGAATTTTAGACTTGAAATCCTCTGGGAGCGGTTGGAGGCGAAGACAAAAGTATCTGTGGAGAACTGAAGCAGAAGCTGCAGACCTAGTGGATCCTTCTGCGGTACCACAACTCCACCTAATGGAACGTCTGGCTACCTGAGAAGCCAGGGACAATTTAGATGCTATCTCAGTTTGGTAGGGCAGTCAGGGGTGGCAGTCAAAGGATTGGAGGCTTGTGAAACTAGGTCCAGGGCATATTTTATCGTGTGTGTTTGGTAACGGATAGCTCAAAAGGCCAGGGTGGAGGAAGTGTACACTTTTTTCCCCAGTGTTGTCCATGCTTTTGTTGTTAGATTAGGGATTTCCATTTTAAAATAGTTATTAGACATTAGACAGGCTAAAGAGTAAAATAAATTGTGTTTCATTTATGCATAGAAAACAGTTGAGCAGAATGGAAAATAACCTTGCTAGCCAAGCATGGAAGACTGCTTATTAAAGAAAAAAGATAAGCATAATGTGTGCAGGCAGAATGCTCTTTTCTCACGGAAAAGATCAGCTACAGAATGTTCCTTAATGAAGTACATACAAAGCCTGAGACCAAGGTTAAAGAAAAGTAAATAAGAAATTTTACTAGACTAAAGCAATATAATATGCTGTGTTCAGAATAGCAGGGCAGTTAAAGTTAGTAAGTTAATTTGACCTGTGACTTCAGGGAAGATGACAAACACTCAAGCCTGAGTACAGAAAACAGGTCATCTAGAGACTACGTCAGTTTATGCTGTTCAGGACAACCAGAATGATGTGCAGCAATTTGAATTGTTTATCAGTACTGTTAATGAAGATAGTATCCGGATATTGTGAACATTTAATAAAACCTTATTAAATGAACTACAGTGTTTGGAGAATTTATTCTGAATGCACAAGACTTGGTCCATAAGGGAGAGACTGACACCTATTCAGCATGAGCTTGGGTAATTAAGACTTTAGTTTCTCAGTCTCACTGTTTACAGTGTTTCTAGCTAATTATGGTACAGTACAGTATTTTCAAGTTTTATAATGGCGCCTGACATGACCTACTGTCTGGGGAGAGATATATACTTCTCACAACCCAGCAAGCAGCTGTAACCCTTTCATATCTAGTTTCCAGTACTGCATATTTTCTGAAGTTCACAGTAACTGTTTACACAGCAGAAGTACTACAAAAGCACTCTGGAGGGCACACCACTCCTTCAGTGAAGGTATCATTAATTTCCAGACTTGGTTACACTACGTGTGTTGTACAGAAATCTACAGAATAACAGTGTTTCGTTCAACTTCATGTGTTCTACCCTTTCAGTACAGGTACTGTTCATTTCCAGAATTGGTTACACTACATGTGTTCTACAGAAATCTACAAAATAGCAGTGTTTCATTCAACTTTATATGCTCTACAGACTATAAATAACACTGTTTTCATTAAAGTGCAGCATTCCGTGTTTCATTCAAACTTCAACAAAAACAGCTGCAGTAAGTAATTAAGTACAGTTTTACAGCAATAACGTCAAAGTTTCATTAACAGTTTAAAGTGATAGCAACTGTTTCAGAACAGACTTCAGCAGCATACCAGTGTTTTTTTTCCATAAATAGAGCTGTAAACTCTATACAGAATAAGCTAAAAATGATGGCATGACAGTTTCTCATTAAGAGAGCATTAAATTGCACAGCACCAGTGTTTACTTCAGAAAAGCCTCACACAACTTCAGCAGACTAGTATTATCAAAGCAGTGTTCCTTCAGAACATAAGACATTATCTCCACAGATGTTCATGTTTCTAGAGTGATGTCATAAGGTCAAAAAGCAAGGAAAAGGCTAATGAGCTACAGACAATGGCTCACATTTCTTCCAAGCCATAAAGTTATGCAAGATTTTATATGCACCTTTTAGTTAACAGTTCATTGTTTAAATCACTTAAAGTTTTTTGCATGTAAACATTTCACATAATATTGCAACTGTTAAAATGTCAGTAAATTTTTGGTTTAAGTTTAAAAATGTTTTCTTAAAGTTAAAAGTTATTAGTTCAAAAATGTTAAATATGTTCAAACACAGGACCCCAACCAGTTTGGGTTCGTGACGGGCCGATCTTGTCTGCTGAACCTGATTGATCAGTCTCCAGAGCTCTGAACGAGGGTAAGACGGTCCCACACAGCCTATCTGGACCTTGCCAAGGCCTTCAACACCATCCCCCACTCTGGCATCATAAATAAAATTACTGTGCTGGGCATTAATCCCTACGTCACTCGATGGGTTGCCAACTGGCTTACTGAGAGAACCCACACTATAAAAGTAGCCGGCTCCCAATCGAGCACCAGACAAGTGGAGTACCTCAGGGTCCTGGGACAGCTCTTGTTTGGCATCTACTAACAGACTCTGGCTAACAAAGTTTGCAGATGACTGCAAACTGGGAGCCATTATTGAATCCTCAAATGATATGGATATTCTACAAAAGGGCCTTACAAAACAGATGTTTGGTGCCAGAGCCATGGGCTCAAGCTCAATGCCAAGAAATGTAGTTATCCCCCTTTGAGAAAAAACATGTACCTGTGAATTGCCAACATAGGTGGCAGTACACTAAACACCGAAAGTGTGATAACAGACTTAGGGACACAGGTGGACAGTAGTCTCACCTTCGATAACCACATTGCCACAACAGTCAGGAAATCCTTCTATGTGGCACACCTCATCATTAAGGGCTTTTCATAAAGAAAAAAGGTAGTCATTGTCCCACTGTACCCATTGCTCAGACTCATTATAGACTACAATGCCCTGTTTGGTATGTACCTCTCAAGACATCTGCAACAACTGGAAAGGCTGCAGAAATACCTCACTAAAAGAATCACAAGCCTAAAGCAGATGCCCTATGCTGACCGTCTAAAAAAACCCCAGCTATACTCTGTCGCACATCATCTACTCCGAGGTGATCTCTGCTTAACATACAAGGCCATGTCAAACCCAGAGCTGTTGGACATGCTACACTTAAAGAAATCTCAGTCCCTCAGAGCCACACACTCCAGGGATTTAAACTTTGTCATCACAATGAACAAAACATGCTGGAGGGATAGGTTCCTGACCCAGAGCCTCCCCAGACTCTGGAACAGACTGCCCATACAAGTCAAGCGGAGCGCCTCTTTGGTCCTCTTCAAAAAGAACCTTGACGATTGGATGGTAGATAGGAAAATCACCCCAGGGTTCAGGTCAGTTGCCCTGCTAGACAGGGGGCCAGGGAAGTAAATATTGTGGGAAGAAATAGCCAGAGAATTGTTATGGCTAGGCTTGTATAAGCCCTAGGGCCGACAGCCTAGTACCAACCTATGAACCTATGTCTAAATGCAAAAGGTTTAAATCACAGAACTCATAAGTATGGTCTCCAGTTTAACCGTACATGCTTCAGCACATGAAATTCAACATAATAATTTCAGTTGTAGTATAGTTTCATGTACAGATGATCAGAATATAATACATACAATTCAAAATACAGAAGTATGTTGCAGCATTACAAATGTCAACACAGTCTACATACATAACACGCAAGCAATGTCTCAAGTTCACATTGCACTAAAGAGAAATAAAAAGAGAAATCAAGATACAGATTTTGTAACTGAGGAACAGACTTCAGTGCTAAGTAAAAATACATTCCAAAACTAGCTGTAAAGATCAGAGCATCAATCTGTCATGGTTTAAGGTTATTTCATTATTTATAGACAAATCAATTTCAGTTGCACAAATAAGATAGAAGTGTAGTCTTGTCAGAATTTAAAAAGTCAAAGATTACGGCAGGTTTAGATTTTAGTAAAAATATATGTGCAAATGTACACATTTTAAAGAATTGGTTAAGACAGAAACATGCATTTTTATGGGTTAAAAACAGAATAAATTCCAGTTCAGCTGACACAGCTGAAGTGCTCAGAAAGACATACTGGGTGTGGTCAGTTAGAAAAAAGGGTAACCATACACCTCTATGTCTTGTAAGGTATATCAGAACTAACAGTCAAATTAATTAGCAGAATAAAGGGCTTGCAGTTACAGTTTGGCAAATAAATGTTTTGTATTATTGTTTAAGAGCTTTGTATTAAAGTGTTGCAATGCATAAACAATATCGTAATATAGACAGAGATAAGCTAATGTTTATTAGTTTACAGAATGTAAAATTTAAAGTCAATGCTACATTGCAAAAGTGACAGCACAGTTAAAAATTCAGATCCTATGTATAAAAGAGTACATTGTGTAATCAGTTTGAGATTGTACATGTTTCGTACAGACATGGCAGTTTGCCAAGCTTATCAACGCAGATTACAGCTAGTCTAGCAAGCTGAACTAAAGACAGTAATAGCACATTCTTGCAGCATTCAATAGTAATGAAAAGTTAAATGATGTCCGCTAAAGAAACGGTTATGGTGAGACAGTGGGTAAGTTACACTCAATGAACAGTATGTTAAAACTCTAAGGGTCGCGAAACAAATGTAAAAAGTTCAGCAGTTAAAACTGATTGCATATAGGTGCAAAAATGCAAAGTCTTAAATTATTACTTTGATTTTTCATTTAAATTAAGTTCTGAAACTTTATACAACTATCAAGTTAAATGCAACTGCTACAGCTAAGACCTCACAAAAAGCTGTCCATTTAGTGGTAAGACAAACAGATTTTGGCAAGCATCAGATGGCAGTAATGAACTTTTTCCTGTAAATACTGACATTGCAGCAGTAAAACAGACTTCACCAGTCCCAGCAGCCCACTACGGTTAATAACTGGGCAAATGATGCAAGTGATGTACAAAGTTCAAGCCCAAAGAATAATCAAAAGTATGATGCAGCTCAGAGGTTAATGTTGTCAGTGACATACCAGATTTTCAGAATATGTATAAAGGGTATGACAATTTTCATGCTATCAGGGTTTAAAAGGTCATTGCAGTCAGTAGCAAGCCTTTGGAGACTGGATTTTTAAATGAAGCCAATCAGCCTGGAAAGAAAATAACAGGATTCTTGTGACATCCCCAGTGTGACAGTACCATTTTAAAAATTACACTATGTCAAAATTAATGTTGTGTTAAAATGTAATGTAAAAAATCAGTTTGTCTACAGACCTGCAAGAACTTATTAGCAGCAAATGTTTATTTCATGCAGAAAAATAAGAAGTTATGTACCTACCATAACGTTCCATGTTAGTTGTCTTCTCTCGCCTTCTTTCTTGCTTGATGGGTTCGGAGCCGATCCCTCGGCTCCGACTCGGCACTTGCTAAGCTCGAGAGTCACTTTTACCAGCTCGAGGCAGCCCCATATCCCATGATGCAAGGCGGTAAGTACCCAGATCTCGTTTGCTAACAAAGGGCAATAGCACCAAGCATAAAATACTTCCCAAAGGAAGAAAGAACTTACAGATGGAAGAAGGACCAGGTCTGAATGGTCTTCAGTATAACAGTTTCTTATACAAGGTTTGTCCAGGCCAGGGGGAAGGAGGGAGGGTCGCAAGAAAGAAGGCGAGAAGACAACTAACATGGAACGTTATGGTAGGTACATAACTTCTTAATGTTAAGTTGTCAATCTCGCCTTCATTCTTGCTTGATGGGACCGCGTCCCTAGCACCTCTATCCTGGGTGGCTCAATGGAACAAACTCTTGAGGACTGTAGAGCCAAAACTGGCTCTGTCCCTGGAGGCCAAGTCCAATTTGTAATGGGAAACAAAAGTGTGAGGAGTAGCCCAAGTGGCCGCTGCACAAATAGTGTCCAAAGGAAGTCTAGCTTGAAAGGCTGTAGAAGTAGCTAAGCTCCTAGTTGAATGTGCTTTAGGTTTTGAGCACAGCTGTTTTCCCCTGAGCGTATAAATTTCCGAGATGACCGAAGAAAGCCATCTGGACAAGGTCACTTTAGAAACAGGAAGGCCTTTTTTATTATCCGCATAGGAAACAAAAAGTTGATCAGATTTTCTAAGTTTTTTTGTTCTGTCCAAATAATATCTAAGTTGACGGTGGACATCAAGATAATGTAGCTTTTGTTCAGCTCTATCTGAATAGTTAGGAAAAAATACAGGGAGATCAATGGATTGATTCAGATTATTCTTTGAAGCGACCTTAGGTAAAAAGGATGGATTAGTTCTCAAAGATACTCTATCTTTGTGAAAAACCAAATAGGGGGGTCGAACCGAAAGAGCATGAAGTTCAGACACCCTCCTGGCAGATGTAATAGCCACTAGGAATAAAGTTTTCCAAGAAAGATATTTCAGGGAACAAGAAACAGCTGGCTCGAAGGGGGGAAGAATCAAGGATGTCAGCACTAAATTTAGATCCCACTGAGGAGGAGGATTCCTGATTGGAGGCTTCAGTAGGAAAATTCCTTTCAAGAAGGCCCTGCAGAGCCTATGGGACATAATATTATGATCTGCTATCCCGACATGAAAATTAGAAATAGCAGCCAATTGAACTCTGACTGTGGAAGAAGAGGAGCCTGCATGAAAAATCTCTGCTAAGAAGTCCAGGACTGCCTGAACAGGGGCAGTAAAAGGATCAATATTTTGGGCCTTAGCCCAATAAGAGAAACGTTTCCATTTGCTTGTATAAACCCTCCTGGTAGAGGATTTTAGCGAAGCTACTATGATGTCTCTAACTGGGTTAGAGATCAACGGAAGCCTGGCTAAGGAAAGAAGTGGAGCAACCATGCTGTGAGGTTGAGAGAAGGGACTGACCGGTGCAGCTGACCCGATTGGTGAATCAGAAGGTCTGGCACTGGGTCCAGATGCCACGGCTGTACCAAAAGGTGATGATGGAGGAACGGGAACCAAACTTGTCGAGGCCAGTAAGGGGCAATGAGAATCAATTTGGCTCTCAAAATGGTAGCTTTCTGGATCACCTGAGGGATCAGAGGAAATGGAGGGAAGGCATAAAGAAGTCCCTGGGGCCAATCCTGGGTCAGAGCGTCTCTGGGGGGATGGCCTGATAGAGGGAAGAGGCTGAAGAATTCTGGACATTTGCTGTTTTGGGGAGTAGCAAAAAGATCGCAACATGGACGACCCCATTCCAGAAAAATCTCTTCCGCTATAGATTGCTTGAGAGACCACTCGTGAGGCATGAGGATAGCTCTGCTCAATCTGTCCGCTATAATGTTGGTTTTCCCAGGGATATGCGTTGCTACCAGAAACCGATGAGAGGAGATCGCCCATTGCCATAGTCTGAGCTTCGACACAAGGGGTAGGACTTGGTTCCGCCCTGTTTGTTGATATACCAAACTACAGACATGTTGTCTGTGTGTACTGCAATTGTCCCTACGGGAAGAAAGTCGTTGAGGGCTTGCAACGTTAAAAGCACTGCTCTCATCTCCAGGACATTTATGTGCAGATGGTACTCGAACGGCTGCCACGTCCCATGAACCATTCTGCCCTAATAATGACCCCCCCACCCGATCAGGGAGGCATCCGTGGTGACAGTGGCTATCGGGGATGGGGGTACAAAGTACCTGCCTTGGTGAACCTGAGACGATGTGATCCACCAAGCAAGATGCTCTTTGCATGTCTGTGTCACCAGAATCTGGTGACGCATTGGAAGTTGCTGGTATGACCACTGTGTGAACAGCATCCACTGAAGAAGGCGCATGTAGAATCGAGCCAGGGGAAGAAGAGTAATGGCCGCAGCCATGAGACCTAATACCTTTAGAACCATTCTGGCCTGTATTTTCTTGCTGGCCAGAATGATCCTGACATGAGTCTGAATGTCTGAAATTCTTTGTTCTGTAAGGGTAGCTGACATCCGAACAGTGTTTAAGTTTGCGCCTATGAAGGTAATAGACTGGCAGGGCGATAAGGATGACTTTTCGAAGTTGATTGAGATGCCCAAATGAGAACAAAGGTTTATTGTGTAATCCCTGGCTTGTATAAGCTGATGCCTGGTGGTGGCTGACAGGAGCCAGTCGTCGAGATACGGAAACACCTGGAATCCTTGACGTCTCAGGTGAGCCGTGACCACTGCCATGCATTTGGTGAACACTCTGGGGCTGTAGTGAGACCAAAGGGCAGGGCTCTGAACTGGAAATGACTGGACCCCAGCCGAAGCGGAGAAATCTCCTGGAGCGTCTGTGAATTTTGATGTGATAGTACGCATCCTGAAGATCTATTGAGCACATCCAGTTGTCCTTCTGTAAGAAGGGCAGAATTGACTGAAGAGTGACCATTCGGAATCTTGTCTTCCTGACAGACTTGTTGAGTCTGCTGAGATCCAATATTGGTCTCCAGTCTCCCGTCTTTTGGGGACCAAAAGAACCTTGAGTAGATTCCGGGCTCTGAATGGTCTATTGTAACTGGCTGAATGGCTCTTTTTTGCAGTAGTTTTGCGATTTCTGACTCTGCAATCTCCCTTAGACCGGGTGGTACATCTGGAAGGGAACTTGAGGGGAAGGGACTTTCCTCGAAAGGAATTATGTAACCCTTGGATATGATCGACTGTACCCATTTGTCTTGAGTGAGGGAATGCCACGGTTCTGGGTACAGTGATAATCTTCCCCCGACTGCCTCCAAGGAGGGACAGCCGGGCAACACCTCAGGGATGCTGAAAGGGCTTGTCAGAGAGAGGCTCCCTGTTTCCCTGGTTCTTGGACCCCTCTGCCTCTAGAGCGGCGCCTGTTGTTGTTACCCCTCTGCCTCTAGGGGTAAACTGACCACGTGAATCCGGCGTGACTCCTTGGGATTTACGGAACCACATCTTCCCGCCCTTCTGTCCTTTGGGATAAGGTCTAGAAGGGGTGGAAAAACGGACTCCAACAGCAGAAAGAGTCTTGCCGTCCTGCTCGCACCTGGTCAAGGTTTCCTTCACCTGAGGGCCAAACAAAGCTGACCCATCAAAGGGAGAATTTGTGAAGGACGCCTTAAAGGGATCCATAAAATCACATAGCCGCATCCAGGCTTGGCGCCTAAGAGCCACCCTGTACCTGCGGCTCTACGCTCCATCCGCAGCATAAGATATTAGCCGCATGGAGGAGTTTGCAATGGAATTGAGGGTTCCTAGCTGCGAAGCAATTTTTTCTTGAGCCCCTGCAGCTGTAGGATCCTGAACTACTTCTCCCAGCTCCTTCAGGATATCTCTGGAGTCTGGTGAAGTGGCAAAGATAATTCAGCGAACGCATAGCAAAGGTCGCTGAGGAAAACATCCGCTTACCGTACCTATCCATGGTCCTAGAGTCCATATTAGGAGGATGGACGGGCACGGAAGGATCTGCAAGTTCCTTTTTGGTGGCCGCAGCCACCACCATGGCATCAGCGGGGACACCCTTAGTAAGGAACTGTTTGTCACTCGGGGCAGTGATGAATTTAGAAGGCCTCCTAGGGACTGGCTCTACAGAGTCAGGAGCTGCCCACGCCTTTCGTGCAATAACCTGCATAAGGGGGTCGAAAGGCGGAGACACCCAGGAGGTGGAGGGCCGAGATCCAAACGCCTCTAGGTATACTGACTCATCCTCAGAGGGATTGTTGGTGGGCCAGTTTCCCCTCTGTTTCAGAAGTTCTAGGATGTCTGAGAAGGAGACATCCTCAGAGGGGGATCTAGGGGATCCCTCTGACTCATCAAAGTCAGTATCCGAAGTGACAGACTCGGGGGAGTCTACATGCTTCCTCTTACAAGCCCTCTTCCTAGGAGGATCTCCCGAAACATCAGGAGAATCCTCGGAAGAGGGGGAAATTCCCAATGGGGAAACCTGAGGCGGAGGATCTCTGTGTCCTGTAGCAAGAGAAGTGGCAGAGATGTCAACAGGTACTATAGAGGGAGGAGCTACCGGAACAGACTGCTGACTGATCCCAGTGGGCAGTACTCGCTTCATCACCTCGAATGCTCCTCCCAGGCAGGTCCGAGAGAACCCGCTCAAGAGCTAGGAACTCCAGGGACCACCGAAGGGAAGTCTCCGAGGCAGATGTCGGAGCCGAGCTCACCAAGGCCGAGGCTCCAAGGGAAGGCGGGTTCGGACAAGGGTCCGATGCCACTCACCCCTCGGAGGAGACCATGGAAGCCCGACCACTGAATCCCTCTAAGGAAGGTCTCAAGAGGAGATAAGAGTAGAGGCTGAAGGAACAGAAGGGGTATCCGTCCTCCAGCCGTAGCAGTAACCATTCCCGAAGACTCCAACTCCAAGCTCTGGGGTAGAGTTGAAGGAGGAACTGTAACGGGTGTGGACCAACAGTCGCCTGTTGAGACGGACTGTGTAACATTTGGGCCAGTACCTGTGACTTAAGTAATCTACTGACCACTCTCTAGGTCATGATCTGACAACCTGGACGACCTTGAAGATCGGCTCCGATGGCTCCGTTCCGATAGAAGAGGTGAGGCGAGCGAAAGTATCGGCTCCAAGGAAGGAGACCTCGACCTCTTCCTGGAATGAGCCATCGGAGCCGATACTATAGATCCTGTCGGAGCCGACCTCTCGGAGCCGACAGGAAGCCTCGATGTATCGGCTCCAGCCGGAGCCGATACAGCCACCAAAGTAACGGTGTCGGAGCCGACACCGATGCCTGTGCCACATGGGTGTCGGAGCCGATCGGAGCCGACATCGAAGTGGTCAATACAGATTCGGCACCGATAGCCATCGGTGCCGAAGGCTTTGTCAAGCCAGAATCGGCTCCAGCCGGAGCCGATCTCGACTCAGTACGAGTCGGAGCCGAGGCCGCAGGCTTAGATACAGAAGCCTGGGCCTTGGAAGATTTTGCTGATTTTGGTGGAGCCGACTTAGCCGGAGAGCCCTCCGGCTTAAGAAGGCCCCTAAGTATCAGCTTATTACGTCTCTCCTGCAGGACTCTCTGGCTGAAGGAATGACAAATAGCACAGGAGTCCTGCAGGTGAAGAGGGCCCAGACAATACAGGCAAGAAGTGTGACCGTCTGTCAGAGACATCTTCTGACAGCATGAGTCACACTTCTTAAAACCTGAAACCCTCTCCTTTGACATGGTGCTGAAAAAAACACACACACACACACACCAGTCAAAATTAAGTTAAATAAATACCAAAAGGTATTCTATAAAACCAACACACACACCCTAACAGGGGGGGGATGGGATAGGGAAAAGTTTGACTAACAAAATTAAAGGAGATAGGGATTTTCTGTCAGAAAAAGTACAAAATAAACTTAAAACTATCAATAAAAGGTTTTTTTACTAAAAGGGGCTTAAATCTCACAAAAGTGAATAACTTACCAGGAGCTGGTAAAGAAGACCTCCTAAGCGCAAACGAGATCTGGGTACTTACCGCCTTGCATCATGGGATATGGGGCTGCCTCGAGCTGGTAAAAGTGACTCTCGAGCTTAGCAAGTGCCGAGTCGGAGCCGAGGGATCGGCTCCGAACCCATCAAGCAAGAATGAAGGCGAGATTGACAACTTAACATTGTATGTTTACTTTATGCAAAAAAAGTAAATACAGTCAGCACAGCAAGTAATGCTGACAGTTTATAGATGTTAAAGCTGCATTTCATGCAGACAAAATGTAAATAAAGTCAGGGCAATAAGCAATGCTATCAGATAATAATTGTTAAAATGCAAATGTTATTTTAAGGACTTGATACTAAAACCAGCTTGCCCAAGAAATAAAAAAGAGATGTCTAAAAGGCCTAACTATAAAAAGGATACTTCAACATTAAAGCAGGCCTTCCTTTATTTCATCAGTGACTTGAACAACACAGAGCAAAATTTCACAACTGTTGATGTATTACGGTTATTTCTTTAATGTTTGTTTAAAGTTAAAGCAAGTATGTATGTATTCAAGCATTCAGGTTTGTGGTAATTTGTACAGCAGTAGTAGTTTCAGTCTGTGTGTTCAGATGGATTTCAGTCTGTGTTCAAATAACACTGTCAAAATGTTCTTATGTTTCAGACAACTGTACAATATTACTAGTTAGGATATACCCATGTACCAGTTTCAGCTATGCTTTTATCTGTCTTTAGTCAACACTGGCAAAATATATTCTTTTTGGTTTAGTTTTTAGAATATACACAGCTATTTTTAAATGTTCAGTAGATGCTAATGTAAATATCAGTCAAGTTTCAGAATATGACATTCATATTCACTTATGTGTTCAGTATAGTACATTTCAGTCAAATCTTAAAATACTTCACATTATTCAGTCATTAGTTAAGGGTAACTTAACGATTATTTTTGTTACAGGCTTATTATTTAAATAATAGGTAATGATAGTAATAGTCAAGGCATTGCACATTTCAGTCAAATCTCAAAATATTTCACATTATTCAGTCATTAGTTAAGAGTAAAGTGACAGACTTATTTGTAACAGGCTTATTACATTATTCAGTCATTAGTTAAGGGTAAAGTAAAAGAATTATTTTTGTTACAGGCTTATTTTTTAAATAATAGGCAGTGATAGTGATAGGCAAGACATGACAGGGCAGGCTTAATTTGTTAAGTAGTTTACAGATTACAGTGCATGTTTACAGACTGCACTGCACTTTACATTTGCCAGAAATTAAGGACACTAACAGACATTGTAAAGGTATAGGTTTTAGCAAACTATTACAGCTCATAAACATTCATAAAGGTTAAAAAAGGCAAGTAGTATTAAAAAAATAAATAAAATTTGTAAACACAAGTTAACACAAAATATGGTAATTATGCTTCAAGACCACTTATACAATTACATTTTTAGTTCAGATTTCAATTAGTCTTCATAAAACAGGCATCATGCTTGATAGGCTATACAATATGTGGCAGAAAAAGCTACCAAGGAGGGGATTTCCTCTATATCCAATGCAGTAATGAAAATTAAGGTAAAAGATATAACAGAGGTGAGCCAAGTGGACTCAATGGTTGAGGCAAATCTGGCAAAGGAGTAAGTATGTAAGCAGCTAATGAAGTACAACCATCCGCTACTAAGTTCATAGGTTCATAGGCTCATAGGTTCATACTAGGCTATCTGCCCAAGGGCATTTATAAGCCTAGCCCATAGTTATGTGGCTTTCGCCACACCTTTAGTTTGAATAAAAACTATGCCTATCATTTTTCTGTGCCTCTGTCAAGCAGTGACACTGAAGTAATCCCTGGGGTATATCTGCGATCTCCCATCCATTGGTCAAGATTCCTCTTGAACAAGGCCAGCGAGGTGCTCTGCCTCACATGTACCGGGATTTTGTTCCACAGCATAGGGAGTCTCTGGGTGATGAATCTGTCCCTCCAGCACGTTCTATTTATAACCGTGTCAAGGTTTAAGTCTCCCGCCCTTGTGGTTCTGAGGGATCTAGACTTTTTGAGGTGAAGCATATTCATCAAATCCGGGTTTGACATGGCCTTATATGTCAGGCACAGGTCACCTCTGAGCAAGCGGTATGAGACTGAATAGAGCTGGAGTTCTTTCAGTCGGGCAGCATAAGACATATTTTTGAGACCCTTTATCCTTTTGGTGAGGAACTTTTGGGGCCTTTCAAGCTGCAGCAGGTGTCGGGTCAGATACATTCCAAACGGGGCATTGTACTCAATCATAGGTCTAATGAGTGATGATCTAGATGTGAATCCCTTCATGATCAGGTGGGCGATATAGAAGGTTTTCCTAACTACTTTAGCAACATGAGTGTCAAACGAAAGGCTACTGTCAACTTGGGTCCCCAGATCCCTGATGACTTTTTCTGTGCTCAGTGGATTGCCACCTATATGGTAGCTAGGGGTAACCTTGTTTTTCCCGAAGGGTATGACTATGCATTTTTTGGCGTTTAACTTCAGGCCATGGCTCTGGCACCAGTTATCCATTTCTGTGAGGCCCTTCTGGAGGATATCTGTGTCAGATGCGTTTTCGACTATAGCGCCCAGTTTGCAGTCATCTGCAAACTTTGTCAGCCATAACCCTCCTGTGTTTGCTTGTACTTCAGAAAAGTAGATGCCGAACAAGAGTGGACCCAGGACTGAGCCCTGTGGGACACCACTTGTGACAGGCTTTGAGTCTGACATGGCTCCAGCAACTCTGACCCTGTGGGTTCTGTCACTTAGCCAGTTTGCAACCCATCTTGTGATGTATGGGTTTACATTCAAGCTGATGAGTTTTTCGATGATACCAGAGTGGGGTATTGTGTCAAAGGCCTTTGCCAGGTCAAGGTAGGCTGTATGGACTGCCTTTCCCTCATCAATGGCCTTGGTGACTGTCTCGAAAAAGTCAACCAAGTTTAAGAGGCAGGATCTGCCTTTGACAAAGCCAAACTGGGTTGGATCCAAAATCTGCAAGTTCCCTATGTCTTTATTTATGAGTTCCATTATGATCCTCTCCATGGCTTTGCAGATAAGGCTTGTCAAGCTAATGGGGCGGTAATTTCCAGGGTCTGTGGAGGCACCGCCCTTATGAAGTGGGACCACAGTCGCCGTGCGCCACTCCTTGGGTACGTATCCTGAGGTGAGGCTAAGATTAAACAGCTGTCCTAACTGTGGGTTTAATTCCTCGTTGAGTTCATGAAGCACACAGCCGGGGACACCATCCCATGGATGCTGTGTTTTTTGCCTTAGTGAGGGCAGTTCTCACCTGGGCGTTGGAGATGTTTGGGGGGGCTACAATCCTCTGGAATAGATATCTCTCCTTTTGGGGGCGAGAAGTTTGCACTGAACTTGTCAGCCAGTATGTTAGCAATGTGTGTAGGTTCAGTAATTTTCACATCATTTTGAACTAATTCTGAGCATATCTGGGAGTTTCCTCCTAGGTTTCTAACATAGCTAAAGAAGGCCTTATGATTGTCTTTAGAGTTCTTGGCGATTTTTCTCTCAAAATTTGCCTTGGATGATTTTATGAGCTCTTAGTTTTTACTTATAATGATCAAAGGTGTCTTACCTTTCAAGGATTTTGCTCTATCTTGTAGTAGCTTCCTCCTTTTGTTGTAGAGCTTGTTTATGGCTGGGGTCCACCAGACTGGACGCTTGCCTTTGGTACAGAGAGTCTTAGTTTTGTTTGGGATTGCCTGATCCATGCAGTCCTGTAGGTGCTGGTAGAAGGCATTTGTAAGTGATTCAGCGGTTTGAGTAATGTTTACCACTGGCTCAGGGGCCTTAAAGGAGACCACACTAGTTTTTAGAAGTGTGAAATCGGCTTTTGAGAAGTTTTTCACTGTGGTCTTTTTTGTTTCAGTTGGGGGCGGGATGAGGACCTCCAGCGAGATTAGTTTATGATCTGATCTCACCAGTGAGGGGTATACTTCCGGTGTTGAACATTTTGATCCCATGTTCGTGATGATGAGATCAAGTATGTTTTCTCCTCTTGTGGGGATGGTGACTAGTTGTTCCATGGCATTTGAGTTTATGAACTCCAGGAATCTTTGGGTTAGAGTGTTCGGGCTTGAGTAGTGTTCCCAGTCTACATTAGGGTAGTTGAAGTCACCCAGTATGATGGTGTTTGGAGATACATTTATCCTCCAATGTTTTCAGGAAGGCCATGTGAGGTTCCTGAGTTTGAGAGGGTGGCCTGTAACATGCTACAAATTGCAGAGCAGTCTTGCCTATGGTTAATTGCACCTGGATGGTCTCCGATGCATCGTGCGTTGCCACCAACCTTGAGGTGTGGGTGTCCTTTATGAATATGGACACCCCCTCCTTTCTTGGTGTTGTCCGGATTTTGGGGCCGGAACGCATGATATGAGGTGAAACCTGTTAGTGCTGGGGTGCTCTCAGGAGCCTTGAACCAGGTTTCTGTCACAGCACAGACATCGATGTTCTCCATATTGAGAAGGGCCTTGAGTGCGTGCATCTTGAGAGTGAGACTTCTGGCATTGAGCAGCATTACCCTTAGTTTTTTCCTTTTGGTGTTCTAGGGTGGTAGGTTTAGAATTTGAGCCTTGCCTAAAAAGGCACTATGGGGGTGGCAAGAGCCTTTGCCAATACCCGCAAGCCCAGGGGTGACAGGTGCAAGCGGTCCCTTGCGAAGCAGCGTGGCTTGTCCAGCATGTCATCCCAGGCAGACAGACATTGGATCCCCTTTGAATGACACCAGAATTTAAGCCAATTATTAAAGCTGATCATCTTATCACTGTATTGTGGCATCATTCTAGGTGAAGGTAGGATACTGCTCAAGGTCAGGGTCATACCTGCCTGGGCTACATAATCAGAGAGCTCCTCGATGTCCCTTTTCATGTAGTCCAAGGAGGTACGTCTCAGGTCGTTGACACCAGCGTGGACAATGACTGAGTCGTACTTGTACCTGCTGTTGAGAGACCTGAGTGCTTGCGTTATGTGGCGGATTCTAGCGCCCGACAGGCAGCTTACTGTGACCTTCTCCTTACTCAGTCTGGTGAGCGGGACGTCAGTGTGTCTGACTATGGAATCACCAATGACAAGTGTGTCTGGCATTTTGTTTGGCCTTAAGGGCTGTGACTGTTTGACACTCTGACTGTGTGGTCTATGTGTTGCATGTGTTGGGTCATGAGGTGGTAGTTGTTTGGGTGTCTGCTTTGGTGGCCTCTGCTGTTTTGGTAAATTTTTGATCAGAGCCTCCGAGTATGTCTGTGTGAGTATGTGTATGATTTGAAGTTGTGATGGTACCATGTGTGACTGGGTATGTATTGTGTGTGGTTACCTTCTCCTCCTGTCTGGTCTTGCCAGTCCTATGTTGAGAGAGCTCAGCCTCCAGTTTGGCCGTATAGTTGCATCTCTCGCATGTATTTGTGTTTTGTGGGAGAAGGAGAGGATTGTATGTGTACATGAGGCAATTGTAACATTGCCTCAATATTCCCAGGTTCACCAGTTGAGCTGGAGAGGACACTAGCAACTGATCCCTCGACATACTAGAAGTAGTAGATAAAGAGACTTTCAAAGGACTCCGGGGGAAGTGGGTTTTAGGCTGGTGGGGTACTATCTATAATAAGAGTGCTTTATCAAGGTGCAAGTACTGTAGGAGTAAGTGCTAGGCTTTACAGATAGAGAATAGTCTACTTGGGAATCAAGTAGAGATGAACTTTTCAGTTATAGGATATGCTGGTTAGATCAGCAGTACAGCTCGAGGAAGGTAGTTCTAAGGGAAAATTTGAAGAGTGGAATTTAGATGGCCCGAATAGTTTAACCGCCGCTGCTCTTGTGTTCAACAGTGGCAACTCTGCGCTAACGTGCGTTTAGCGTGTTTTATAGCAGGGGGCTGAAGGGAGCTAGGAATTGGCCCAAAACTTCACCAAATCGGACAAAAAGGCCGCTCAGTGCTTCCCACTCCCACTGGTAAGCAAAGAAACTTCCCTCCTTCCTAATAAGGCAATGGATCAGTAAGAGGAACTAAAAACAAAGCCCAGGGATCAGCAACTCTGAAACTGGACTACTCTAGTTCAGTAAGGCGGGAAAACAAGATATTTTTTTGTTTTTATTACAGAGATAAGGAAAAAAAACAGACAGTAAATGCTGTAAATCGGCTAGCGCACTTTGCAACAATTAGTAACTTAAAGTGCAATAAACAGTGTAAAATGCAGAAATCACTTAAAGTAGCAGTAAAACAGGCGAAATGCAGTCGCTAGCTTAATAACAGTGGGAAAGCCACAAAAAATACTTATATCTGGTAGAAAGTCACTCCTTTAGCTCTGTGCTGCTTGGATCACTCTGCAGGCCACCACGAGGATCTGTGCTGAGTTGGTACAAGCTGGAAAACGCGTGTTTAGCGTGTTTTATAGCAGGGGGCTGAAAGGAGCTAGGAATTGGCCCAAAACGACCAAATGGACTACTAGTTTCTGGCTGAAACTTCACCAATTCGGACAAAAAGGCTGCTCAGTGCTTCCCACTCCCACTGGTAAGCAAAGAAACTTCCCTCCTTCCTAATAAGGCAATGGATCAGTAACAGGAACTAAAAACAAAGTCCAGGGATCAGCAACTCTGAAACTGGAATACTCTAGTTCAGTAAGGTGGGAAAACAAGAGATTTTTTTTTTTTTTTTGTTTTGTTTTTTTTGTTTTACAGAGACAAGGAAAAAAACAGACAGTAAATGCTATAAATGCTTTTAAGCGGCTAGCACACTTGAGTGTGTTAGCCTACAGGTAAAATTAAGCAACAAATAACTTTTTAAGAGTGCAAAACAGTTAATCAACACAAAAACAGTTTAAATAGAATGCAGAGCTGTATAAACAGGCTAAGATGCAGTCGCTAAGCAGTAAATATTCAAAAAGCCAGAAAAAATACTTAAATCAGTTATAGCAAATACAGTTATAACAAATGCTCTGAAATATACTGTATATTTCCAATATGTTTGAGAAGGACAGTCAGAACACAAGAAGGTTCAGGCGAAAGAAAAAAAAAAGTTTTGTTTTACTTTTTGAAAAGGGAAAAAGGAGGAACAGAAGGCCTTATCAAATGTTCTCTCTGTATTAAGAAGAATGAGCTAATGACACTAGACTGGGAGGTGTGTCACAGCAGGGGCGGGCAACTGCAAAGCCACCAAGTATAAGAGCAACAGTAGGGGCGGGCAACTGCAAAGCCACCAAGTATAAGAGCATGACACCAACAGGGAGGGAGGGTGGGACAAAATAAAAGCACTACAGAGTCAAATGAAAGTTTTTTAACAGATAAGGATTTGTGAAGATTCTGAATAGACAAAGTGCTTTATATATATTAAATTATAAAAACAGTAATCTGTAAAAATAATCAAAAGATACTTATATTTTGTAGCTCAGTTGCGGTCAAACAACTTCTCCAGCCTGCACTGTGTGCAAATACAGAGACCTACCAAAGTTAGGGCAAGACCAGAACAACAACTTTTTTTTTTACAAGAACACAAAAGAACCAGCCCCCACTAGCCAAGAGATAAAGTTATGTAGGTTTTCAGGAATTCTGGCCTATCATAAAATATAAGTTTAAAAAAAAACCTTGGTTGCAGAGTGCCAGTTTCAGAAAAAGCATGATACAGAATACAAATAAATTTTGCAAGACCTCTTCCTCCAGAAAAAGGGGGTTAAAAACCAAATCATAAAATTAAGAGACTTCAATCCAAACAGGCTACAAATGCTCAAATGACGCCTAGTGGTCAAAATTAAAATTGCAAGTTTATTCATATCATACAGTTAATTCAAATCATAAAGTTAACAGACTTCAATCCAAACAGGGCATACATGCCCAAGTGACACCTAGTGGTCAAAATCACAACTGCAGGCATACCAAATATGTTTTTTTCATTTTCAGATTATAAGTCAGGCAGCATAAAGCTAAATACAGTAGTTAGCAATATAAATGTAAGGTAACTATAGAGGTAGGTTCCCAGTAGACTTTCGTCAGGGACCTCAGGGGCAACTGTTAGATTAGAGATTTCCGTTTTAAAATAGTTATTAGATATTAAACAGGCTAAAGGGTAAAATAAATTGTGTTCCATTTATGCATAAAAGCCAGTTAAGCATAAAGGAAAATAACCTTGCCGGCCAAGCATGGAAGGCTGTTTATTAAAGAGAAAAAATAAAGTGTGGAAACAGAATGTTCTTTTCTCAAGGAAAAGATCAGCTACAGAATACTCCTTAATGAAGCACATACCAAGCCTGAGACCAAGGTTAAAGAAAAGTCAATAAGAAAATGTACCAGACGAAAGCAATATAATATGCTGTATTCAGAATAGCAGGGCAGTTAAGGTTATTAAGTTTGTTCGACCTGTTACTTCAGAGAAGATGACAAACACTTGAGCCTGATAAAGGAAACAGGTCATCTAGAGACTATTCAGTTTACGTTGTTCAGGACAATCAGAATGATGTGCAGCAATTTGAATTGTCAGTACTTTTAATGACAGTATACAGATACTGTGAACATTTAATAAAACCTTATTAAATGAACTACAGTGTTTGGAGAATTTATTCTGAATGCACAAGACTCGGGCCATAAAAGAGAATGACACCTATTCAGCACGAGGTTGGGTAATTAAGACTTTCGTTTCTCAGTCTCATTGCATACACTGTTTCCAGCTAATTACAGTACAGTATTTTCAAATTTTACACTATCCTTATCAGTGGGCAGAAGAGATGCTGAAGGCATCAGTCTAGATTGCTTGTCAGGGGAGACAGAAATTACTGCAGGGTCTGCCAGGAGAGGCTCAACTAAGAATTTTTGGTCATCAGGCACTTTGTCGAACCTGTCCGGTCTCTTAGGAGCAGGTGGTTGAGAGTCTGGATTCAGAGGTAAAAGATACTAAATAGGCAGGTAAGACAGATGGCATGGCTGACGGGGATGCTGATTCCACTTGAAGGAATTCAAAGTACCTACTCTGGGTGTCAGTCATCTGGGTAGTGCCCCATTTGAAGTATTCTTTCATCTTCGTAACTGTTTCCCCAAATGTGATCCTCTGCTGGAGAGTCCCCATCAATGGATTCCTCATCTGGAAAATAGTATTCTAGAGGAGAGGCAATTTGTAAGACATAAGAAAAAGACTTGGAAGATAAGTAGTAATGTTCTAAATCCTCCTCTTCTTCTTGGGTAGTAAGCAAGGTGGAAGAAGTGGCAGAGGCAGTCCTTGGACTAAGCACTGGAATAGTGGAGAGGGGAAGAGGTTGTGGGCCTAAGAGTCATACAAGCCAGCATCAAGGAGTTGGTAAATGATTTCCAGTCTGGGACTCCTTCAGGGGTAGGAGTCAGGTGTTTGTTTTTTTGTTTTCGCTTTGAAGGCATAGGTCTGGGTGAAGGCCTGGGTTCTGGAGCCTGGGCTTTAGGTAATGGCGCCCCGGACGGTTGTCCAACTGTTTCTGGTTCCCCCTTGACATCAGCAGGGACCTATGTCTGTGCTGTCTCTGAGGATGCGCAGGCCATTACTTCTGAAGCAGCTTCCTTGGTGGGAGCCGTCAAAGTAGACGGTTCTATCGGACGTCCCTCAATCCCTAGATCGGAAGCTGGCGGGATGTCCGATGGCGGAGAGGCAATGGAGGTAAAGCCTGGAAACTTTGGCCTTTTTCCATGGTGGTTCAGTTATAATTGCTGATTCGGGATCCATTCTTTTTTGAGCTGAGGGTGGCCAGACGGCTACAAAGGGTCTTTGGAACAAAAAATTGGCAAACAGAACAAGCGGTATGGTTGTGTTCTTTTCCTAGACAAAAGACGCAATAGTTGTGCATATCTTTATGCGGTATCTGACACCCACAATGGCATTTGCACTTCTTAGCTGACATCGGTTAATGATAACTACAGCTATCCAAGCTCAAGAAAAAGAAATGGAAAATTTCCCCAACGGGGTACTTAAATTTTTTAGAGGTCTTCGAGTAAAACGATTGATGTGAAGTCATCTACGGCTGAAAAATTCTGAGGTCTGTGCGTGCAGACATCACATTTAAAGTCCCTGGTTTATGGCTCTATGTGTGACATCCCATGCACCTACAGCAACCAGGCTTAAGCTTTTGTATTGGAGACAACATTCAGGGCACCTAAGGCGGGGGACTCCCACACTAAGAATACTGCAACATAGGAACAGAAGGACATCTGAGCTAAGTAGACATAGTGGGGCCTTGCTGAGTTTACTTCTGGTGGCTGCCAAAAAAACAATTACTACAAAATGGTGGTTGAAGTCCAAGCCAACCATACATGAAGTAGTGAATATTGCAACACAAATAAAAGAACAATAAGTGGGATCTTTAGAAAAGGATAGGAGAAAATACATAGAAAATATGAAATTGGGGAGCAATACATGCATAAAAATGTTTTGGAGGAGGAATAAAGTTTACAAGAAGGCAGGAAGTAAACAACTTATGTAATGTTGGTTTGATTATATTGTATAGAACAATATATGTGATGTACAATGTTTGTACATGTAAACTTGCTAATATGGTTGGACTACTTTTTTTTATAAATGTAAGTTTGCATATGTCAAAAGTGATAATTCAATAAATGTGTTAAAAAACTGTAAGGTGAAGAGAATACAATACTCAGTTCAAGGCTGGTGAAAATAATATAGGATTTCTATACTGCAGTAGAATTTCAAGGTTAGAAACACAAAATTTAGAACCAAACGGATGTTAAATCTACAAAGTGTCCAGAGATTAATCAAAATCTGGCCCCGATTTTAATACTACACATAGAAAACTATTCTAACAACTAAGCAAAACTTGTGTTTTTTTACCTTCACTGTCATGCTCTGCTTTTCTTATTTTCTTCTGAACCTCCTCAGCCTAAAAACAAAAGCAACATTAAGATTTCAGAGGTTACATTTCTTGTTCTTGATTACATTTTGGCAAGCCATGTATGATGATATTTTTTTTTTCTTTTTTTCAATTATTTTGGCCTACCTATTACTGTCATGCACAATATCCATGACTCATTTAGTTATACTGATCACCTTATAAATTTTCCTTTTTCCACAGAAGGCAACAAAAGAGAGAGGAGACTTTCCACAAAGATAATGTATAGATACTTGCAATTATTAACCTTGTTAAAAGAATGATGTCTTTTAACACATTTTCTTCAAAATGCTGCAAAATAGACACTAAAACATATGCAACAAAACCAATATATGCAGCATCTAGTATACTTCGGTATTTGACAGCCGAAAGCATGGCATTCTAAAACCAGCATAACTCCAAGAAAAGTGATATTTCCCTTTAAATACATACCCTTCTTCCAAAGGACAAGATATCAATGTGAATCATCTCCTAAATACTGCATCAACCAGGTTTCACAGTCATTCATCACTGTTACTTTGCCTACACAGTTCACATTTTACTGCTCTATTCATTGCCTCTTTATGATGGAACAAGGACCACTGGGTCATCATATGCAATGTCAATGTCAGGACAAGCACCTCGAAAGAATGCCTGTGAATGGCTCTATATGTGGCAAGGGAAGAGGCTAGCATAAGTAGACTCATTCTTAAACTCTGAAGATCCATCCTTCTGAAAGTAGGCTAGTTGTTTGCTGCCCTAAAGACCCATCACTTTCAAGGATATACATTACGACAAGCAGGTAATAAAATTACCTTCCATGAAGCCTGCATCATCAAGCCAACAAGTTACAAAATGAAACCCAAGCTGCTGACACAAATGGGAAATGGCAAAACACGAGAGATTGGCTACAGGAAGTCATTATTGATTTGATTCCTCAGTCCTGCTCTGTGCTTGAACTAGTATCCAGTGCTTAGTGAACATTCTAGCAATGTCAAAGGCTGCTGCAAGACAGATGCCCATACTCAAGTTCTCCTGAAGCAGCAGCAATCAAAGTTGCAAACATGTCCATGTAGAATGGACCCTAATATGCCCAGACACTGCTTTTCCTGCAAAAAAATAACTGGAAATGTAACTGTTGTGTCAAACACAGTTTGCTTAGTAAAAGTATTATGTCTTCTATAAGACAAATTAGACAATTAGAGGAGACACTAAAAAAGTACCCTTTGGAAAGCCAATGTTAAAACTGGAGATAGCTGCCAAGTGTACCTTAACAGTAGAATAACAGAATCCTGAGTTAAACAAGTCTGCTAGAAAGTCCATAATCACCTTGAAAGGGATCTAAACCCTTAGAGGTAGCCCAACAAGGAAAATGTTTCCACTTACTAGCATGCACCCTACGTGTACATTTGTTTTTTGAGAAAAAGGCAAAATATGCACTACTCATTTTGAAAGCTTGGGATTCCTGTCCATCAGGGGAATTGGAGGAATCATGCAGTTAATCTGAGTGTCTGAAAGTCACATGGATCCAGACCCGCCAGGTGAGAAATTAGATCCAGAATGGGATCTTACCCAAGGAGTATACTTTAGAAAAAGCTAAAGGAAGGGGAACCACATCTGACAGGGCCAAAACGGGACAATGAGGATTACAGTTGCTCTGCAATGGTCTGCCTTCTTGAAGAAAGTTTAACACTAGTGGGATCAGAGGATAAGTGGACAGATCTAGGCGACAAGCATACAAAGTAGCGTCCCTGGGTGACTTTCTCTGAGGAAGGACTAAGGCATAACAGCTGCTGCACTTGTTGTTGGACAAGGATGTGAACAGATCTCAACAGAATGCCTACGCTCCAAAATATCTGAGCAGCAACTCTCAGATTCAGGGACCACATGCAGAAGAGAAAATTCCTGCTCAAACTGTATGCCAATATGTTGGATTTCCTCAATATATGCATTGTACCCAGAAAACACAGAGATGAAATCACCCATTGCCAGGCTCTCATTGTCCCCCACAAGGAGGATAGGAATGGTCTCCCTCCATTCATTTACCAAATGACTGCAACACATGGATGATCACTCATCTCCAAGATGGTGATGTGAAGACTGGCCTCAAAAGTGGACCAGGTCCCACCTGAACAGTCCTCCCTTCAAAATGTGTCCCCCACCCGAAAAGAGAAGTTTCTGTAGTAAATGTGCCCAGAAGAGGGGGAGAATAAATTGTCTCCTGGTCTGGACACAAAGGGAGACTCCAACCACTACCTGATTTAATCTCAACAGAGATTTGTTGGCATTATAAAGAACTGTGTCAAGTAGGATCACACTGCTTCACCAGAATCCATTCCAGAACCCTCATGTGGTACCTCATTAGGGGAGCCAAACAGACGGAGGCTGCCATGTATCCTAAGAGCCTGAGGATAAGAGAAGCTAGGGGTTTTGGTAAGAGAGAATGGAGATGGCTAGACCTTACAGACTTGACACTCTAGAAACTGGGAGTCTTGCCATTTGTATAACTGTGTCTGAGTGGCAGCCTATGAACACTATCATTTGCACAGGGAAGAGGCTGGACTTATAACTGACTGTGATTCCTAAGCAGCTGCACAGCTGAAGTAAGGTGTCCGGTACTTTGATTAAAGATGCTCTTGTGGAGGCAGTTAGGAGCCAATCGTCCATGTAAGAAAAGACCTGAACTGATCCAGGCTGCCATGACTACCATAGATTTGCTTAACATATTGGGGCATTGGTAAGACCAAAGGGCAGCGCTCTTAAGTGATAATGACTGGCCCCCAACCAGAAGCACAGAAACCTCCTGGAATGTCTCACTATATTTAGGTGATGGTCGGCATCCTTGAAGTCGACGGAGAAAATTCAGTCATCCTTTCTTCAAAGGGGCAGAATGGTCTATACTGTGACCATCCAGAACTTGATCTGTTTTTTTACAAAATGATTCAGTTTGCTCAATTCCAGAATTGGCCTGAGATCCCTGCTCTTTACAATCAAAAACACCCTGAACAGACCCTGGATCTATACTGGTCTGGTAGGATGTCTTAAATTATTCGATTTACTAACAATTTCTGAATTTCAATGGTGGCATCCCTTCTTTGATGGGGTGGTACAGCTGGAAAACTTTTGGGATTTAAATTTCGAATTTCCAGAAACGGAAATGTATAGCTTATGGATATAACCCATAACACCCATATGTCTGAAGTGAAGGCCTACCAAGCTTCTGAGTCTAGAGGCAAATGACCCCAGACTGTTGAGAACCAGTCGGGTAACACCTCAAAGTCACTGAAAAAGCATCCCAGAGAAAGCCCTGAGAAAGCACTGGTTCTGTGGCTCACCTATGCAGCAAGGGCAGTACACGTTTTGGCACCCCCCCCCCTGCTGCAACTGGGGTGGAGGGTGGGCCCTCAGAAGGAGCTTCCTGAAGTGGCATCTCTGTGAGATGTGTTCTCCCTTCTGGCTTTGACAGAAGGACCATTTAAGGTTAGGAAAATGGCAAACAGCATCTTCCCATCCTGCTGACTGTGGGTCAAAGTGTCCCTAACCTTAGGCCTAAAAAGTGAAGAGCCATCAAAGGGGAGAGTTGATAAAGAATGTCTTGAAGCAGTCTGCAAAATTAAACAGCCTCAGCCATGCATGGCAGCGCATGGTGCGTGTTAGACAGCAAATGTATGGACATGTTAGAAATAGACTAAGTTAGAAAACTGTGAATCCAAACTCTTCTGAGACTTGAGTCTGCTGCGTCTTAACTACCCTTGACACTTCTGACACAATCTCATGCTAAAGTTTGGTCAAGTGACTGAGATAGTTCAACACCACCAGTGCGAATGTGGCTGAGGTGTAGGAGTACTTCCCCAACTGATCCAATGTCAGAGACTCCCTATTCAGGCGATGAACAAAGGAACGCTCTTCCAAGATGTCCTCCTTAGTGGCTGCTGCCATCACAACTGTGAAAATGGCTGAGCCCTTACTCCAGTGTTGCCAGTCCTTGGGATGAGCAAGTATCTTATCCAGTTTCTTAGGGATTGGCTCCACCATAATGGGCTCCCTCTACACCCTCCAGAACACCAGGTCAAGAAGGCCATACAGAGGGAGGACCACCAAGGACATGGACGGGACTACCCACCAGGCCTCCAAAAATACAAACTCCTTCTGAGACAGTGCTGCAGAAGGCCAACCCCTGCACTGGTGAAGCAGCACCAAAAGAATGTAAAAGGAGGTGCCCTCACAGGGGATTTAGGGAACTCCTCTCCTTCCTCAAGGTCAATATCCTTAGTGAGGGATTCTTCAAGAGAATCCACGTGCTTCCTCTTGCACCACCTCTTGCCAGAAACTTCCTGCCATGGAGAACTGGGGGGGGGGGGGGATAGGCTGGAGAACACCGGGGGTAGGCTGCCCTGGAGCAGACTGAACCGTGTCCACAAGAGCAGATATCGAAGATGGAAGGATACCAGTTGCGACTAACCACACTGTTTCCTGATGGGAGAACATCCTTCTCTATGACATCAAAGTCTGAAACTGAAGCAGGCCACCTGGAACTGGTATATCTAGGATCCAAAGATCACAAGGACACACCAGCCTCCACAGCCACTCAAATCTGCCCAGAGTCGGAAACTGGAGTCGAACTGTCAAGAGAAGCGGCACTAAACGGGGACAACTATCGGGAAACCAGAATCACCTAACATGACCCAGAAACCCCCATCTTAATGTATCAGCTACAAGGCCCACTTGTCTGCATCAAAGAAACCAAAGTAGGGGTAGCAGCTGAAGCCATCCAGGCTGTTGGATCTGATCCTATTGGAAGAAAGGCAATTGGCTTCAATTATCTTGGAACCACAGTGCCTGAGGGAGAAAAAAAAACTTAAAGGAGCCAATATTTTGCATAGAGTATCCGAAGCCGAGGGGATCAGTCCTAACTAAATCTGTGCGTGTAAAAAGGACGACAAAAGCTGCACCAAATCTGACCAAATGGAACAACCAAGCCGACAAAGCCACAGATGGGGACTTGGAGGGTCACCTACTGGATGACAACTCTGGTAACCAGATCCAAACCAGAGACGTTTTGATCTGGGACAGAGAAGGGAATGACTCCAGTGCAGACTCTTGCAGTGTAGAAAGGAAGAAGGGACAAAAGGTTCTACCTGAGGGAGCTCCATTGGGCAAGAACGCACTTGGAACACTAGGAGTGGGAGAAGGCGCCTTGCCTGCAGTCAGTGCCAACAGAGTCTGAGGTGTTGGAGATAACACTGCCAAAACCACCAGGGGAGCCAAGGATCTTGGGACTGTCAGATCTGGCAAATCATAAGACTGTCTTTGGTCACCCATGGAAGGTTTGGTGTCCTTAGAGCCCTGCTTATGACCCCAATTACTCGCATAAGGGTCGCCAGCCAGCAACAGTCCTTTCAGGATCAACTCAGTCCTTTGCTCACCGATGGCATGAATGCCAAAGCCCGCACAAACAGCACATGGTGACTCAAGGTGGGCAGCCCCAAGAGAGTATACAAACCTGTCATGGGCAATGTGAGAAGGGAGCTTGTGACCATACGCTACACACTATTTAAAACTCTTTTCCATCCTGACAAAAGCTTCACCAATTTACCGCAAAAAATACTAAACTAACCAGAGTATACAACACAAACACCATTAGAAGGATGCTAAGTGGGAAACGTCTGCTAACAAGAACACCACGCCTAACCCTAACACCTACACTACCTACTAAATGAAAACTCTAACCCGCAGTAGAAAGACACACAAAGCAAGGGTACAGGACAAGTACAGTACAGTTGTGTACACTTACCATAAATGTAGATGCTCGAGTGTCTTCACTGTTGCAGTCATGACTGTAGGGTTCTCCCCTGCCGGCAGGCAGTCCTCAGTCGGCCAGAATCCCAAAGTCTGGGTCCGGCGTCAGCTGTTCAGCCATGCTCGCTGACGTCAGAGCGCCAGGAGTACAAAGCTGACAGCCGACGCCATGTTCTCCAGTTTTTCTTGCCCCAGATGTCAGGAGTCCCAAAATGATTAAGGTCCCATACCCTTTGCAAATACACCTCAGAAGAATGGTGAAAAAAGGAACCACACAAAAGTAAAAATAAGAGGGGACAGGAGGGAGGGAAACCCAGACTGCAACAGTGAAGACACTCGAACATCTACATTTATGGTAAGTGTACACAACTGTACTATGTTCATCGTGTTTCACTGTTGCAGTCATGACTGTAGGGTAGAATCCCAAAGCAGAATGAAAGGGAGGTGATCATAAAAAAGAAGGGGCGGCTAAAAGGCCCTGCAAGACTGCAGAAGCAAAGCCTGCCCTAGACTTAGAGTAGAGAGGTAGATTGTAGTGCTTTGAAAAAGTATGCACTGAACTCCAAGTTGCAGCTTCCAAAATGTCTTTGGTAGGAACTCCCCTGAGGAAGGCAGCCGAAGTGGCAGCAGCTCTGGTGGAATGAGTCCTTATACTCCCTGGGATTTGCTTTCCATGGTGTGAATAGCAAAATCTGATTCCATGAGCAATCCATTTAGAAATGGTCTGTTTTGAAATGGCTTTACCTTGGGAACTTGAAGCATAAGAAACAAACAATTGCTCTGATTTCCTAATGTCCTTGGTTCTGTCCAGGTAAAAACGTAGTTGTCTGTGTTCATCCAAGGAATGTAAGATCCTTTCCCCTTTATTTTGAGGAGTGAGGAAAAAAGTTGGCAAGTGAATAGTTTGATTTAAAGCCACTTTGGAAACCACCTTAGGCATGAAAGTAGGATTAGTCCTTAAAGACACCCTGTCTTGATGAAAAATAATATAAGGTTCCACAGCCATAAGAGCTTGCAACTCTGAAACTCTCCTGGCAGAGGTCAGAGATAACAGGATGGCTGTTTTCCAAGATAAAAACTTGATGTCAGAAGCGGCAGCAGGCTCAAAAGGAGGTAAGGTGAGCTTTTCCAAAACATAGTTGAGATCCCAAGCAGGAATGGGAGGAGATCTAGGGGGCCTTAAGTTCTTAGCGCCTCTGAGAAACTGTCTCATGAGCTGGTGGGAAAAGATTGGAGGGTCTGTATTATAATGAGCAGAAATAGCAGAGGCATGTATCTTAATGGA
This sequence comes from Protopterus annectens, assembly GCF_019279795.1. Taxonomy (NCBI): domain Eukaryota; kingdom Metazoa; phylum Chordata; order Ceratodontiformes; family Protopteridae; genus Protopterus; species Protopterus annectens. The sequence goes on along the minus strand of NC_056737.1, from coordinate 488,459,793 downwards.
AGAGAGAGAGAGAGAGACCTTTATGTAAGAGGTCTGTCAGGTAAAGTAAAATCAAAGGAATTTTAGGAAGAAGAGGATCAGAATCCTGAGCCTGCATCCAGGAACAAAATCTTTTCCATTTTCCTGCATAAGATTTTCTAGTGCTAGGACGTCTGGCTTCTAAAATGACATCCATAACCTGCTTGGGTAGGAGAGAAGGAATCAAAGACCGTGGATTAACCAGGCCGCCAGGCTGAGAGTTCTGACATGGGAGTGTAGAACCTGACCCTGGTGTTGGGACAGAAGGTTCGGAGTCTGTGGTAAAACCCAAGGGGGCTCCAGACAAAGGTTTTTCAGAGTTGGGTACCAAAACTGTCGAGGCCAATTTGGGGCCAGTAAGATTATCATCTTGGGCTTGTCCTGTTTGAGCTTTAATAATACCCGTGGAAGAAGAGGAAGAGGCGGAAAGGCATATCCCGAGAGGTTTCTCCAACTGAATGATAGTGCATCCACTTTCCAAGCTTGTTTGTGGAAAGTCCTGGTGCAAAAAATCTGTAGTTGATGATTGAGGTGGGATGCAAAGAGGTCTATGTGAGGACATCCCCAGACTGCTGTTATCATCTTGAATATTTCGGTCTCTAGCATCCACTCGTGTGGGTCCGAAAGGTTTCTGCTCAGAATGCCTGCCAGGAAGTTTTGCTTTCCTGGTAGAAAATGAGCTTGAAGGTCCAGATTGCAAGCTAGAGCTGTGTTCCACAGATCCATGGCTAGTCTGCAAAGGGGGTAGGAATGAGATCCCCCTTGCTTGTTTATGTACCACATAACTGTGGTGTTGTCTGTCCGTATCAGTAGTTGTCCTGGTTGTAGAAGATTCCTGAAGGCCAACAGAGCTTTCTGAACGGCTAACATTTCCTTTAAATTGATATGCAGATGCTTTTGATCCTTTGCCCAAAGGCCCTGCAGACAGTTGCTCTGAAAATGGGCTCCCCATGCATAATCTGAGGCATCCGTGGTTAGTATCTGAGCGGCAGGAGGCAGACAGAAGGGTTTTCCTTTGTTTAGAATACATGCCCTTGGACCACCAAAGGAATTCCTTTTGAAGACAAGGCAGGACGGAGATCAGTATGTCTAAACTGTGGCAATGCTGAGACCATACACTTTTTAGGTACCACTGTATTTTCCTCATATGTAGTCTTGCATATGGTACGAGAAGGATGCAGGAGGCCATGTAACCCAAAGCCTGCAGGAATCTCCTTGCAGATAGCTGAGTTAAAGTTGCCAAGGTTTTGAAAGTTGAAGCCAGCTGTAACTGTTTTTCGTATGTCAGAAATGCCATCTGGGTTGTGTTTAGAGAAACGCCCAGAAAAATTATCTGCTGTGAGGGTGTCAAATTTGATTTTTTTATGTTTACAGTGAATCCTAGGAACTTGAGAAGATTCTGAACAAACTGTAGATGCTGAAGTAAGACATCCTTGCTGTCTGCCTGAATAAGACAGTCGTCCAGATAAGGGTAAATTTGAATTCCCTTGAGTCTGCAATAAGCTACTACTGGAGCCAGGCATTTGGTGAAGACCCTGGGCGCAGTAGACAATCCAAAGGGCAGTGCAGAGAAATGAAAGTGTCTCGATCCAGCCTTGAACCAGAGGTATTTTCTGCGGTCCTGCCTGATGGGAATGTGTAAATATATCTCCTTTAAATCTAAAGTTACCATCCATGCATTTTTGGTCAGCATTGGAAGTAGCTGCTGTAGAGTAAGCATCTTGAATTTTGGTATCTCTAGAAAAGTGTTCAAAACTGACAGATCCAGAATGGGTCTCCATGAATTTTGATTCCTGGGGACTAGAAAGAGCCTTGAGTAAAGACCTTGTCCCAGCTCTGAAAGTGGAACTAGTTCTATGGCTTTCATAGCCAAGAGAGCTTCCACCTGGTTTAAGGCCTCTGTCCATTGATGTTTTGGAAGATCTGGCCATCCACTTGGCCTTGGTAGGGTATGAAAATGGAATTTGTAACCTCTTGAAACCACATCCAGAACCCACTTGTCTTGGGTTATATGAGTCCAATTTTGGTGAAAAAGAGAAAGTTTTCCTCCGAGAGGGGCTTCCAGGCAAGACGTTCCTGCAGCCCAACAGAGGGAGTCATTGAGTCTGTTTCCTATGAGCTTGCGACCTGTCCTCTCCTCCCCTAGGGGTGGAAGCAGTCCACTGTCTTGGTCTATAAGAGGCTTGTGTTTGAAGCCTTCCTCGGGAGCGTCTGTATCTACCCCTCTGAGGCCTGTCTGAATTGGGAAAGGACCAATTCTAATAGGCCAATTCCTACTAAATCTGGGTGGCTGTACTTGTAAGAAATCTTTAACTGTTTGCATGGATTTTGCCTTGTCCTCCATCTTTTTAAACACCTCTTCAGCTTTAGATCCAAACAAAACATTATGCTGAACAGGAGCATCCAATAATTTAGCTTTTACTTGATCTGGTAAATTTTGTTCCTTTAACCATGCATGCCTTCTAATTACTGTGCCAGAGGCAGCAGCCCTACAAGAAGCCTACAAAGCATCAAATCCACAGTGTAAACCATGCTTCCCAACTTGTTCAGTGGCATGCATTAAGTCATGTAATTCCTTATCACCTGCACAGGCGGAAATGGAAGTTAGCTTTTGTTTTAAAACAGACAGGAGAAATTGCTGGTATTTCAGCATATAAAACTGACAGCTTAAAGCCCTAATAGATAAAGTAGCAGAAGTGTACACTTTTTTGCCCCATCTTTCTAAAGATCTGGAATCCTTCTCAGTGGGAATGGGGTTTTTAGCAGAAGCGGCCTTAACTCCCTTAGGACCCTGAGAAATGGTTTCAGGGTCAGCAGTAGGGCTCTTGTATAAAAACTGGTGGGAATCAGGAACCCTGTAATATCTATCAGGCTTAACAGGAGCTGGAGGAAGAGTCAGGGGTTAAGTTAGCCTCTGAAAAAGCATCATCCACAATATCCAAAATAGGAGGAATAGCCAGGGGTCTATGTTGGGGAAGAAGAAGAAAATCCCTTAGTCTTTTCTTAGATTCCGAATACTCCTGTCCTTCCCAGTGGAAATGTTCCCTCATTTCATGCAAAGTTTCCCCAAAAGAGAAGTCCTCAGGGGGAGAAGCTGAAGGAATGGATTCCTCAGCATCAGAATCCTCATAACGAAGGAAAGAATATTCTTGGTCAGAAGAAGAAATTGAAGAAACAGAAGCCTGATCAGAGGAGTCATAATAAACTTCCTGCCTTGGCCTTTTATCTGGAGGGGGATGTGAACCCTTAATCATAGTAAGTCCTCCGCCATCTTAAGTAACTGTTTCTGTGACTTGGGAGCCGGATCAAAGAGGCCTGTGTTGCAGTCTTTGATTTGGAAGGAGTCTTTGCCTTTGTCTTTGGCTTTGCCTTTATTAGAAGCTGAGTAGGCCTGAAAACCCCTTCAGAAGCCGGTACCTGCACAGCGGCTCCAGACCCATCCGAAGAAGCATTGTCCAAAGGTCCTGCAACAGAAATATTCAAAGGCCTAGTTGGCTCCTCGTGGGAGTCCATTTCGGCCATCGGTTCCGAAATGGCCGACAGGGGCTGCAAAAGCGCCTCACTGACGACGGCCGTACCTGAAGCTGGCTCTGCTTGAACGATATAGTCTGATCTGGACCTCGGAGGCCTGTCTTTGTCCTTGCGTTGTTGTGAACTCCGGTAGCCGGAACCGTATCAGACATTTTGTAAATAAAACGCCTACCAAAGTAATGAAATGCAAAATCGTACCTTCGTTTAATTGTACATTGATTGAATCTAGCACAAAACCGACAACTAGCTACGTCGTGGTCAGGGCCTAAGCAAGGAATACAGTAAGAATGAAAATCCTTATGAGGTATTTGCTTCCCACATGAAATACAATTATTAACTTTTTCTGACATCGGACTGGAGCAAGAAAAAAGTTTCCCCAATGGGGTACTTAGCTTTGAGTAAGAGAAGAAAGTCTTCGGACTGAAGTTTGTTCTGAAAAAATTGTCAGGAGTCAGCCGACCGGCACTTGCGAACTGCTATCACCGCATGGGAAGAAAGACTGGAGAACACGGCGTCGGCTGTCAGCTTTGTACTCCTGGCGCTCTGACGTCAGGGAGCATGGCTGGACAGCCAACGCCGGACCCAGACTTTGGGATTCTGGCCGACTGAGGACTGCCTGCCGGCAGGGGAGAACCCTACAGTCATGACTGCAACAGTGAAACACGATGAACATCAGCTAAACAACTGAAAAATAGGCCAAAAAGGATGATCTCTGGCAGAGCAAACAACCAAGGTGCTGTCCAGGAATGGCAACAAATGAGATCTGAGATATTCTTAGTGAGCCAGGGATTATTGGTAGAGGAGGCAGAGGTCAGCAGGCTGAAGTCTTTAGTTTACGGCCAGTTAGATCAGAGTTGGATCCAATAACCTACAACTTGAATCCAGACTGAAAAGACAACATTGGATCTGATGTTATTCCTACTAAAGTCTGGAAGTTGGGAGGGAAGGAAGTGATAAAGATCTATAAAGTTTTGTTTAGTAATATTAAAAAAAAAAATGGGGGGGGGGCCATCTTGAAATAAACATATTGTGTGCTGCACTATTCAAAGAGGATAAAGACCCTTCACACCCATGCTCAGATAAATCCACTTCAATTTTAAATCATGATTATAAGATGATAATGTCTATACTAGCTAAGAGAATGACAAAAAAAAAATGATAAAACTGAGATCTGGACCAATGTGGCTTCCTGGAAGAGAGGCAAACATCTGACAATATTAAGAGAAAAATTACATAAAAGGAAGCAGAATGCAAGAAAACACCATTATTGTTTGCCAGTCCTGACACAGTGAAAGCATTCAATAAGTTAAGCAGGGATTTTATAAGTAGAACAATGACAGCATTTGCATTCCCTGAAAGAGTAATAAGGTTAACAAGAAGAATATATGAAGGGTTGGATGCCATGAATTAAGGGGGGGAAGGTTCCTCTTTAACAAGCTGTGTTTGAACAGAGATACCAGGCAGGGATATTATTTTTCTCTTTATTTATCCACAGTTGACAAGGTTAGCCCTACTAGATGTATCTGCTTTACATTTAGAGCCACTAGTCAAACAAAAAAAATAGTGGACTCACAAATTCAAGGATATAACTGTCATGGTAATCAAGGAATGTTAACTTTATCTGCAGATAATACTTTTCACTTGATAAATCCTGTGCATAACATTTTGATGCTGTGGAACATTTTCACACAGTTTCAAGTCTTTTTTGGGATATTAAAGAAAGAAGTCAGAAACAAAGGCTACAGCAGTAAAATGCGTACCCATACATGGAATTGATTGAATTATACCCATACATATGTGGACATAAGATGAAGTATTTATGAGTACAAATTAGAAAAGATTCTGTTATAGCGCCTGCAACTATTTGGGAACATTAAAGTACAGTTGTGTACACTTACCATAAATGTAGATGTTCGAATGTATTCACTGTTGCAGTCATCACATTTGGGTTATCTACCTGCAGGTAGCCCTCAGCTGGCCTGAATACCAGAGTCTTCAGATTTCTGCGTCGGATGCTGTCTTCTTCCATGATGTCAGGTCATCAGGGGTATAAAACATTCAGCCGATGCCATTACATCAGTTTTCCTTGCCCCAGATGTCAGGTTCCCCCCACAATAGGAAGCAATTATATGGTATGGAACACCCCCATCAAAAAGCAAATACACCAAAAAAATAAATAAATACACCAAACAAGAAGGAAAGGTAGAGTCAAGAAAGTCAGGGGGCTGGAAAGAGGGTAACCAGGACTGCAACAGTGAATACACTCGAACATTTATGGTAAGTGTACACAACTGTACTGTGTTCTTTGTGTTTCACTGTTGCAGTCATCACATTTGGGTTGATTCCCAAAGTTAAGGAAGGGAGGAGGAAGTTAAAGAGCATTAGGGCCAGCTATTACACCCTGCAAGACTGCAGTGGAAAATCCAGCTCTGGATTTAGAAAAAAATAGGCATGTGGTAATGCTTGGTGAAGGTATGTACAGAGCTCCAGGTAGCAGCTTCTAGGATGTCCCTGGTAGGGACTCCTCTGAGAAAAGCCACAGAGGTGGATGCAGCCCTGATAGAATGTGGTCTTATCCCGTGGGGTAGGTTTTCCATGGTGCTTGTAGCGGAAATGAATGCAATAGGCTATCCATTTGGAAATGGTTTGCTTTGAAATGGCCTTCCCCTCTGTCACTGCAGCAAAACCAATTAGCAGCTGTTCAGACTTTGAGAGGCTTAGTCCTGTCCAAATAAAATCTAAGTTGTCTGTGCACGTCCAGAGAGTGCAGTATTTGTTCCCCTTTGTTTTGTGGATTAGGGAAAAAAAGGCAAATGAATGGACTGATTTAGGGCCACACTAGGCACCACCTTGGGCATAAAGGAAGGATTAGTCATGAGGGAAGCCCTGTCCACATGGAAGATAATGAAGGTTCCACTGCCATGAGGGCCTGTAATTCAGACACTCTTCTTGCTGAAGTGATGGCTAGAAGGAAGGCTGTTTTCCAAGAAAGGAATTTCAACTCTGCAGTTGCAGCTGGCTCAAAGGGGGGGGGGTGAGCTTTTCCAATACAAAGCTAAGGTCCCAAGGCTGGAGTGGGAGCTCTCCTGGGGGGGGGGGGGTCTTAAATTTTTGGCCCCTCTAAGGAATTATTTTAGCAGGGGGTGAGAGAAGAGGGGTGGGCTCAGTATTATAATGTGCTGAAATGGCAGAGGCATGAATTTTAATTGACACGAAGGACAGGCCCTTGTGGAGCATTTCTGTTAAGTACTGTAGAATATGAGGTAAGCTAGGCACCGTTGTGCCCATCCCCTAAGCCTGGCTCCAGGAACAGTATCTTTTCCACTTTTCAGCATAGGATTTTCTACTACTAGGCCTCCTTGCCTCCAGAATGACATCCAGCACCTGCTTACTGAGGGATGCTAGAGGAGAGCTCAATGAATTAGCCAGGCTGCAAGGTTCAGGGTTTGAAGCTGAGAGTGCAGAATCTGGTCCTCCTGCTGGGACAGCAGGGAAGAAGTCTGAGGCAGGTGCCATGGTTGCAGCAGTGTCATACTGCGCAAGAGGGAGTACCTGTGCTGGCGTGGCCAGTCTGGTGCAATCAGTATTATTCTTGGCTTGTCCTGTTGAGGGGGGTATCAGTGCTGGCGTGGCCAGTCTGGTGCAATCAGTATTGTCCTTGGCTTGTCCTGTTTGATCTTTAGTAGAACCTTCGAGTGGAGAGGCAAAGGGGGAAAGGCATAAACAGACGGGCTTTCCCGGGTAAAGGACAAGGCATCCACTTTCCAAGCTTGACTATGGGGAGTTCTTGTGCAGAATTTGTCCAATTGGTGGTTCTGAGGGGAGGCAAACAGGTCTACCTCTGGAGTCCCCCATTTGTTCCTCAAGAGGCTGAATGTTTTGGGTTCTAGTTTCCATTCTTGTAGGTCCATGAGTTTTCTGCTTAAGTCGTCTGCCTGTGAATTTAGTTTGCCTGGCAGGAATTCAGCTTGTAGGTGTACTTGGTAGCTCAAGGTGTGTTCCACAGAGCCATGGCTAGTCTGCAGAGAGGGTACGAGTGGTTTCCCCCATGCTTGTTTATGTGCCACGTAACTGTGGTGTTGTCTGTCTTTACCAATAGTTGTCCTGGAAGAATATGGTCTTTGAAGGCTGTCAGACTATTCTGTACAGCTAACATTTCTTTTTGATTGATATGCAGGTGCGTTTGTCTCGGGTTCCATTTGCCCTGACTGCACTGCCCTGCCATGTGAGCCCCTCATGCATAGTATGATATGTCTGTTGGTAGGGATTGGGCGGCAGGGGGTAGAGTGAAAGGGAGTCCCTTGTTGTGGTAGCAGGCCTCTGTCCACCAAAGGAAATCTGTCTTCATACAAGGAATGATAGAAATCATTGTTTCCAGGTCCTGAGAATGTCGACACCACAGGCTTTTTAAATACCATTGGAGTTTCCTCATATGCAGTCTTGCATATGGAATTAGTAGAATGCAAGAGGCCATGAACCCCAGGGCTTGCAGTATTTTCCTTGCAGATAGCTGGGGTTTTGTGGCCAATAGTTTGAAGTAGGTTGTCAAAAAAAAAATTGTTTCTCTGGAGTGAGGAATGGCATCTGGGAAGTTGTGTTCAAGCCTGCTCCCAGGAATACAATCTGTTGGCAGGGTACTAGGTGAGATTTCTTTTCGTTGATGGTGTACCCCAGTGAGGTTAGAAGTTTCTTTACAAATGCCAGGTGTTGTAATAGCAAGTCCTGGCTTTCTGCCTGAATCAGACAATTGTCTAAGTATGGGTAAATATGAATTATTTCTCTGCCTGCAAAATGCAATGGCTGGAGCTAAACACTTTGTGAATACCCTGGGTGCGGTAGATAAGCCAAAGGGAAGTGCAGAGAACTGATAGTGCATGGAGCCTGCCCTGAAGCGTAGGTATTTCCTGCAAAGTTCCCTTATTGGGATGTGCAGGTAAGCTTCCTTTAAGTCTAAGGCTGCCAGCCAGGCATCCTTGGCTAGCATAGGAAGAAGCTGTTGAAGAGTTAGCATTTTGAATTTTGGAACTACCAGAAAGGTGCTGAGAACAGAGAAGTCCAGGATAGGACACCAGGAGTTGTCTTTTCTGGGTACCAGAAAAAGTCTTGAACAACAACCTTGTCCTCTTTGTTCTGCTGGGACAGGTTGAATAGCCCTGATATTGAGAAGAGAGAGAACCTGCTGTTGGGCCTCCGCCCATTGATTTGGGGGTAGGTCTGGCCAACCATTTGGGGTTGGTAGTGTGTGGAAGTGGAATCTGTATCCTTGGGAAACTATGTTCAAAACCCATTTGTCCTAGGTAATGAGTTCCCAGTTTTTTGCATGCAGGGCGAGCTTTCCTCCTAATGGAGCAGGTAGTTGAACAGGGTTTGGAAGGATTAAGGTTAAGTCATTGTGCCATTTTTCCATAGAGGGGTGGCTTACTACTCCCTGCTTGGAAGTGGGAGCCCCCCACTGCTTAGGTCTGTACGCAGCCTGAGACTATAACCTAGGTGGTCTGCTGTTCCTGGGTTTGGACTAAGAAGGCCTGGAAGAGACTGGAAAGGACCAGTTCTTTGAAGGCCAATGCCTACTGAATCTGGGAGGCTGTACTTGCAGGAAATCTTTAACAGTTTGCATAGATTTAGCTTTTTCCTCCATCCTTTTGAGGACTTCTGCTTTGTTGCCAAAAAGGCGGTCTTGGTTTAAGGGAGCATCCAGTAATTAGCTTTAACATGATCTGGCAAGTTTTGTTCCTTAAGCCAAGCAAACCTTCTAAGTACAGACCCAGTGACAGCAGCCCTGCAAGATGCTTCTAAAGCGTCAAAACCACACTGCAAAGTATGTTTTACCAACCTGTTCTGCAGAATGCATTAAATCTTGCAATTCTGTGTGTTCAGCACAGTCAGGAATCAAAATCATTTTCTGTTTAAGCAGTCCCATAATATGCTGCTGATACTTTAACATTTGAAACTGGCAATTTAAAGCCCTAATGGACAAAATAGTAGAAGTGTATATCTTCTTACCCCATCTGTCTAAGGCTCTATAGAAACTCTTATCAGAAGGGGTACGATTTTTGGCAGCAGTAGCCTTAATGCCTTTTGGTCCTTGGGAAATAGTCTCTGGATCTGCTAAAGGATTCTTGAAGAGGAACTTGTGAGAGTCAGGTACTCTGTAGTACCTGTCAGGTTTTCTGGGAGCTGGAGGTAAAGTGTCTGGGGTAAGGCTAAATTCCAAGAAAGCATCATCTACAATGTCCAGAACAGGAGGGATAGCTAAAGGCCTGAGCTGAGGCAGGAGTAAGAATTACCTAAGTCTCTTTTTGGACTCTGAGCAGGATCCCCAGGATTCCCACTCCTCCTTTCTTGATACACTGGAAAATATTAAGGTACAACCCAACCCTCTAATAATGGGTGATTTCAACTACCCTACCATTAATTGGGAAAACTACTCATGTGCCAACTCTTTTGCTCAATGTTTTCTGGAAATCATCAATTCCAACGCCTTGGATACTCTTATCCACACCCCCACCAGGGGCAGCAATATCCTAGACCTGGTCATCACCAACATGGGTGACCGGTGTTCCACACCAGAGGTCAGCTCCTCGTTGGTCAGATCCGACCACAAGCTAATCAACCTAGACATACACATCCCGCTCCCACCCCCATTAGGAAAACAACTGTAACAAATTTCTCCAAAGCCAACTTCATGCTTAAGACAGAAGTGGCAAACTTCACGACACCCATGCAGACGAACAGTAGAGGTACAACTGCTGAATCCTACACAAATGCACTTTATAAGCACTTACACGAATTCATGGATCGTGCTATCCCTAACAGAACCAAGATACTATCCTCCAAAAAAGGAAGCCAATCTGGTGGTCTTCAGCCATAAACAAACTCTACAACAGAAGAAAGAAACTGCTGCAAAAAAAAAAAGAGTAAAATCCCACGATTGGAGGAACTCCCTGGTCAGCCTCAGTAAGAAGCTGAGATCCCTCATAAAATCCTCCAAAGCTAGTTATGAAAACAAAATTGCCACTGATTCTAAAGACAACCACAAAGCATTTTATAGCCATGTCAAGAATCTCAATGGCAGCACTCAGATCTGCTCTGAGTTACAGCACAATGACACTAAATATACAGAACAACTGATATTGCCAACATCCTGGCAGATAGGTTCAGTGCTAACTTTACCCCCCCCTCACCCCCTAAAGGGCCCATCTTTATACCGGAAGAATGCAAAGTTCCTGTAATCACGGCTGCACAAGTAAAAACCTCACTCTCCAAAGCCAAGAACACCGCATCCATGGGACTTGACAATATCCCAGGCTGCCTTCTACATGAACTACAGAATGAACTGGCACTCCACCTAAGTACCATGTTCAATCATAGCCTCACCTCAGGCTTTGTGCCCATTGAATGGCGCACCACAACAGTTATCCCACTCCACAAAGGGGGGCCACAACAGACCCCGGGAACTACCGCCCCATTAGCCGGACGAGCCTGGTCTGCAAGGCCATGGAATGTATCATCATGGAACTCATAAACAAAGAGATTGGAGATCTCCAAACTCAGGACCCCACACAGTTTGGGTTTGTAAAAGGCAGATCATGTCTCCTAAACCTGATTGACTTCTTTGAAGTATTCACCAAAGCCACAGATGAGGGTAAGGTGGTTCACACAGCCTATTTAGATCTCGCCAAGGTGTTCGACACCATCCCCCACTCTGGAATTATAGATAAACTCACTAAACTAGGTATCAATCCCTATGTCACAAAGATGGGTTGCCAACTGGCTTACTGACAGAACCCACACTGTGAAAGTAGCAGACTCAAAATCAGACTTCAGACCAGTGACAAGTGGAGTACCACAGGGTTCAGTCCTGGATCCTCTCCTGTTTGGTATCTACTTCTCTGAAGTACAGGCTAACACAGAAGGTCTTTGGCTAAACTAAATTCGCAGATGACTTCAAACTAGGAGCCATAATCGAAACTCCTAACGATGTGGACATCCTACAAAAGCGCCTCACTGAGATAGATGCCTGGTGTCAAAGCCATGGTCACAAGCTCAATGCCAAAAAGTGCATTGTCATCCCCTTTGGTAAAAACTCTGTACCCATGAACTACCGCAAAGGCGGTAGTCCACTTAACACCGAAAGTGTGATAAGAGACCTTGGAACACAGGTGGACAGTAGTCTCTCCTTTGATAATCACATTGCCACAGTAGTCAGGAAATCCTTCCACGTGGCAAACCTCATCACAAAAGGTTTCTCATCCAGAAAAAAAAAAAGAGGTCCTTGTTCCCCTCTACTCATCACTGATTAGACCCATTATAGAGTACAACGCCCCTTTTGGTATGTACCTCACAAGACAGTTACAACTGGAAAGGCCGCAAAAATACCTCACAAAGAGCATTACTGGCATCAAATAGGTGCCTTACGCAGACCGTCTCAAAAAACTCCAGCTCTACTCCGTCGCATATCGCCTACTCAGAGGCGATCTCTGCCTAACATAAAAAGCTATGTCAAACCCAGAGCTGTTGGACATGTTCCACTTAAAGAAATCCCAATCCCTCCGAGCTACACGCTCTAGGGACCTAAACCTTGTCACCACAATAAACAGAACTTGCTGGAGGGATAGATTCCTCTCCCAGAGACTTCCCATACTCTGGAACAGACTACCTATCTATGTCAAACAGAGCTCCTCATTAGTATTCTTCAAGAAAAATCTTGATGATTGGATGGGTAAATAGGAAATTCACCCCGGGGATCACTTCTGTGGTTCTGCTTGACAGGGGCCCAGGAAAATAATTTTCTTGGGTGGCAAAAGCCAGGGTACCTTTTTGGCTAGGCTTGTATAGGCCCTCGGGCCAATAGCCTAGTACCTACCTATGTAACTATGAGCAATCCTGGCTTTCCCAGCGGAAATGCTCACCAAGAGTATGCAAGGTTTCACCAAAGGAAAAATCTTCTGGAGGGGAAGCAGACAGAATGGAATCCTCTGCATCAGAATCCTCATAAGTAGATAAGGGCAAATCCTGATAATCAGAAGGAGCAGATATATCAGATTCCTGATCAGAAGAATCAGAAAGAAATTCAGTTCTAGGTCTCTTAGAGGGGGAAGGCTGGCTTTCCCTAATTAAGGTAATAAGGTCTTCAGCCATTCTAAGCATTGTTTTTTGAGGCATATGGGCCTGAGCACGCAGTTTGGTCATCGATTTTCTAGGCGTACTGTGAGTTTTAGGCCTGAGGAATTTGGAACTTCTGGACGGAAATGATGGCATTGGTTTACAATGAATGTCTGTAGGCCTGAATACACCCTCAGAAGCCGGTGCCTGCACAGCGGCTCCGGACCCATCCAACGTAGAGACATCCACAGGTTCCATATTCGAAGAAGCATCTCGTGGCATACCAGACTCCGAATGGGTCTCAGTAGAGGCCTGCAAATCTGAAGTAGCAGGTATCAGGAGCTGTGAAAGCACCTCACTGAGTACTGGCGGACTAGCGACTAGCTTAATGGAAGTGTCGTCGGTTTTGATCCTATGCAGTCTGTGTGTGTCTTTATCCTTACGTTTTTTCAGAAGATCGGTAGTCGGATGGCTTAAAGCCATTTCGGAGTACTGAGACAGAGTACGAAAGCAATTGGCTGCAAAAATAACCTGACTAACAGTTCGGGGGTTGAACAAGGCACAAAACCAACAGCGACGGACATCATGGTCTGGGCCTCAACAGGGGATGCAGTACAAATGAAAATTTCTATGAGGTATTTGCTTTCCACAGGTAAGACAATTGTTAACTTGTACATTGGCTGGAGCAAGAAAAAGGATCCCCAACGGGGTACTTATCTTTTTTGAAGAGTTCGGGTCTGAAACTCGAAAATTAGAAGTTATGTACTTACCATAACGTTCCATCTGAGTAGGTGGATTCATTTGTCTGCAACCTGTGGGTTATGGATCCGATATCGGATCCGAACCGGCATGGTTTATCCAGCTATGGATCCGAGCTCCTAGCTCCTCCCCTCACCCATAATGCCCTGCTCTCCCTACATGACCTCAGATAGAGTTTGCCCTGTATCAAATTACCCTAAAAATGGGTAACACATTCTATGCAGGAAACTGACAAGGCCAGGGGGATAGGAGGGCGGGATGGTTGTAGACAAATGAATCCACCTACTCAGATGGAACATTATGTTAAGTACATAACCTCTAAATCTGAAGTAGGAGATTCATTTGTCAGCAACCTGTGGGACAGAGTCTCCAGCTACCTGAATCTTGGGCGGCCGTTATGGAAGGATATTCCGGAGCACCGCGGAGCCAAAGGATGCTCTACCTCTAGATGTGATATCCAGCTTGTAATGAGAAATAAAGGTATGAGATGAAGCCCAGGTGGCTGCTGAACAAATGTCATCCAGAGGAATCCTAGCTTTAAAGGCCGCTGAGGTAGAAACTGACCGGGTCGAATGGGCATGGACTCCCTCCGGTGCGGGCCTCCCAGAAGCTTGGTAAGCTAAGAGAATACACTGCGAAATCCAGCGTGACAAGGAGACTTTGGAAATTGGTTTACCGAGATTGAATTTGGCAAAGGAAATGAACAATTGGTCGGATTGCCTATGACCAGCTGTCCTATTAAGATAAAAACGAAGCTGCCTGTGAACATCCAAGGAATGCAGCTTGTATTCACCCTTGTTCTGATATTTATGAAAGAAAACAGGGAGGTTAATGGACTGATTAATGTTTGCTTCAGAAGCTACCTTAGGAAGAAAGGAGGGATTGGTCCTGAGGTATACGCGGTCCGGATGGAAGACCAAGTACGGCGGCTTCATGGATAAAGCTTGAAGTTCCGAAACTCTTTTGGCCGAAGTGATGGTTACTAAAAATGCAGTCTTGAGAGATAAGAATTTTAGATCTACTGTGGCCGCAGGCTCGAAGGGGGGAGCAGTCAAGGCCTGAAGAACCAAGGAAAGATCCCATGGTGGAACCGCCTGCTTGACAGGGGGTCTAAGCAGAAAGGTGCCTTTTAGGAAGATTTTACATAACTTGGCGGACATAAGAGGTCCAGAGTCATGACCAACATGATAGTGAGAAATGGCTGCAAGCTGCACTTTGACCGTGGAACTACTGGCACCATCATTAAAAAGAGTGGTAAGGAAGTCTAGCACCAAAGGAAGGGGAACCGTGAAGGGATCCAGACCCTGCCGCTCCGCCCAAATGGAGAATCGTTTCCATTTACTGCGGTAAATTTTTCTGGTAGAGGGTTTATGAGCCGCTACCAGAATGGCCTTAACGGGGGACAAGATACCGGGAGTCCTGACTAGGAGTGGAACTGGAGCAGCCAAGCAGTTAGCTTCAGGTTGTCCAGATTCGGAGTTGGTAGGTTCGATGGGTGTGATATCAGATCCGGAATGGGATCTAGAATCCAAGGTGGATTCACCGAGTGAGACCTTAGGTAAGGGAACCAGATCTGCCGAGGCCAGAATGGGGCAATGAGGATCATTCTGCACCCCAACCGAGAGGCTTTCTGAAGAACCTGGAGCATCAGAGGCAAAGGGGGGTATGCGTAAAGACCGGGAGGCCAAGCATGCACCAGAGCGTCTCTCAAGGAATCCCTTGGAGGAGGGATTAGAGCGAAAAAACTGTCGCACTTGTTTAAGGGAGACGCAAAGAGATCGCAACAAGGAGTTCCCCACTGTGCGAAGATACGTTTCGCTACTTGAGCATAGAGAGACCACTCGTACGGGGAGAGGATGGTGCGACTGAGCTTGTCCGCAAGGATGTTGGACCGACCCGGAATATGCGTTGCGATGAGAAAGCGGTTGGTGGAGATCGCCCATTCCCACACTCTCATGGCTTCTCGACATAAAGGGTAAGACCTGGTTCCCCCCTGTTTGTTGATGTACCAGACCACTGACATGTCTGAATTGCAATTGTTCCTAGGGGAAGAAAGGCCTGAAGTGCTTGCAACGCCAAGAGCACTGCTCTCATCTCTAGAACATTGATATGCAGGAAGGTCTCTGAGTCGTTCCACGTGCCTTGGACCGTCCGGCCTGCAAAATGCCCCCCCCACCCGAGGCGGGAGGCGTCCGTGGTCACCGTGGCGAGAGGGGGAGAAGCACAAAAGGGGCGGCCTCCGTGGAGATCCTGGGAATGGAGCCACCACAAGAGAGACCGCTTGCAAGCTTTGCTGATCGCAATGGGATGATGTAGGGGGAGAGAAAGGTATGACCACTGAACTTGAAGTGTCCACTGAAGGACCCGCATGTTGAACCTGGCGAGTGGAAGAAGAGAAATCGCTGCCACCATGGACCCTAGATCCCTCAGGACCAATTCTGCCGGAACTGAGTTGGAGTTGAGGATGGCCCGCACCTGGAGTCGCAGATTCCGAACTCTGTCGGCTGTGAGAAAGGCTCGTAACTCCCTCGTGTCTAACCTGGCACCTATAAATTCAATCAACTGAGTAGGGGCCAGGTTGGATTTTGCTACGTTTATCATGATGCCCAAGCAGGGAGCTAGATGAAGAAAGGAGTCTCTCGCCAAGGATAGTAGATGCCTTGTTGGGGCGGTGAGAAGCCAGTCGTCCAGGTACGGAAAGACCTGCACCCCCTGAAGCCTCAGGTGGGCCGCAACCACTGCTAATACTTTGGTGAGCACCCTGGGGGCTGTGGTGAGACCAAAGGGAAGGACCCTGAACTGGTAGTGACTGGCTCCCAGCCGGAAGCGAAGAAACCTCCTGGAACGTCTGTCCATCAGTATGTGGTAGTACGCATCCTTGAGGTCTATAGAGCACATCCAGTGATTCTCTCCCAGAAGGGGGAGGATGGATTGCAAAGTGACCATCTGGAACTTCTCCTTGGGAACTGCCAGGTTTAACAGGGACAGGTCTAAAATTGGTCTTAAGTCCATGGTCTTTTTTGGCACTAAAAAGAACCTGGAGTAGAACCCTGATCCGATCTGGTCTGGGGGGACGGGCTGGATGGCTCTTTTCCTCAGCAGATGGCCAATTTCTGCTGAAGCGGCCTCCCATTGACCGGGTGGAACGTCGGGGAGGGATTTTAGCTTTGGGACGTGATGAAAGGGGATCTTCTTTCCTCTGGATATAATGCGGAGGACCCAGCGGTCTGATGTTATGGACTCCCATGCCGCTAGGTGCTCCGAAAAACGTCCCCCGACTGCCTCCAGAGTGGAGCAGTCGAGCAACCCCTCAGGGCTGCTGTACGGGCCGTTCAGAGAAAGGTTCTCTGGACCCGAAATTCCAGGGAGCCCCTCTGCCTCTGGGGCGGCGTCCTCCCTGCCCTCCTCTGCCACGGAAGGACTGGTTGTCCGGAGCGGGTTGGGATTGCTGCGACTTCCGGAACAACATCTTCTTCTGGCCCTTTTGGTTCCTAGAGTAGGACCTCTGGGGCACAGAGAAGCGGATTCCGACGGCAGACAGCATCTTCCCGTCCTTCTCGCTCTGGGTCAAGGTGTTGCGAACCGTTTTGCCAAAAAGGGCAGAACCATCAAAGGGGGCGTTCGCGAAAGACCCCTTGAAGGGCTCTGTGAAATCGCAATGGCGGAGCCAGGCCTGGCGTCTAGTGACTAGGCCTACTCCTGCAGCTCTAGCGGCTCCCTCAGTAGCATGGGACAGCAACTGCATAGAGGTATTTGTCATGGACCGAAGAGTGGCCATACGGGTGGAGTGCAAAAGTTTGTCCTCCTCCAACATGGACTCTGGGGGGGATGCAGCGTATTCTTTGGTAAGATCGCGCTGCATCCTGATAACATGTGCCAGATAGTTGAGCTCCCTCACCGAGAAAGTCGCTGAACTAAACATTCGCTTCCCCAAGCGGTCCATCATCCGAGACTCCTTGCTCGGAGGATGGACTGAGGGACTCTCCTGGGCGAGTTCCCTCTTGGTGGCTGCTGCCGTCAACATGGCATCTACTGGAGGTCCCTTACTCCAGTGGGCACGGTCGGCAGGGGGGCTAAGAATTCTGTCTGGCCTTTTGGGGATTGGCTCCACGGTGTCCGGTTCCTTCCACGCCCTGGTGGTAATAAGGTCCACCAGGGGGTCGGCAGGAGGGGACACCCAAGAGGTAGACAGGCCCGCTTCGAATGCCTCCAAGAACACGGACTCGTCCGAGGAAGACTTAGGGGCAGACCACCCACCTCTTATACGTAGCATTTCCATGATGTCTCCAAAGGAGACATCCTCGGGGGGTGATCTTGGGGAGCCTTCCCCTTCCTCCAAATCCGTGTCTTCAGTTAAAGACTCGGGGGAGTCTATGTGCCTCCTTTTACACGTGTGCTTGCGAGGTGCTTCCTCGGGGGGCTGTCCGAGGAGCCCTCGCAAGCAGTGTCTTGTTCCAGTGGAACAGCTTGGGGCATTGAAGCGGGCTGTCCCAGTGGCCGGATGGCGGAAGCCTGACCAAGTGCAGATGGAGTGTGGAACGGAGCCGAAGCAAGTGCCGGGGGTCCGGAAGCCCTCAACAGAGCCCTCTCCACTACATCAAAAGCCGAAGGGGAGCCAGCCTCGACTAAAGGATCCGACAGTCGGCTCCCCCTCTGATCTGAGGAGTGGATCGGAGCCGGTGCTGAGACACTCGGATCCGAGGGACCAGTGCGCTCCGACACGGACGGCGCCGAAGGCACACTGAGTCCCCCGGATCCGAAGCTCGGAGCCAGGCTCCGAGAGGTCGGATCCGAAACACTCAAGGGCAGGGTCGGATCCGCAGTACCTAGTACTATCGGCGTCGACCCACCCCCCGGCTCCGAAGCTGCCCGGCTCCGAGCCCGGGTAGCAGGTCGGAGAAGGATCTATAGGCTTGAAAAAGGGGGTCGAGCTCCCCCCCAGGGGGGCGGGGGAGGCAGGAGCACTCCCATCTGCATCTGGGCCTGGATGAACCTTCCCATCATCCGGTCCAGATCAGCATCGGAGAGACTATAGGTAGACCTCGAAGAGGCTACCGAGGTAGGCCTAGAGTACCGCCTCGATAGCCACGAAGGAGGTCGGGTCTCCTCCTCCTCAGGCCCCAATGAAAAGGATGGGGACCGGAGCCGAGAAGGAGGAGAGCCAGCAGCCAAAGAGGCCGGAGGAGAAGCCCGCTTAGCCGGCGGGGCCGAAACGGAGGTCTCGGCCCGCCGCTTATGGTGCTTCTCCCTCCGGTCCTTCTTCCTCGCTTCCCTCTCCTCCGAACCCGTAGAGGGAGTTTGAATCCCGGGAGGAGGAGGGGGAGCAGGTAAAGCAGCAACCGCCAGAGCGGAAACCACTAACGGGGCAGAGGCCGAAGCCGAGTCCGGGGGCAAGAGTCCCGCCAAGACCAGCTTCGACCTCCGCTCCTTCAATGCCCTGGGGTTGAACCCTGCACAGATTGAACATCCAGAGGTGAGGTGTTCAACCACAAGGCATCGAATGCACCGAGTGTTGCCATCAGCAGGGGATAGCTTATGGCCACACTCGGAGCAATTTGAGAAAATTGCCTTTGGGGCCTCAGACATATTTTTATTTATTTTTTTAACAAGAAAAAATAAAATACACTAACACGCACACCAAAGGCCCCAAAGAAACACACACTCACACAAGCTAACACCAGAGAGGGGACGGTACACAAAATTAAGTTAACTTAACTCAAAAAAGTGATATTTAGAAGGGGAACCTAACACTTTCACACAGTTATAATATTTTAAAGTTATAAAAACCCTTTTAAGACAGTAAATAAACCACTTAGCTTTGGAGCTCGAAATCTAAGCTGTCACCATGAACGTGGAAAACTAGATCTTAGGTCATGTAGGGAGAGCAGGGCATTATGGGTGAGGGGAGGAGCTAGGAGCTCGGATCCATAGCTGGATAAACCATGCCGGTTCGGATCAGATATCGGATCCATAACCCACAGGTTGCTGACAAATGAATCTCCTACTTCAGATCGAAAATTTCAGGAGTGAGCTGACCGGCACTTGCGAACTGCTTCTGCTTCAGGCACTGCACGCCACGAAAGACTGATGTAATAGTGCCGGAAGAAGAAACAGCATCCGATGCAGAAATCCGAAGACTCTGGTATTCAGGCCGGCTGAGGGCTACCAGCAGGCACATAACCCAAATGTAATGTAGAGAGCCAGTAATGCTCTGTGAGGTATTTTTGCGGCCTTTCCAGTTGTAGCTGTCTTGTGAGGTACATACCAAAAGGGGCGTTGTACTCTGGTTTGAGTCTCACAAGGGGTGATTGGCTAGGCTTACAATGGCTTGCAAGGGCAGTTAGCCTAGTACTAACCTATGAACCTGATGACTGCAACGGTGAAACATGAAGAACATCAGAGGAACTGGCAGCTCTTAATTATGGCTATGGCTAGTGCAATACAAGCACTGAAAATGTTTTTAGTCCCTTCAGTCTCCCTCTACTGAAAATGGGTTTCTGATCCAGTGGACTTTCCTTGTCAACAAATATCAATAAAAAATACATCTTGTATACTTATGGCATATTTTTATCAACCAGAGAAGATGATGTTGATGATAAAGAGTAGAAGGAATTTATCTGGGAGGGGAAGTGGGCAAGAGTTGATCCTCTCGACAGAAAAAGAAGTTATGTACTTACCATAACGTTCCATGTTTGTTGTCCTTGATCTCACCTTCCTTCTTATTGGTTGGGTTCGGAGCGGATTCGGCCATATTCTAAAGCTCGAGAGCTTCCACTGGCTTGAGGCTAGACCCTACCCCATCATGCCTAGCACTAGTTACCCAGATCTCGTTTGTGATAACCCATAACACTAGGCCACAATGTGTAGACATACAAACTATAGACATACATAAAATATATATGTATAATAAGAAAAAACCCTCAAGCTATAAGCAGAAATTTTTATTCTATCCAACTCATAAGGCAGGAAGGGAATGAAGGCCTATATAGCCAAATATGGATAACTCCTCTTGATCCTCCAGGAGGGGGAAGGAGGGTGGGATGCAAGAAAGAAGGCAAGATCAAGGACAACAAACATGGAACGTTATGGTAAGTACATAACTTCTTTATGTTACGTTGTCCCTATCTCGCCTTCCATCTTGTTGGTTGGGACAGCATCCGCAGCACCTTCTTCTTGGGTGGCTCAATGGAATACACTCTTCAGAACCGTGAAACCAAAGGATGGCCTTTTCTGGGAGGCCACATCTACTTTGTAATGAACAATTAGGTATGGGGGTTAATCCCCATAGTTGCCACACAAACTGAGTATAAAGGCAGTCTGGCCTGAAAGGCAGTAGAGGTAGACAAAGCCCTGGTTGAGTGTCCTCAAATTTTCCCTGGTAGTTGCTTGTTCTGTGAGTTATAGACTTAAGTAATGGTATCCAAAATCCATTTTGATAAAAGTCACTTTCGATACTGGAGTTCCCTTTTTGTTCTCTGCAAAGGATACAAACGATTAGTCAGATTGTCTGAATTCCTGAGTCCTGCGCAAACAGAAACCTAACCGTCGATGAACATCCAACTGGTGGAGTTCATACTCTGCCTTGTTGCCATAGTTCGGAAAAAACACTGGTAGTTCTATCGATTGATTCAGACTGAACTCTGAGCAAACATTTAGTAGAAAGGAAGGGTTGGTCCTGAGAGAAACCATATCTTTGTGGGAAATTAAATAAGGAGAACGAATGGAAAGGGCTTGTAATTGACACCCTCCTAGCTGAGGTAATGGCAATCAAGAAAATCGTTTTGGAAGTCAAAAAATTTTAGAGCACAAGACCGGGCTGGTTCAAATGCAGGAAGAATCAAGGACTAAATTTAGATCCCAAGGAGGAAGTGGTTCTCTTATTGGGGGCCTCAAAAGGATGGTACCCCTCAGAAAACCTTTACATAGCCTGTGGGACATTTCTCCCACATGGAAGTTGGAAATAGCAGCCAACTGAACTCGGATAGTTGCTGCTGCTACTCACTGGTTAAAAGTTTCAGCCAGGAATTCTAGTATCTTTGAAATGGGTGCAGTAAAAGGATCAATATTACTGTTGACAGCCCACCAAGAGAACCATTTCCATTTAGTAGTATACAGTTTTCTCGTAGAGGATTTGTGAGAGGAGATGAGAATATGTTGTACGGCCGGGGTGATGTCAGGAAGCCTGGCTAAACTGGGAAGTGGAGGAACCAAGCTGTCAGCTTGAGGGTCTGTAAGGAAGGATGGAGTGTGCCAGACTGATGCATTAGCAGGTTTGGAGCTGGGTCCAGCATCTAAGGCTCCTCTAGGAGATGGGGCCATAGAAATAGGAACCAGATTTGATGAGGCCACAAGGGGAAATGAGGATTAGCCTGCAACCCACCGAATTTGCTTTCTAAAGAACCTTGGGGATCAGAGGAACCAGAGGAAAGGCATACAGAAGTCCCGGGGGCCAACAATGAACAAGTGCATCCCTGGGTGATTGTCCCGGTGGGTGGGACTAGGGCAAAATAGCTGATGGATGTTGCAAAAAGATCGCAGCAAGGCTGGCCCCATTTGCAAAAGATCTGATCCGCAAGATATCATGTTGGATTTCCCTGGGATGTGCATTGCGATCAGAAAGTGTTGGGAGGATATCGCCCATTGCCATACTCTTACAGCCTCTCAACATAAGGGGTAGGATCTGGTTCTGCCTTGCTTGCTGATGTACCATACCACTGCCATGTTGTTCGTCTGAATCGCAATTGCCCCAGTGGGGAAGAAAGCTGTGACGTGCTTGCAACGCCAGGAGCACCGATCTCATCTCGAAGACATTTATGTGCAAATGGTACTCATGTTGTTGCCAAGTTCCGTGAAAAGTCAGTCTCAGATAATGCCCCCCCCCCCCACACACACACACACAATCTGGGAAGCATCCGTGGTCACTGTGGCCACTGGCTGGGGAAGAACGAACAGTTGGCCTACCGTTAGCCGGGTGGACTGAAGCCACTATTGTAAGTCCTTCTTGCATGTCTCCATGATGAGAATTTCGTGAGACATGGGTAGATCTTGCATGGACCATTGAGCAAAGAGGAGCCAGTGTAATAACCTCACATGGAAATGGTCCAAGGGAACAAGAAGTTATGTACTCACCATAACGTTCGATGTATGCAGCCCATCTCGCCTTACATTCTTACCCTTGGCTTCGGAGCCGAATCTCGGCTCCAACTCGGCAATACTCTATCTCGAAGTCTTAAATTGACTCATGGCTAAGAGGTATCCCCATCGTGCAACAGGTCTATACCCCAGATCTTGTTTGCTGCAAGCTCACACACATACACACTGAGAAGAACAACCCCAACAGAAAGGACTACTGACATCTAGAGACAATATCTCCATGTCCTCCAGGAGGGGGAAGGAGGGAGAGTTGTAAGAATGTAAGGCGAGATGGACTACATACTTCGAACATTATAATGAGTACATAACTTCTTCATGTTATGTAGTCCAATCTCGCCTTCATTCTTACCCGTGGGACAGCGTCGCTAGCACCTTGATCTTGGGTGGCTCAGTGAAAAATACTCTTGAGCATTGTGGAAACAAAAGAAGATCTGCCTCTAGAGACCAGATCTAATTTGTAGTGACTAATAAAGGTAAGAGGCGAAGTCCATGTTGCTGCAGCACAAATATCATCCATAGACATCCTAGCCTGAAACGAAGTTGAGGTAGCCACAGATCGTATAGAATGAGCCTTCACTTTATAGGATAATTCTTTGACATTGGAAGCATAAATAAATGAGATGCAATTGGAGATCCAGTGAGATAAGGTTACCTTAAAAACTGGAACCCCAAGTCTAGTGTGTGAAAACGAGACAAACATTTGATCTGATTTCCAGAAATCTTTTGTCCTATGTAAATTGAAATGCAATTGCCTGTGAACATCCAGCTGATGAAACTTAAATTCTGCCTTGTTGGAGAATTCAGGAAAAACACAGGCAACTCAATGGATTGGTTGATACTGACAACAGAGGCAACCTTTGGAACAAAAGAAGGGCTGGTTCTTAAGGAGACCCTATCTTTGTGAAACACCAAATAAGGTGGCCTAATCAATAATGCTTGGAGTTCAGAGACCCACCCAGCTGAAGTTATGGCTACCAAGAATACTGTCTTCCATGACAAGAATTTAATGTCACATGTAGCTGCGGGCTCAAAGGGAGTTGAGGAGGGCTTCTGTAGTACAAAATTGAGGTCCCATGGCATCACTGGATCAAAGACTGGTGGTCGGAGTAACAATATCCCTCTCATAAAAGCCCTACAAAGCCTATGAGCCATAAGATTGGGCTCATTAGCAACGTGAAAGGTAGAAATTGCTGTCAATTGCACTTTAATGGTTGCCGCAGCTGAACCCTGACTAAACAGTTGAGAAAGAAATTCCAATATTGCCGAAATAGGTGCTGTATAAGAATCAATATGTCTCTCACGGGCACAAATAAAAAATCTCTTCCACTTACTGGAATAAATCTTCCTGGTAGAAGGCTTGTGAGAAGATGATAGGATATGGACCACTTCCGGGGAAAAATTATGAAGCCTGACTAAGGACGGAACTGGAGCAGCTAAGCTGTCAACCTGAGGGTCTGGACGGAGGGATGGAACTGTCCTGACATATGAGTCAGCAGATCTGGAACTGGGTCCAGAATCCAGGGCTTGTCCATTAGATAGGGATGAAGAAAGGGAAACCAAATCTGAAAAGGCCAGTGTGGGGCAATGAGGATCATTTTGCTCCCCAAAGACTGTGCTTTCAGAATGACCATTAATACCAGAGGTAACGGTGGAAAGGCATAGAGAAGACCGGAGGGCCAATCGTGAGCCAGAGTGTCCCTGGATGTCTCCCCCTCCGGGGGGATAAGGGTGAAGTAGCTGCTGAATTTGGCATTCAGGGGGCTGGCAAATAGATCGCAAGGCTGACCCCATCTGTGGAATATCTCTTCCACAATATAATTGTTCAGGGACCACTCGTGAGGCATTAGGATAGCTCTGCTCAGCCTGTCGGCAATCATGTTGGACTTCCCTGGTATATGCGTTGCAACTAGAAAGTGTTGGGAAGACACCGCCCACTGCCAAACTCAAAGTGCCTCTCTGCAAAGGGGGTATGATTTGGTTCCTCCCTGTTTGTTCAGGTACCACACCACCGACATTTTGTCCGAGTGGATTGCAATTGTCCCTAGAGGAGGAGAGCTCTGAAGTGCTTGCATCGCTAATAGCACTGCTCTCATCTCCAAGACACTGATATGCAAATGGGTCTCGTGATCCTGCCACGTGCCTTGGACAGTCCTGCCAAGATAATGACCCCCCACCCAACATGGGAGGCATCCGTGGTCACCGTGGCAACTGGAGAAGATGGGACAAAGGGTATGCCCACGTTGAGATTGCTGGCTCAAAGCCACCAGTGTAGATCCCACTTGCACGTGTCTGTAATCAGAATAAAATGGGAAAGTAGGAGATGCTGCAGTGACCATTGTGCGAAAAGCAGCCACTGAAGAACCCTCATGTGTAGTCTGGCAAGGGGAACTAGCATGATCGTTTCAGCCATGGTCCCTAATAACTTGAGGACTACTTTTGCCCTGACCTTCCTCAATGGTAGTAAGGCACAGACCTGCTGTTGTAGAGCCTGAATTCTCCCTTCTGGTAAGAAGGCTCTCATGAGCACCGTATCTAGTTCAGTGCTAATAAAAGTAACAAGCTGCGAGGGTAACAAGGCAGATTTTTTCCAATTTAGAGTAATTCCTAACTGTTGGCACAGTATAATGGTGGCGTCTCTGGTCTGTAACAGTACATGTCTGGTGGTGGCAGAAAGGAGCCAGCCACCCAGGTACGGAAACACTTGGAATCCCTGATGTCTCAAGTGAGCCATTACCACTGCCATGCATTTGGTGAACACCCTGGGTCTGTGGTGAGACCAAAGGGCAGAGCGCGATACTGAAAATGACTGGCTCCCAGACAGAAGAGTAGATAACTTCTTGATGCCCTGTCAATCTTGATAAGGTAGTAAGCATCTTTGAGGTCGATGGAGCACATCCACACATCTTTCCCTAACAGAAGGAGTACTGACTGTAAGGTGACCATGCGGAACCTGGACTTTTGAACATGAAGGTTCAATCGGCTGAGATCCAAGTTGGGTCTCGGGTCCCCTGTTCTTTTCGGCACCAGAAAGAATCTGGAGTAAGTCCCTAATCCTACTTAGTCTGCGGGGACAGGCTGGATGGCTCCCTTTGAAACCAACTTTATTTCTAAAGTTGCAGAATCCCTGTGACTGGGTGGAATGTCTGGGATTCATGTGGATGGTGAGGGAGGAGAAGAGAAAGGGATATGATAACCTCTGGAAATTATCTTTAATACCCACTCGTCTTGGGTGACTTCTTGCCAGGCTTCTGGGTATAAAGAAATGCGACCCCCGACCGGCTCCAGAGACGCATCGCCAGGCCTCCCTTCAGGAGCACTGGTAAGGAGAATCACGAAAGGAATCATGGTCCCCCTGGCTACGCGGGCCTCCTCTGCCTCTAGGGCGGCATCTACATGAATTTCCACCCCTCCCCTGCCATCCGGAGGGTGAATCACTTTGTGTGCCCTGAAAAGACCTCTGTGACTTCCTGAACCACATTTTCCGACCCTTCTGGCCCTTGGGGTAAGTTCTAGAAGGCATGGAAAAACGGACTCCCACTGTAGACAGGGCTTTTCCTTCCTGCTCGCACCTAGTGAGTGTGTGTCCTTCACCTTGGTTCCGAACAACGATGAACCATCAAATGGGGCACTGGTGAACGCAGACTTGAAGGCCTCCGCGAAATTGCACAGGTACATCTAGGAGCGTCTCCTAAGGGAGACTCTGGAACCCGCAGCCCTACTCGCTCCATCAGCTGCATATGAGATCAGCCTGATGGAGGAGTTGGTAAGGGAATTTAAGGTAGACATCTGTGCATTGACGACCTGTGCCACGGCATCAGAAATGTTACCCTGTAGATAATCTCCTAGCTCTTTTAGGAGATCTCCCTGGAGCCTCGTAAAATGCGTCAAGTAGTTCAGCGACCGCAGTGTAAAGGCCGCTGAAGTAAACACATGCTTCCCATACCTGTCCATAGCCCGGGACTCCTTGTTAGGTGAATGGACGGTAGACGAAGTTTCAGCAAGTTCCTTCCTGGTGGCCATTGCCACCACCATGGCATCTACTGGAACGCCTTTAGATAGATACTCCTTGTCAGAGGGAGTGGACAAAAACTTATTGGGTCTTCTTGGGACCAGTTCCACAGTGTCAGGAGTTTCCCACACCTTTTGACAGACAAGGTCCAATAGCTCATCAAAAGGGGGAGAAACCCAAGAGGCGGAGGGTTGAGAACCAAAAGCCTTCAGGAACACAGAGTCCTCATCAGAAGAGGATTTGGATGGCCAGCTGACTCTCTGCTTCAAGATCTCCAGGATATCTGAAAAAAGAAATATCTTCAGAAGATGACTTGGGGGACCCCTCTGACTCCTCGAGGTCAGTATCTGACGTGAGAGACTCACCCGCGGAGTCAAGGTGTTTCCTCTTACACAACCTCTTTCTGGCGGGCTCCTCAGGCAAAAACTCTGGGGAGATGTCAGAAAGTTGGGGACCACTCATGGAGGAATCCTGAGGCTTAGGGTCTCCGCTGCCCATGGACAGAGCGTGATCCGAAACTGACAACGGTGCTGGAGGGAGCAGAGCATCGGTGCCGTAGGATGCAGCTGATGACCTGGCCAGCACACTCCTCATAACCTCGAAGGCTGATCCCCCTGGCTCCGAAGGCTGACTAACTTAAGATGAAACAGTAGTACCCCTCGGAGCAGAGGAGATGAGGTCTAAAGCAGATGTCTGGTCCAAGCTCACTCGGGCCAAAGCACCGAGAGGAAGGCTCGGAACCGATGAAGATCTATCCAAGACCTCCCCCTCAGGTCTGACCAGAGAACCGTGAACCCACGACCCCGTGGACGGAGCGGAAATCAGAACAGAGAGGCTAGGTGAGACTACTGGAACCGACCTAACGGCGCCCAACAGCACCGACAACTCTGGATCCTGAAGGCCGAGAAAGGCTTGGAGGAGGAACAACAAAGGATGAAGAGGCCATAAGCCCCAGAGTCGACTGGGTCGGAGCTGAAATCAATTTGGCCAACACCGATGACTGAAGCAGTTTTCCTCACCACCATATCAACATCCTCATCAGAAAGGGTCCTGGAAGACCTGGAAGATAAAGTAGGAAATCTGGATCTCCCTACAGAAGGGGACTTGTGTGAAGGAGAACCCGGTCGAAAAACTGAAAACCAGCTCCGAAAGGCTGGGAGCAGATACGGACTTGGTCAAGAGACTACCTTCTTTCGGCACCAAGGGCAATGGAACTGAAGAAGGAGAAGCTGTTCTAGCAACTTTCTCTGGCGGCTCTGAAGAAACAGATGGAGCAGGACAGCGCTTCTTGGATGTCCTTTTGTTCTTTTTAGCTGGAGAGGATAATGCACTCGAAGACTTAGCCAAGTCTTCCTCGAAGGAGTGTTTAAGTCCTTTCAAAATGAGCTTGTTCTTCCTCTCCTGTAGCACACGGGGACTGAAGGAATGACAAAACAAGCAGGACTCGGAGATGAATAGCCCCCAAGCAGTACATGCACACAGAGTGCCCATCAGTTAAAGACATTTTATTGCTGCATTCAACGCACTCTTTAAAGCCCGAAGGCCTGTGTTCCTTACGATCCTTGGACATGCTGAAAGTAACAAATTAATACATACATGCAAAAGACCCAACTAACAAGAAACAGGGCCTCTAACTCAAATGGCCAAGAAACTGAAGGGAAAACAACAGGGAGGACTAGGTCCTCTAACTTAAACAGGCCTAGCCTGGGGAAACAAAGGCAGGAAAGCACCACTAGCCAGACACAACACTAAATGCTAACAGAATGGAGCGCCAAACCAAAGACCATACAGAAACAATGGTGAGGACTAGGTCCTCTAACTTAAATGGGCCTAGCCCGTGGAGAAAAGAAAACAAACGGGATACCCAAACAGCCAGACAAGGGCACAAAAAACAGCCAGGGAAACAAATACAGGCAAGTAAAACACCACTACCACACACACACAGCTATGAAAATAGCTTTTTTGAGCAACAAGTCAACAGTTCATAAAAATTTTATAAACAATATACGTAGCCATGGCCAAAAGTGAGACAACGTCTGAGCTTAACGAGCGGCAAACGAGATCTGGGGAATAGACTTGTTGCACGATGGGATACCTCTTAGCCACGAGTTAATTGAAGACTTCGAGCTAGAGTAAGGCGAGTCGGAGCAGAGGTTCGGCTCCGAACCCACGGGTAAGAATGGACTACATAACATCTAGAGTTATAGCTGCCGCCATTGAGCCCAGGACTTTAAGAACAAATCTTACTGGAGTCTTTTTCCTCCCAATTAGAGTTGCAACTTGGTGTCGAATGGTCGACACCCTCTCCTGAGGCAATTTTGCTATCATGTCTTTGGTGTCTAGATCTGCTCCAGTTAATGCAATATATTGACAAGGCAGACTTTTCGTAGTTTATAGTGATGCCTAGCTGAGAGCAGAGGCGTATTGTGGTGTCCCCTTGTCTCAGTTAGTCGATGCTTGGTGGTGGCGTAAGGAGCCAGTCATCTATATATGGAAACACCCGAAATCCTAGATGCCTCAGATGAGCCGTGACTACTGCCATGCATTTGTTGAGCACCCTGGGAGCTGTGGTGAGACCAAAGTGCAGCGCTCTAAACTGGTAGTGACTGGCTTCCAGCTGGAAGCATAAAAATCTCCTGGATCGCCTATCCATCTTGATATGGTAGTACGCTTCCTGGAGATCGATGGAGCACATCCAATTGTTCTTTCCCAGAAAATATGGACTGCAGTGTCACCATCCGGAACTTTGCTTTTTTGACAGACTTGTTGAGTCTGCTGAGGTCCAAAATGGGCATTCAGACCCCTGTCTTCTTTGGTAGTAAAAAGAACCTTGAGTAAGGTCTGGATCTGATTTGGTCTGCGGGGACTTCTTGGATGAATTTTTTTCTTAGCAACTTTTGAACTCCTAGAGTTGCTTGTTCCCTCAGATTGGGTGGCACAGCTGGGATGAATTTTTGTTTTTGGGGAAGAGGAGACATGGAGAAAGGAATACTGTATCCCCTGGATATTATCGACTGTACCCATGTCTCTTCTGTGATATCTTGCCAGGCTTCTGGGTACAGTGACCATCTTCCCCAGACTGCCTCCAGAGGTGGACAGGCAAGCCCCCTTTCAGGAGCACTGGAAGGGCCTCCCAGAGAACGTTTCTCTGTCACCCTGACTCTGCGGACCCCCCTGCTGGGAGGGCGGCATCTCCCATTATTATTCCCCCCTCTGCCCCGGGGGGGGGGGGGGAGATTCACCATGTGCGTCAGGCGAAGTTCCCTGGGATTTCCGGAATTACATTTTCTCACCCTTTTGACCTTTGGGGTAAGGCCAAGAAGGTGTGGAAAAAAGTACTCCCACGGCAGAGCAAGAGTCTTGCCATCCTGCTCGCACCTGGTTAAAGTCTCTTTTACCTTAGTCCCGAACGATGATCAAAGGGGGACACTGGTAAAGGAGGACTTGAAAAGCTCCACAAATTGACAAAAATACATCCAGGAATGCCTTTGTAAGGCAACTCCGGTGCCTGCAGCTCTGCTTGCTCCATTGGCTGCATAGGACATAAGCCACATGGAGGAGTTAACTACCGAAGATAAGGTTGCAAGCGGAGAAGCAGTCTTATCTGCAGCTCCCGCAGCTGTACGATATCTCCTAGCTCTTTCAGGAGATCCCTCTGAAGACGGGTGAAATGGGATAGATAATTCAGTGACCTGAGAGTAAAGAATGCTGAGGAAAAGACGCACTTCCCATATCTGTCCATCATACGTAACTCTCTGTTCGGCGGATGGACAGATGTAGAAGTCTCTGCTAATTCCTTCTTAGTGGCCGCTGCCGCCACTACAGCATCACCTGGCACACCCTTGGAAAGGAAGTATTTGTCATCTGGGGCCGTAACAAATTTATTGGGCCTCTGTGGAACTGGTTCCATCGATTCTGGAGAGCTCCAAGCCTTTCGAATTACTACCCCTAGCAGTGGGTTGAAAGGCTGTGACACCCAAGAGGTGGAGGGTTGGGAACTGAATGCATCCAGGTACACAGATTCGTACTCAAAAGGGGAAAGGGACTTCCAGCCACCCCTCTGCTTGAGGATTTCCAGGATGTTGGAGAATGAGACCTCCTCAGAGGGGGACCGCAGGGAGCCTTCTGAGTCCTCCAAGTCTGTGTCTGATGTTAGAGACTCAGGGGAGTCCACATGCTTCCCTCTTTCATTTCCTCTTCTGGGGGACCTCCTTAGAGGGATGTTCTGGGGAGGTTTCGGAAGGGGGGTTCACCCAATATGGTGTCCTGGGGCACTGGTATCCTACGCTTAGAATGGAGGGGTGGTGAGAGGGAAGACGCTGGCTCTGTAGGGGACAGAGTAGCTGAAGCCATGAGAGGAGTTGCCTGAGAGGACAGCACATTCCTCATCACCTGGAAGGCACCACACTCCCGGCCAGTGTGTGTCCCTGGCTCCAAAGAGTCGAGAGTCCTCTCCTACACCGAGGTTGATGGCTCAAAGGCTGATGTGGGAGCCAAGCTCACCTGCGCCAAAGCTCCAAAAGGGAGAATGGGGTCGAACAAAGATCCAATGCTGCTCCCCTCCTCATAGCAGACAAGGGAGCGTCAGCTCCCAGATCCCTCGATAAAAGAAGGTATCGAGGAGATCAGAACAGTTGTCAGCACTGAGACCCCGGAGGTTTTTGGAACAGACAGTCCCACCACAATGACTTCCATGTACTCTAGCTCTGAGCTCTTGTGAGCTGAAGGAGGACTAGATGGTCTGGGAGGAACAGTAGTCTGCTCCACATCCATATGGGCTGGGCTCAATAATATTTTGGCAAGAGGCAGTGTCTTCAGATGCCTCTTCACCACCCTATCCACATCATCATCCTAAAGACTCCTGGATGATCGAGAGGAGTGGGTGGACGATCGGTGACTGCCCGCCACAGACTGCAGAAGCGGCGACTGTGGAGCGGACCGCACTGGTTCCAAGGAAGGAGATCTAGTCCTTTTATGACTCCTAGACGGTTCCGAGGACAATGACGGAACCACATGAGATAAGGTCTTGTCGGACCCGCGAGGTTTTGGATCCAAACTGTAAGATTTCTCTAAGTGTCTCAATGGCTCCGAAGTCGGAACCAATGGAGGTGTCAGTTTGGGTGATTTCCCTGGTTTACTGGCCTGATTCCCTTCTGCTGGAGTGTCAAAAGGCCCTTTTAGTAAACCTTGCAAGATAAGTTTGTTTTTGCGCTCTTGCAGAACTCTGGCGCTGAAAGCATAACAAATAGAACACAAGTCCTGCAGGTGCATGGCTCTCGAACAATAAATGCAACTCGTATGTCCATCAGTCAGGGACATTTTCTGGGAGCACGAGTCAATTTGTGAATCCAGAATTTTGGATTCTTTGGGCGCTGCTTTGGACATCAGAACAAAAACAAAGCCCAATACAGTAACTACAATGCACTGAAGTTATAAATATCAGACAAACAGCTTTACAATAACCACTAAGAAACTATATCTAACTTTTAAATAAAAAAAAAACAAAAAAAACAGAAGATAGGAAGGTAACGGAAGGGGGAGAGCTTCTGAGTTAAACGACAACTCCCCCGACCGAGGACAGCCTCTAACTTAAACAGCTACTCCTTACCAGACAAGGAAAAGGAGGGAATAAGGGGAAAGCCCTCTAACTGAAACGGGCTGAGGGGGGAATCCTCTAAGAAAAAACGGATTCAAAAAGGGGAATAGGCCTGGAGAAAGAACGACGGCCTAAACAACAGCAACAACCAGAAAATGGAGATAGGGGGGGCTAAACAATCACTACTAATCTACAGAGACCCTGAAAAAATATCAAGATTTAAACACAGAAAATAACAATAAAATTCAAAAACTTAGCCTGAGCCAGTATCCAGCAATCTCAAAGCTTCAAGCGACAAATGAGATCTGGGTAACTAGCGTTAGGCATGATGGGATAGGGTTTAGCCTCGAGCCAGTGGAAGCTCTCAAGCTTTAGAATATGGCCAAGTTGGAGTCGAGGGTCGGCTCTGAACCCAACCAACAAGAAGGAAGCCGAAACAGGGACAACATAACATCAAGGTGGTTGACGATTACCTGACTTGAAGAGCTACATTAGAGCCACAACATTAATGCGCATATACTTAACTCAAACTGAGGGTTATAAATTAAAGTGGAATGGGATGAAGAAAAATGGGGGTGTGGCAGGCTGACAAAGGGAAAGTATGACTTCTGATGCAGGTCCTTAAGGATAACAACCAACACCATACAAAAAATTATATTCAGAAAGTAGCAGAAAGAATTTACAGAACTACAAAGGAATGGAGAAAGAAGATGTAACCAACTGGGATGACTGCTAGCAGGGATATAGAAAACAGGCAAGAAGGGCTTGGAATTTTCTGGATAAAATAAGCAAAAGAACCAAGGTATTGTGAGCAAATAATTAGGGAGGGAAAGGTAATAGAGTGGGATGAGGCTAAGCAGAACTTTGGACTGCAGGTTCAAGACTGCCTTCCCTGCCATGGTTTGAAAACAGAGTACAGGGATAGGGGAGTGCCAAGTGAAAGAGCAACCCTGGTAAAATAGCTTGTTGTCTCTAGAACAGAAGCTGCTGTTAAAAAAAAAAAAAAAAAAAAAAAGTTATGTACTCACCATAACGTTCCATTTGTGTTGTCAATCTTTGTTTATTCTTGACAGATGGGACAGAGTCCCCAGCTACCTATACCCTGGGTGGCTTTATGGAAGGATATTCCTGAGCACCATAGAACCAAATGATGCTCTTCCCCTAGAGACCATATCCAACTTGTAATGAGTGATAAAGGTATGAGGCTTTCCTCAAGTGGCTGCTAGACATATTTCATCCAGAGATGCCTTGGAATAAAAAACAGCTGAAGTGGCCATCGATCTAGATGAGTGTGCCCATACAGCAGCAGGTAATTTATGATTATGATCATAAATAAAGGTGATGCAATCTCTTTTCGACAGGGTCACCTTGAAGATTGGTTTACCAATCCTTGGTCCTGAAAAGGAAACAAAGAGTTGGTATGAAGATCTACCCATCCTTAATCCTGTCCGGATAAAATCACAACCGTCTCTGAATGTCTAGCATTTGTAGACAGTATTCACCCTTGTTAGAGAAATTTGAAAAGAAAACTGGTAAATTTTATTTATTTATTTAAATTTGTTGACTGGGAGTGTCTGACTGGACGTGGGTCCATTTTCAGCGGAGGCCCGGGGAGAAAAGCTCCACAGTAAAATAAACAGACAGTAGTTACACTGGATTACATAGTGATTAACAATTTAACATAGAAATTACTTGCAACATATTTACAGATGAAGAACATAGTACATCAGTAGACAACTAGAATCTTTATCTGTGAAGTACATAACAGGCATTAACAAATTTAACAATGAGAAGTTCCTGCTGTATAATAAGTACTAAGCTTATGAGCATCTGAGCTTGCTATAATCAAGGTAGTTAGTGAAGTGGAAAGAAAGGTAGTAGTTGGATGGGGTGGATGATATTAGAGTGGGAGTTGCAAGGGCATAGCCAGCATGTTTTTAAGTGCGCTTTTAATAAAGTTTTGAAGTTGGTGCATGATGGTATGGAGGTAATTGTGGGTGGGAGTGAGTTCCATAATTTGGCTATGACGCAAGAGAATAGTGCTTCACCAGCAGAGTTATTGGCTCTAGTGATCTGCAAGTGATTTTTGTTGCTGGATCTTAGTGGTCTGGTGGTGCAATAGGGTTGGAGTAGATTCTGGAGGGATAGGACATTTAGTGGATGGTTTACTAGTTTGTGGGCGAGTGAGAGTTGATACCACTGAAGGAGGTGAGGGAGTTCAAGCCAGCCCAGTTCAGCAAGTGAGAGACAGTGGTGACTACGGTAGGATGACCCTGTGGCGAATTTGGCGATTTTGTTGTAGCAGGTCTCTAGCTTGTTTAGATCACATTGCCTTAGGTTGGTATATACTGGAGAGGCATAAAGTAGGGTGGAGATAAGGTGGGAATTTGCTATTGAAATCTTTGCTGCTTTGGTGAGAAATTGTTTATTTCTGTATAATGCTCCTAGTTTTTGTGGACTTTTTATGGTCATGGATATGTGAATGTCAAATTTTAGTTTATTGTCTATTTCCACTCCTAGCAATTTGGTGTGTTCAGTTGGGTATATAGTGGTGTTGTCTTTTGCTGTGATGTTAAAGTGAAAGTTGTTTTGAGTATGTTTGGTGGGTTGGAAGATGAGTAGTTTAGTTTTGTTTGGGTTGAGTATTAATTGGGCATCGGATAACCATGTTTCAACAGAGGAAAAGGCTTCCTGTGTGACTTTTTGCAGTTTGGGTAGGGACTGGGCTGAGCAGATGATGGTCGAGTCATCTGTGTATTGGATGAGTGTGCCAAGTTTGGTGGCAGAGGCTAGATTATTGGTGTAAACAGAGAAGAGTAGGGGTCCAAGGATGGATCCTTGGGGAAACCCTATGGAGACAGGTAGTTGGGGAGATATGTCATTCTGCCATACAACGGATTGTTGGCGGTCAGACAGGTAACTCTGAAACCAGTTGGTGACTGATTGTGAGAAGGATAGGTTATTGAGGAAAGAGATAAGTTGTTTGTGTGGGACCATGTCAAATGCTTTAGATAGGTCTAGGAAAGTAGCAGAGGAGGGATAGCCATTGTTTTTATGCTGAAGGATAGTGTTAGTAAAGGAGAGTAAGGCAGTGGTGGTGCTATGGTTTAGTCGGAAACCATGCTGAGTACTGGAAAGGAGGTTGTTAGTAAGGAGGAAGTACCTGAGAGTGTATGCATCTCTCTAGTATTTTGGAGAGTGGAGAGAGAATAGCTATGGGGCAGTAATTGGTTAGTTCTGCAGATGGTCCGCCTTTGTGGAGGGGAATTATATGTGAGACTTTCCACAATCACAATATGGGAACGTAACTTTCTGACAGAGATCGGTTAATCAAGATGGATACTGGGTAGGCCACAGCATCAGCTGCGATTTGTAGGTATTCACTTGGGAGGTTGTCTGCTGCTAATTTGGTGGGTTTAAGTTTAGTTAAGAGTTTTTTTATGTTGGAGGTAGGTACAGGAGAAAAAGAGAAGGCAGTGGGGAGATTACTAGTTGAAGGTGTGGGTTGGAGGGGAGGGGGGTTGTGTTGTTTAGCTAGTGATAGTATGGTTTGGGTGAAGTGTGTGTTGAATGAGGTAGCAATATTTTCTGAGGAGTGAGGGATGTTAGGAGGAGGGGTACTGACTTTACCTGGGTGGAGGATGGAGTTTATGGAAGACCAGAATTGTTTGGGGCTGTGCTGTGAGGAGTCTAGGGCAGACTGGTAGTATTGGAATTTGTCCTGTTTTATTAGCTTTTTGACTATTGCATAGTTCTAGGAATTTCTGTCTAGCTGAGGGGGTTTTGGTTTTGCGCCAGTACTCCCAGGCTTTATCCCTGTTTTTCATTTCTGACTTAGTGGTTTTCTGTAGCCATGGGGAGGGTTGTGCTTTGGTTCTGGAAAATCTTATGGGGGCATGGTAATTAAGGATGTTCAGGAAGGTAGTATTAAAAAATTCAACTGCGTCATCTAGACTGAGGTACTTTAGAGCATGCCAGTTACATTCTTTGAGGGATGAGATGAATGTGAGTGGGTTAAAGTTTATTTTTTTACGTATTTGACGATAGATGATAGGTTTAGCTTGGTACAGGTATTTTTTGAGTAGGAATGTTGGGGAGTGATCACTGAGGCTATCTGATAAGCAGCCTGTTATATATGACTGGGGGTTCTTACCGACTAGTATCCAATCCAGGGTAATGTGCTTGCTGGAGTTTTTATTTATCCTTGTTGGTGACTGGACTAGTTGGGTGAAGCCATGAAGGTGTACATGATGGGTTGGATTGTTGCCAGAACAGGATTGCCAGTCAATATTGAAATCACCTAAGATGATAGTTTCTTGGGGGAGATGGTGGGTAGACCAGCTGAGGAGGTTTTCTAGTGGAGGGATGTTTTGGCCAGGTGGGAAGTAGCATCCAATTATGCTGATGGTTTTGTTTTGGTTAATTTTGAGGTTGGAATATATTATTTCTTCATTGCCTATTTGTAGAGCTGATGATTTTAAGATCTGGATGTTTAGATGCTGTTTAAATATTATAGCTACACCACCTCCTTTTTTGTTTAGCCGGTCTACTCTTAGTATGCCGTAACCTGTAGGGAGTAATTGCTCACTGGTAATGTGAGGTTTTAGCCAGGTTTCTGTCAGGAAGACTATATCTGGGGAGTACAAGTCTATGGTGGCATGGAGTTCATGGACTTTGTTGGATATACTTCTAATATTTAGGCTTAGTAGAAGGAAGTCACTTGGCTTTCTATTGGCTGTAATATGGGAGAAGTTGTGGTTTCTAGTCTGATTATGTGGATTGGGGTTGGAGATGGTAGGGCCAGGGTTGGGGTGGAGGTCTCCACTTAGGGCTAGTTTTGATATGCATGAGATTATTAGTTTTCTCAGTTTTTGAATGTGTTTGTTTATAAGGGAAACTTTATGATTGTGCTCTGTGGGTAATAGGTATGGTGGGAGGGTTACCATGTTAAGTTGTAGGGATGCTTTACGTTTGAGTAATATAGTTGGTAGAATATGTGGGGGGTGCATAGGGATGGTTCTTGAGCTGGTGGGAGGGGAGCTGAGTATGGGTGAGACACGATTGGTGGTTTGAGTAGTAGTACAGTGGTAGTGGTTGAGTGGGGCAATGATGGAGCTTTGGTAGGATGCAAGATATGCAAGGAGAGTGCATGCAGTGAGCAAAGGAAAGGTATGCTTGTACATGTTAGTTGAGGTGGTGTGATAGTAGAGGGAATATGGAGGAGGTAATGTTGGGTTAGCGCTGTGGTTGGCTATTGGAAAGATGGGAGGGGTTTTGAGTGCAATAAAGGTGGGACCACTGGGAGCAGGAGGGAATAGGGGGCAGGGTGGGGAGCGAAGCGGGTAGAGACCCTGTTAGGTGCTTGTATGAGGGGCTGGAAACAATCACAAAGCAAAGACAAGTATGTGTTAAGAAACAATCACAATTGACCAAGGACTGCTCTGAAACTAAGTCATTTCTTACTTTCTCAGGTGGAAAAACAGGATAACCTTGTATCAGTAGGCTACTGTGGTCATAGTTTAAATTAACAAACACATAGTATTGATCAGTTATGGATACTATTTGCTAACAGAAGGGAATAAGAGAAAGTGGAAGATGTGTGTGCGTGTGTGTGGTGGTGGGGGGGGGGCTGCTTACAGCCAAAGCAGAGTGCTCTCCAGGGGAAAATGAAGATTGGCTCAAACAGGTAGACACATACTCAAAGTTAACTGTAGCTGTTTGCAGACAGTTCAGACCCGGGCTGCGCTTTTCTTATAAGAATGTTAAAGGTGGTACCGCAGTTGAATACGTAAGAGTGGTGTTAGGTCTAGAAAAGAAGAGTACAGAGAGGAGTAAGCACTTTTGAGATAGTAAATATATATTATAAAGATTATAAAAAACACACTGAGCAAATAGCTACCACATGCAGGACAATGTCCTGAACCACTACTTAGTATATGCAGATACTGACCCAATTGGAAGAACATTAGAAAACAAAATCCCAGACAGTTATGCAGTCACAGATAAAAATATAGCGAGCAGCAATCTGTCGTGGTTCTCTAATGTGATTCTATCCACCAGTAACAGCACAAACTTATAGAAATAATTTAGACACTAGTATGAGCTGTCTACACACAACATAATTACATGAATAACATTAGTGAACAAGGTGCAGCTATGCAAATAGACCATACATACTACTATACTAGAAACAACTTGATGCATACAAAATGCTAGCATGCCATAGTAACATCAATAATAAGGCCTAAAACATATTAGATGTCTAACACAATTCAACATAAACATATACAGTTGTAAAATGTCTAATACAAGTCAACATAAATAGGCATTTACAGTTGTAAAACACTTACTGGAGAGAC
The DNA here is from genome assembly GCF_019279795.1 of Protopterus annectens. Taxonomy (NCBI): domain Eukaryota; kingdom Metazoa; phylum Chordata; order Ceratodontiformes; family Protopteridae; genus Protopterus; species Protopterus annectens. Next base: position 488,421,263 of record NC_056737.1, on the reverse strand, counting down.
ACTGAGCCTTCATGGGGCCTGTAGCAGAGTGGATGTAGTTTTACAAATGGTGCCTGCCACAGGTAATATTTATTAACTCTGGGATTGTCTTAAGGTAATAAACAGGGAAGGGGGAGGGGAGAACAAGGGTGTGAGCAGGCAGTTCTTTGTACTGCTGCTAATGAGCCACAGCAAGACAAGTATGTGTTAAGAAACAATCACAATTGACCAAGGACTGCTCTGAAACTGTAAGTCATTTCTTACTTTCTCAGGTGGAAAAACAGGATAACCTTGTATCAGTAGGCTACTGTGGTGATAGTTTAAATTAACAAACACATAGTATAGAGTATAATATGAATGGACTGATTGATGTTTGATTTGGAGACCACCTTACGAAGAAAGGAAGGACTAGTTCTCAGGGACACACTATCCTTATTTAAGACAATATATGGGGGTTTTGCACAAAGTGCCTGCATTTCTGAAACCCTTCTGGCGGAGGTAATGGTGACTGGAAAAGGAGTTCCAGGAGAGGAATTTGAGATGACAAGTTGCTGCTGGCTCAAAGGGAGGCAATACCAAATGTTGAAAAACGAAATTAAGATCCCACAGTGGTAAAAGATCCTTGAATGGGGGTTTTATACGAAAGAGTCCTTTAAGAAAAACTTTACATAAGTGATGGGAAATTAGGAAGTGGTCACCATAATGATTGTGAAAATTAGACATGCCTGCTAGAGTAACTGACAGTAGAGGCAGCCGCTCCTTGATTATAAAGATTCGCCAAAAGATTCTAAGATTTTTTCAACAGGACCTGAAAAGGGATCTAGATAATTTTCAGAAGCCCAAAGAGAGAATCTTTTCCATTTGCTGTCATATAACTTCCTGGTGGATGGTCTATGAGAAGCTAGAATAATTTTTCTGACAGCAGAAATAATAGATTGCCTGGCAATTACTGGAATTGGAAAACCAAGCATGAGCTTGAGGGATTGAAGGTCCGGGTGTAACAGCCCTTGGGGGTGTGAGAGTAGACCTGGAGCTGGGTCCAGAATCCAAGGTCGGTGAACCAAGTGAGGCCATAGGAAGGGAAACCAAACTTGCCTGGGACAGAATGGAGCAATGAGGATTACTCGGGATCGCAACCTTTTGGCTTTCTTCAGAAAAAAGGGGAATGAGGGGAACTGGGGTGAATGCATAAAGGGGAATGAGGGGAACTGGGGTGAATGCATAAAGGAGACCCGGGAGGCCAATCTAGAAGGAAAGCATCTCTGAGGGCATCTCCCTGTGGAGGGAAGAGGGCAAAGTACACGCTACATTTGCTGTTTATCAGGGAGGCAAATAGGTTGCAGCAAAGTTCTCCCCATCTGCGAAATATCTGTTTTGCCACTTCGGAATTCAGAGACCACTTGAAAGGCAGTAATATTCATATGCTATCACGCTGGAACTCCTCGTATGTGCACTGCCACAAGAAAATGGTTGGAAGATATCACCCAATGCCAAAAGTACAGTTGTGTACCTACCGTAAATGTAGATGTTCGAGTGTATTCACTGTTGCAGTCATTACACTTGGGTTATCCTGCTGGCAGGCTACCCGCAGTCGGCCTGAATTCCAAAGTCCTGGTCTGGCGTCGGTTGCCGTCGCCTCTTCCCTGATGTCAGTGCGCCAGGGGTATAAAACATGCAGCAGACACCATTTTCTTCAGTTTGTCTTGCCCCAGATGTCAGGTGTCCCCAAAAGGGTAGGCTGTAAAAATTATGATCATAAAAAAGCATGCACATAACCTTCATCTACAAGCAAATACACCACATAGGTTGCATAGAATAAATAGGTACAGATAAGTCCAAGCAAAGAAAAAGGGGATGGTGGGAGGGTAACCTGGACTGTAACAGTGAATACACTCGAACATCTACATTTATGGTAGGTACACAACTGTACTATGTTCGTGTTTCACTGTTGCAGTCATTACGCTTGGGTTGAATCCCAAAGCTGAGGTTGGGTGGCTGGGCCTAAATAGCGTTTGGAGTGGCTATGAGGCCCTGCAGAACTGCAGTGGCAAAGCCAGCTCTGGATTTAGAGTAGAGAGGTAAATGGAAGTGCTTTGTAAAAGTGTGCACTGAAGTCCATGTTGCAGCCTCAAAAATATCCTTGGTTGGTACTCCTCTGAGGAAGGCTGCTGAAGTGACTGCTGCTCTGGTAGAATGTGGCCTAATGCCCTTGGGCACTGATTTGCTATGTTGTGAATAGCAGAAACGAATGCAGTGGTCTATCCATTTTGAAATAGTCTGCTTTGAAATGGCTTTTCCTTGGGTACCTGCAGCATATGCCACTAAGAGTTGCTCAGTCTTTCTGAAGGCTTTAGTCTTGTCCAAGTAAAAGCGTAGCTGTCTGTGTATGTCCAAAGTATGCAGAAGTCTTTCCCCCTTATTCTGAGAGTTTAGATAAAAGGTAGGCAAATGTATGGTTTGGTTAAGAGTCACGCTGGACACTACCTTAGGCATAAATGTCAGGTTTGTCCTTAGAGAAACCCTGTCCTGATGGAAAAAAATAAAAGGTTCTACAGCCATTAGTGCCTGTAACTCTGAGACTCTTCTTGCTGAAGTTATTGCTAGGAGAAGAGCACTTTTCCATGACAAATATTTTATCTCTGCTGTATTGGCAGGCTCAAAAGGAGGCATTGTGAGTTTTTCTAAGACAAAATTGAGGTCCCATGTAGGTATTGGAGCTCTCCTTGGAGGTCTTATGTTTTTAGCCCCTCTGAGAAACTGTCTTAGCAGTGGATGAGAAAAAATAGGTGGTTCCGTATTGTAGTGAGCTGAAATGGCAGAGACATGGATCTTAATTGATGAAAAGGATAGGCCTTTGTCCAGCATCTCAGTTAGGTATTGCAAAATCTGAGGTATATTTGGTTCAAGCGAGTCAATTCCCTGAGCTTGGTTCCAAGCACAGAATCTCTTTCATTTGTCTGCATAAGATTTTCTGGTACTGGGCCTCCTGGCCTCCAAAATAACATCCATAACTGTTTTAGAGAGTGGTGTGTTCTGAATGATTACATTATCCGCCATGCAGTCAGATTTAGGGTCCTGAGTTGGCTGTGCAGGATCTGATTGTTCGGTTGGGTCAGCAAATGAGGTATTAGAGGCAATGTCCAGGCTGGGCCTTGAGACAAGCTCTTTAGGATTGGGTACCAGTGCTGGTGTGGCCAGTCTGGGGCAATCAGTATCATTTTTGGCTTCTCTTGTCTGACCTTTAGGCGTACCTTGGAGAGGAGAGGCAGAGGAGGGAAGGCATATACTGTAAGGGCTTTCCAGCTGAATGAAAGGACGTCCACTTTCCATGCTTGCTTGTGATAAGTCTGAGTGCAGAAACTCTGTAGATGGCAGTTGTGAGGGGAAGCGAATAGATCTATGTCTGGGCATCCCCATTTCCCTGTTATGTTGAAGATTTGTGGGTCCAGTTTCCACTCGTGAGGATCCATGAGGTTTCTGCTTAGTTTGTCTGCCAAAGTATTTATCTTTCCTGGCAGGAATTGTGCTTGCAGATGTACTTGACAAGTCAATGCTGTGTTCCACAAAGTCATGGCTTGCCTGCAGAGGGGGTAGGAATGTGTGCCCCCTTGCTTGTTTATGTACCACATGACTGCAGTATTGTCCGTCTTTATTAGTAGTTGTCCTGGATGAAGTAGGTCCTTGAAGGCTGTCAAGGCATTTTGTACAGCTAGCATCTCTTTTTGATTGATATGAAGATGCATTTGGTTTGTGGGCCATGTGCCCTGAATACATTTTCCTAACATGTGCACCCCCCCCCCCCCAGGCATAATCCGATGCATCTGTTATTAGTGTTTGCCTGGCAGTGGGTAAGGTGAATAATGGCTGTCCCTTGTTGTGGTGACAGGCTTGTGCCCACCACTGAAATTCCTGCTGCAGGCAGGGAATGAGAGTAATTACCGTTTCCAGGCTGTGGCAATGTTGAGACCAAACACTTTTTAGATACCACTGTAGTTTCCTCATATGCAGTCGTGCATATAGAATTAGTAGAATGCAGGATGCCATGTATCCCACAGCCTGCAGAATTTTTCTTGCAGATAACGGGCCCTTTGCTGCCATGTCTTTGAAGTAAGAAGTCAGATGCCTTTGTTTGGCGTAAGATAAGCCATCTGGGCAGATGTATTTAAGCTTGCACCCAGGAATATTATCTCTTGAGAGGGTACTAGTTTTGATTTATTTTCGTTTACTGTGTACGCTAGGCAAACTAGTAATCTTTTTACAACCGCCAGATGTTGTAGTAGAACATCTTTGTCCTTTGCTTGAATAAGGCAGTCGTCCAAGTAGGGATATATTTGAATTCCTCTGTCTGCAAAAAGCAATTACTGGTGCCAGGCATTTTGTGAAGACCTTGGGCGCAGTAGATAAGCCAAAGAGGAGTGCAGAGAATTGGCAGTGCAGTGAGCCTGCTATGAATCTGAGGTATCTTCTGCAGGATTGTCTGACTGGGACATGCAGGTATGCCTCTTTGAGGTCCAAAGTTACAAGCCAAGCCTTTTTGTCCAGCATGGGCAGAAAGCTGCTGTAGAGTCAACATTTTGAATTTTGGGACGTCCAGAAAAGTATTTAGAATAGACAGGTCCAGAACTTGTCTCCAGGCTTTGTCCTTTCTTGGTACTAAGAAAAGTCTTGAATAAAATCCTTGTCCCTGCTCTTGGTGTGGCACTGGCTGAATAGCTCCCACGTCCATGAGAGATGAAGCTTGTTTTTGTGCCTCTTGCCATTGATTGTGTGGCAGGTCTGGCATGCCTTTTGCCTTTGGAAGGGTGTGAAAGTGGAACCTGTAACCCTGAGAGACTATATTTAAGACCCATTTGTCCTGGGTGATCTTGTGCCAGTTTTGTGAAAAAAGTGCTAGCTTTCCCCCAAGGGTGCTGCCAAAAAATAAGTGCTTGGCATTGGCAGAGGGAAGTCATTGGGACTGTTTTCTATAAGGCTGTGATTTGTCTTCTCCGATTTTGGAGGTAGAAGCACCCCATTGTTTGGACCTGTATTAGCCCTGGGACTGTTGCCTGCCTCTAGGGCGTCTGAATCTGCCTCATTGTGGTCTGTCTGACACTGGAAAGGACCAATTCTTAGAGGGCCAGTTCCTGCAAAATCTGGGTGGCTGTACCTGTAAGAAATCCTTCACTGTCTGCATAGATTTTGCCTTTTCCTCCATTTTCTTTAACACCTCCTCTGCCTTAACACCAAACAAAGTATCATGCTGTAATGGATCATCCAATAATTTTGCTTTAACATGATCAGGCAGATTCTGTTCCTTTAACCAAACATGCCTTCTAATAACAGAACCTGTAACAGCGACCCTGCACGAGGCCTCTAGTGAATCATAGCCACATTGCAAAGTATGTTTTCCCACTTGTTCAGCTGCATGCAATAAATCCTGCAAATCTTGGTTCTCAGAACATTCAGAATTTGTCAACATTTTTTGTTTTAACAAAGACATTAAGTATTGCTGATATTTGAGCATATGAAAGTGACAATTTAAAGCCCTTACAGCCAAGGTAGCAGAAGTGTAAACTTTTTTTCCCCCCATCTGTCCAAAGCCCTAGAATCTCCATCTGAGGGGACAGGGTTTTTGGCAGAAGCAGCCTTGACCCCTTTGGGACCCTGTGAGAGTTTCTGGGTCAGCAGCAGTGTTTGTGTAAAGAAATTTATGGGAGTTTGGGACCCTGTATTATCTGTCCGGCTTAACAGGGGCAGGAGGTAGAGAGTCTGGAGACAGGCCGGACTCTGAAAAAATATCACCCACTATGTCTAGAACAGGGGGAACTGCAAGAGGTCTGTGCTGAGGAAGTAAAAGAAAGTCTCTAAGTCTTTTCTTAGAATCGGAATAATCCTGGCTCTCCCAATGGAAATGCTCCCTCATGGTATGCAGGGTTTCCTCAAAAGAATAGTCCTCAGGAGGAGAAGCTGAAGGAATAGAATCTGCAGCATCAGAATCCTCATAGGGAGGAACAGAATATCCCTGATCAGAAGAGGAATCAGAGGAAATGGAAACCTGATCAGAGGAATCATATTCAGTGTCTTGCCTAGGCCTCTTATCAGGAGGAGGATGGGAACCCCTGATCAAAGTAATTAGGTCTTCGGCCATTTTGAGCATCTGTTTCTTACGCATAGAAGCCTGTCCTGGAGAATGCTGTACTGGCTTCCTTGTCTTTAAAACTGTTTTAGACTTTGTCCTGGATGCTGAAGTAGGCTTTATATAAAGTTGTGTAGGTCTGAAGATACCCTCAGAAGCAGATGCCTGCTCAGCGGCTACGGACCCACCTGAGGGATTAATTTCTGAAGGGCCAATACCTTGAGTATCCAGAGGCCTAGCTGTCTCCGCGTGGGAGTTGGAGGAGGCCTGTGACTCTGAGGTAGCGGGCGTCAGGGGCTGCGAAAGCACCTCACTGAGCACCGGCGAACCAGCGACTGGCCTAGAAGAGGCTTCGTCATCGGTTTTGGACCTCAGATGCTTGCCCTTGTCTTTATCCTTGCGTTTTTTATAAATTCCAGTCGTCAGTTGTTCCAACGGCATTATGTAGTTAAACCTTCTGCCAAAATAATGAAAAGCAAAATCGTACCGACGCTTAATAGTGCGTTGGTTAAATCTACCACAAAACTGACAACGAGCAACGTTGTGGTCAGGGCCTAGGCAAGGAATACAGTAAGAGTGGAAATCCTTATGAGGTATTTGCTTCCCACAAGAAATACAATTGTTAACTTTTTCTGACATCGGTCTGGAGCAAGAAAAAAGTTTCCCCAACGGGGTACTTAGCTTTACTGAAGACTTCGGATCTGAAATTCGATTTCGAAAATCTCAGGAGTAGGCCGATCGGCACTTGCGAACTGCTTTTGCTTTGGGCACTGCGCGCCAAGAAAGACTGAAGAAAATGGTGTCAGCTGCATCTTTTATACCCCTGGCGCACTGATGTCAGAGAAGAGGCAACAGCAACCGACGCCGGACCAGGACTTTGGAATTCAGGCCGACTGCGGGTAGCCTGCTAGCAGGATAACCCAAGTGTAATGACTGCAACAGTGAAACACTATGAACATCTCTGAGAGCTTCCCGACAGAGGAGGTAGGATTTGGTTCCCCCATGCTTGATGAAGTACCAGACTACTGACATGTTGTCCGATTGGATTGAAACTGTTCCTGGAGGAAGAACATTCTGAAAGGCTTGCAACACTAAGAGCACTGCTCTCATCTCCAGGACGTTGATGTGCAAGTAGGCCTCTTGGGGAGACAAAGTGTCTTGGATTGTCTTTCCCAGATTATTCTCCCCCACCCCATCTGGGAGGTGTCCGTGGTCACTATGGCCTCTGGGTGGGTGGGGGGGGGGGGTCGTCCCATCAGGATCTCTTCTGACTCCATCCACCAAAACAGGTCTTTCTTGCAAGTTTGTGTTATTAAAATTGGGTGACTTAATGGATGAGTAAGAATGGACCATTGTGAGGCTAGAAGCCATTGAAGTACTCTCAGTATTCTCATGTGAAACAGTGCAATGGGAACAAAACTGATAGCTGCTTGATAGGTACTTGTTGCCTTGGAAATAGGAATTGAACTTGAGATCTTATTCTCTGATGCCTGTGAAGTGGTACAGAAGCTATGCAGGAGACTGTCTCAAGTTGTGCCCCGATGTACTCAAAGTCTTGAGAGGTACAGCTGAAATTTTTTGTAGTTTACTGTTCTGTCAAGCTGTCTGAATAGATGTGTAACGAAGTCCAAGTTTTGAATCAGTAGATGCCTGGTGGAGGCAGTGACGAGTCAGTCAACTAGACATGGAAACATCCGGAATCCATGTAATCTCACATGGGCCGTGACAGCCACCATCCATTTGGTGAACACCCTGGGGACTGTGGAGAGACCAAATGGTAACGCTCTGAACTGGTAATAACAGACTCCTAGGTGAAAGCAGAGAAACCTTCTTGAATGCTTGTCTATTTTTATGTGATAATACGCATCCTAAAGGTCTATAGACACATCCAATCATCTTTCTCCAGCAAAGGGAGGATAGACTGAACAGTGACAATCCAGAATTTTGTCTGCTGGACAAATCTGTTTAAAAGGCTTGGGTCTACTATTGGTCTCTAGTCCCCTGTCTATTTTTGGCACTAAAAAGAATCTTGAATAGAATCTGGATTTTAGCTGCTCTGGTGGGACTTCTTGAATGACTCTTTTTTGAAGCAGCCTGTGCATCTCTTGGGCGGCTTGATCCCTTTGATGATGTGGAACATCTGGGATTTTCCTTTGAGAGCAGGTAATTATACTGAAGGGGATACGGTAGCATCTTTCAATGATCTTCTACACCACTCAATCAGTTATTTGAAGCCAGGCTGACAGCTGCAGAGGAAGTCTTCCCTTGACTGCTTTCAGGAGAGGTGGTAGGGCTGACCACAGAAGGGTTCTCTGGACCCCTGGTTTCACGGACCACCTCTGCCTCAGGGTCAGCGTCTTCCATCTGAGCTCCTCCCTCTATCTCGAGGGGAACTGCTGCCACATGTAACATGGAAAGGTCCCAAAGACTTTTTGAACCACATTTTTCCACTCCTCTGATTCCTGAAGCAGGATTGTTGAGGAGCAGAAAAACGAATGCCCATGGCAGACAAGGTCTTACCATCCTTTCCACATCTGGCAAGTGTGTCCTTAACTTTAGGTCCAAACAGGGCCAAACTGTCAAACGGAGCATTGATGAAGGAAGACTTGAAGGGCTCCACGAAGTCACACAAGCGCATCCAGGCATGTCGCCTAATGGAAACGCCAGAACTGACTGCCCTGGTTGCCGCTTCAACTGCATGAGCGATGAGTCACATGGATGAGTTTGAAATAGACTCCAGGGTAGCTAGCTGCGAGGCAAACTTATCTAATCTTATCTTATACCTCGCTGGACACAGGCCCAGCTAGAGTTTCTGATAATTCCTTAATCAATTTTCTCTGGAGTCTTTAATGTGCCATAAAAACCAAGGACCCAAGAGCGAAGGTCGATGAAGCATAGACCCACTTTCCAAACCTGTCCATCACCCTGGACTCCCTGTAAGGAAGATGAACAGAGGGACACTCATCGGCTAGTTCCTTTTTAGTGGCTGCGGCCACCATCGTGGCATCTACTGACAAACCCTTTGCCCAATATTGGTGGTCTCCCAGTGGGGATAATATTATTTTGCAGTCTCTGGGAAAGGCTCTATGGCATCAGCAGCCTTCTAAGCCCGCTATGTGATTCGTTTTACCAGGTTGTCAGCGGGTGGGAATACAAAGGAGGCAGATGGCCGGCCACCGAAGGCTTGCAAGTACATGGTTGCCTCCAAGGATGGGTTTTGGGACTTCCAGTTGCAGTGCTGTTTCAAACCCTCCCTTTCATTAAAATCTGTCTCTTCAATGTTAGATTCTTCTCGGGAATCCAGGTGCTTCTTCTTGCAAGTTCTTTTTCGGGTGGCTCCTCAGTGGGAATCTCTGGGGAGGACTCAAGGACCCTGTATATAGTTAACTTGAAGCTTCGGTGCTTGCTGTCCTGTCGTAGAGACAGGTGTCAAATCTAGATCAGAGGAAAGAGAAACATGGCACTCCAATGTGGGTGGGAGCACTTGGGATCCTGTAGAGGCTAAGGTCCTCTCCATAACCCAAAAGACAGCATCCCTGGAAGAGGAGTGGCAGCCCAGAACAGAGAAAGACCACCTCGGAACAGAGGTCACACTCCGTTCCAAGGAGCCACCCTCCAAGGACGGAGTCAGGAAAGGACACACAACTGCCAAGGTTTCTGGAACAAAGATCAGCACCATACCCAAAGTGGGTGTTGACCCCGGAACTGAAGGAGGGGACTTGACCCCGAGACTCAGCCAGCTCTGAAACAGGAACCGAAGAGGTCAGAGCAACTTCCGGCACCGTGGTGGATACAACTAATGGCACAGAGAAGGCTGGTACCAGGGGTATCATAGTACTGGGCGCGGAAACAGAGGTCATAGTCAGAGGAGGATAATTACAAGTCCCAGGAGAAAAGATCCCCGATCCAGATGGGAAATGGGGAGGAGAAGGGGCAGGGATACCTCTGGCAAGTAACAACTGATCTACCAATCTAACATCCAGTTCTGAGAGATTCTTGGAGGACCATACCAAAAGGGCCGAAGGAGACTCGGGTGTTCTAAAAATGGACTTACTACTTGTCCTACATAGGGATCAATCATAGGAGAAAATATTGCCCTGGGAACTTCTAATATAGGTTTCCGTGCTGAAAGGGTAGATTGAAATTTAGTCGGTATAAATGTAGCAGGTTGCACTGAAACTGAAGTCAGTGCAGAGCCAGTAACCACAGACGCCAGCACAGACAACATAGTTGACGGCATTGTAGAGGTTCATGGTGCAGACAAGTCACAAGTTTGTAATCTAGGAGCCTTGGTCGTATGTTCCAAAGAATGCAGAACCAAAGATTTCCATTTGGGAGCCTCTGGAAGTGAGGGTGAGGTCGGTACAAACAGGCTTTTCTTTTTTGAAGGATCTTGTTTTATGCCTGCCTTGGACAAAGTTTTAAGGAAGAGGGATTTAAGGAGACCTTTGAGCAAGAGCTTGTTCTGACAATCTGTCAAGGTACTTTGACTGAACCCCTTACAAATTTCATAGTCCAATTCCAAATGAGATGTTCCTAAGCAGTATACACAAGAAAGATGCCCATCAGAATTGATCTTCCTATCACAAGCTTCACAAAGTTTGGAACCTGACATACCCTTGCGTGGTTTGTCAGGAGATTTTTCAGTCATGGTTGGTTTAGCAGACATATCCAAAAATGAAGGGCAAAAATAAAATACGCCTAATAAAAAAAAAAAAAAATCATACACCCACACGCACACAATAGGAAAGAAAAAGAAGACGAGAAATTTACCAATGATGGTAGATAAGAGTACCTGAGGTAGAAAGGGGTTAGTACCAATGATGGTATGAAGAAAAACGTGATGGGTTAGAAAAAGGGTTGGTAGAGAAGGGAAATACAGTAATTTACAAGTATGACAGAAGAAAAATAATACAACAGAAAGGAGTTAAAGGTGAAAAATTTAACTTTCTCACTAAAAGTAGAAAAATAAGGTAACAGCTGAGAGAAGGCTGACGTGTCTTGCTGACAGAGCGGCAAACGAGATGTGAGATAATGAACACAGGGGCATTGTGGGTAGAGACTTGGTTCAAGGGTTTTTGGCTATAGCAAGCTGTATAACGGCCGAACCGGTTCTGAGGAGCTGAACAGATTCCCATCTGTCAAGAATAAGCAAAGACTGACAATATCAGATGAATATTTAACAGGGGTATATAAAATAGTGCATTGTAACTAAGAATCAATCAGAAGAGTTTAGAAAAGAGAATAAAAAGACAATTTACAAAGAATAACGGTAGGACATCTGTATGACTGCCAAATAATGGCTCCCCAATGTATATTTGTTGTATATCATCTTTTTTGTTTCTCAATATTCTAACTACCGTATGCTGCATCATTTGTAAAAAACTGATTTTACTCTTTTTATATGTTCTATGTTCTTTGCACAAAATAAGAAGTTATGTACCTACCATAACGTTCCATGTTAGTTGTCTTCTCTCGCCTTCTTTCTTGCTTGATGGGTTCGGAGCCGATCCTCGGCTCCGACTCGGCACTTGCTTTAGCTCGAGAACTCCTTTTACCAGCTCGAGGCAGCCCCATATCCCATGATGCAAGGCAGTAAGTACCCAGATCTCGTTTGTTGACAAAGGGCAATAACACCAAGCAAAAAATACTTCCCAAAGGAAGAAGAAACTTACAGATGGAAAAGGACCAGGTCTGAATGGTCTTTAGCATAATAGTTTCTTATACAAGGTCTGTCCAGGCCAGGGGAAGGAGGGAGGGTCAAGAAAGAAGGCGAGAAGACAACTAACATGGAACGTTATGGTAGGTACATAACTTCTTAATGTTAAGTTGTCAATCTCGCCTTCATTCTTGCTTGATGGGACCGTCCCTAGCACCTCTATCCCGGGTGGCTCAATGGAACAAACTCTTGAGGACTGTAGAGCCAAAACTGGCTCTGTCCCTGGAGGCCAAGTCCAATTTGTAATGGGAAACAAAAGTGTGAGGAGTGGCCCAAGTGGCGCTGCACAAATAGTGTCCAAAGGAAGTCTAGCCTGAAAAGCTGTAGAAGTAGCTAAACTCCTGGTTGAATGTGCTTTAGGTTTTGAGCACAGCTGTTTTCCCCTGAGCGTATAGATTTCAGTGATGACCGAAGAAAGACATCTGGACAAAGTCACTTTAGAAACAGGAAGGCCTTTCTTATTATCCGCATAGGAAACAAAAAGTTGATCAGATTTTCTAAATTTTTTTGTTCTGTCCAAATAATATCTGAGTTGACGGTGGACGTCAAGATAATGTAGCTTTGTTCAGCCCTATCTGAATAGTTAGGAAAAATACCGGAGATCAATGGATTGATTCAGATTGTTCTTTGAAGCAACCTTAGGTAAAAGGATGGATTAGTTCTCAAAGATACTCTGTCTTTGTGAAAAATCAAATAGGGGTCGAACCGAAAGAGCATGAAGTTCAGACACCCTCCTGGCAGATGTAATAGCCACTAGAAATAAAGTTTTCCAAGAAAGATATTTCAGGGAACAAGAAACAGCTGGCTCGAAGGGAAGAATCAAGGATGTCAGCACTAAATTTAGATCCCACTGAGGAGGAGGATTCCTGATTGGAGGCTTCAGTAGGAAAATTCCTTTCAAGAAGGCCCTGCAGAGCCTATGGGACATAATATTATGATCTGCTATCCCGACATGAAAATTAGAAATAGCAGCCAATTGAACTCTGACTGTGGAAGAAGAGGAGCCTGCATGAAAAATCTCTGCTAAGAAGTCCAGAACTGCCTGAACAGGGGCAGTAAAGGGATCAATATTTTGGGCCTTAGCCCAATAAGAGAAACGTCTCCATTTGCTTGTGTAAATCCTCCTGGTAGAGGATTTTAGTGAAGCTACTATGATGTCTCTAACTGGGTTAGAGATCAAAGGAAGCCTGGCTAAGGAAGGAAGTGGAGCAACCAAGCTGTGAGGTTGAGAGAAGGGATTGACCGGTGCAGCTGACCGGATTGGTGAATCAGTAGATCTGGCACTGGGTCCAGATGCCATGGCTGCACCAAAAGGTGATGATGGAGGAACGGAAACCAAACTTGTCGAGGCCAGTAAGGGGCAATGAGAATCAATTTGGCTCTCAAAACGGTAGCTTTCTGGATCACCTGAGGGATCAGAGGAAATGGAGGGAAGGCATAAAGAAGTCCCTGGGGCCAATCCTGGGTCAGAGCGTCTCTGGGGGGATGGCCTGATAGAGGGAAGAGGCTGAAGAAGTCTGGACATTTGCTGTTTTGGGGAGTAGCAAAAAGATCGCAACATGGGCGACCCCATTCCAGAAAAATCTCTTCCGCTATAGATTGTTTGAGAGACCACTCGTGAGGCATGAGAATAGCTCTGCTCAATCTGTCCGCTATAATGTTGGTTTTCCCAGGGATATGCGTTGCTACCAGAAACCGATGAGAGGAGATCGCCCATTGCCAAAGTCTGTGCGCTTCTCGACACAAGGGGTAGGAGTTGGTTCCGCCCTGTTTGTTGATATACCAAACTACAGACATGTTGTCTGTGTGGACTGCAATTGTCCCTACGGGAAGAAAGTCGTTGAGGGCTTGCAACGTTAAAAGCACTGCTCTCATCTCCAGGACATTTATGTGCAGATGGTACTCGAACGGTTGCCACGTCCCATGAACCATCCTGCCCTGATAATGACCCCCACCCGATCAGGGAGGCATCCGTGGTGACAGTGGCTATCGGGGACGGAGGTACAAAGCACCTGCCTTGGTGAACCTGAGACGATGTGATCCACCAAGCAAGATGTTCTTTGCATGTTTGTGTAACCAGAATCTGGTGACGCATTGGGAGTTGCTGGTATGACCACTGTGTGAACAGCATCCACTGAAGGAGGCATGTAGAACCGAGCCAGGGAAGAAGAGTAATGGCCGCAGCCATGAGACCTAATACCTTTAGAACCATTCTGGCCTGTACTTTCTTGCTGGCCAGAATGATCCTGACATGAGTCTGAATGTCTGAAACTCTTTGTTCTGTAAGGGTAGCTGACATCCGAACAGTATCTAAGTTTGCCTATGAAGGTAATAGACTGGCAGGGCGATAAGGATGACTTTTCAAGTTGATTGAGATGCCTAAATGAGAACACAGGTCTATTGTGTAATCCCTGGCTTGTATAAGCTGATGCCTGGTGGTGGCTGACAGGAGCCAGTCGTCGAGATACGGAAACACCTGGAATCCCTGGCGTCTCAGGTGAGCCGTGACCACTGCCATACATTTGGTGAACACTCTGGGGGCTGTAGTGAGACCAAAGGGCAGGGCTCTGAACTGGAAGTGACTGGACCCCAGCCGAAAGCGGAGAAATCTCCTGGAGCGTCTGTGAATTTTGATGTGATAGTATGCGTCCTGAAGATCTATTGAGCACATCCAGTTGTCCTTCTGTAAGAAGGGCAGAATTGACTGAAGAGTGACCATTCGGAATCTTGTCTTCCTGACAGACTTGTTGAGTCTGCTGAGGTCCAATATTGGTCTCCAGTCTCCCGTCTTTTGGGGACCAAAAGAACCTTGAGTAGATTCCGGCTCTGAATGGTCTATTGTAACTGGCTGAATGGCTCTTTTTGCAGTAGTTTTGATTTCTAACTCTGCAATGTCCCTTAGACCGGGTGGTACATCTGGAAGGGAACTTGAGGGAAGGGACTTTCCTCGAAAGGAATTATGTAACCCTTGGATATGATCGACTGTACCCATCTGTCTTGAGTGAGGGAATGCCAGGCTTCTGGGTACAGTGATAATCTTCCCCGACTGCCTCCAAGGAGGGACAGCCGGGCAACACCTCAGGGATGCTGAAAGGGCTTATCAGAGAGAGGCTCCCTGTTTCCCTGGTTCTTGGACCCCTCTGCCTCTAGAGCGGCGTCTGTTGTTGTTACCCCTCTGCCTCTAGGGGTAAACTGACCACGTGAATCCGGCGTGACTCCTTGGGATTTACGGAACCACATCTTCCCACCCTTCTGTCCTTTGGGATAAGGCCTAGAAGGGGTGGAAAAACGGACTCCAACAGCAGAAAGAGTCTTGCCGTCCTGCTCACACCTGGTCAAGGTTTTTCACCTGAGGGCCAAACAAAGCTGACCCATCAAAGGGAGAATTTGTGAAGGACGCCTTAAAGGGATCCGCAAAATCACATAGCCGCATCCAGGCTTGGCGTCTAAGAGCCACACCTGTGCCTGCGGCTCTACTCGCTCCATCCGCAGCATAAGATATTAGCCGCATGGAGGAGTTAGCAATGGAACTGAGGGTTCCTAGCTGCGAAGCAATCTTTTCTTGAGCCCCTGCAGCTGTAGGATCCTGAACTACTTCGCCCAGCTCCTTGAGGATATCTCTTTGGAGTCTGGTGAAGTGACATAGGTAATTCAGCGAACGCATAGCAAAGGTCGCTGAGGAAAACATCCGCTTACCGTACCTATCCATGGTCCTAGAGTCCTTATTAGGAGGATGGACAGGCACGGAAGGATCTGCAAGTTCCTTTTTGGTGGCCGCAGCCACCACCATGGCATCAGCGGGGACACCCTTGGTAAGGAATTGTTTGTCACTAGGGGCAGTGATAAATTTAGAAGGCCTCCTAGGGACTGGCTCTACAGAGTCAGGAGCTGCCCACGCCTTCGTGCAATAACCTGCATAAGGGGTCGAAGGCGGAGACACCCAGGAGGTGGAGGGCCGAGATCCAAACGCCTCTAGGTATACTGGCTCATCCTCAGGGGGCTTGGTGGTGCGCCAGTTTGCCCTCTGTTTCAGAAGTTCTTGGATGTCTGAGAAGGATACATCCTCAGAGGGGATCTAGGGGATCCCTCTGACTCATCAAAGTCAGTATCCGAAGTGACAGACTCGGGAGTCTACATGATTCCTCTTACAAGTCCTCTTCCTAGGAGGATCTCCCGAAACATCAGGAGAATCCTCGGAAGAGGGGGAAATTCCCAATGGGGAAACCTGAGGCGGAGGATCTCTGGGTCCTGTAGCAAGAGAAGTGGCAGAGATGTCAACAGGTACTATAGAGGGAGGAGCTACGGGAACAGACTGCTGACTGATACCAGTGGCCAGTACACTCTTCATCACCTCGAATGCTCCCTCCCAGGCAGGTCCGAGAGAACCCGCTCCAAGAGCTAGGAACTCCAGGGGCCACCGAAGGGAAGTCTCCAAGGCAGATGTCGGAGCCGAGCTCACCAAGGCCGAGGCTCCAAGGGGAAGAGCGGGCTCGGACAAGGGTCCGATGCCACTCACCCCTCGGAGGAGACCATGGAAGCCCGACCACCGAATCCCTCTAAGGAAGAGGAGATAAGAGTAGAGGCTGAAGGAACAGAAGGGGGTATCCGTCCTCCAGCCGTAGCAGTAACCATGCCGAAGACTCCAACTCCAAGCTCTGGGGTAGAGTTGAAGGAGGAACTGTAACGGGTGTGGACCAACAGTCGTCTGCTGAGACGGGCTGTGTAACATTTGGGCCAGTACCTGTGACTTGAGTAATCTACTGACCACTCTCTCTAGGTCATGATCTGACAACCTGGATGACCTTGAAGATCGGCTCCGATGGCTCCGTTCAGATAGAAGAGGCGAAGCCGGAGCCGAAAGTATCGGCTCCAAGGAAGGAGACCTCGACCTCTTCCTGGAATGAGCCATCGGAGCCGATACAGATCCTGTCGGCGCCGACTTCGGAGCCGACAGAGCGTTCGATGTATCGGCCCCAGCCGGAGCCGATACAGCCACCAAAGTAACGGTGTCGGAGCCGACACCGATGCCTGTGCCACATGGGTGTCGGAACCGATCAGCGCCGACATCGAAGTGGACAATACAGATTCGGCACCGATAGCCATCGGTGCCGGCTGTCAATCAGAATCGGCTCCAGCGGCGATCTCGACTCAGTACGAGTCGGAGCCGAGGCCGCAGGCTTAGATACAGAAGCCTGGGCCTTGGCAGGTTTTATTGATTTTGGTGGAGCCGACTTAGCCGGAGAGCCCTCCGGCTTAAGAAGGCCCCTAAGAATCAACTTGTTACGTCTCTCCTGCAGGACTCTCTGGCTGAAGGAGTGACAAATAGCACAGGAGTCCTGCAGGTGAAGAGGGCCCAGACAATACAGGCAAGAAGTGTGACCGTCTGTCAGAGACATCTTCTGACAGCACGAGTCACACTTCTTAAAACCTGAAACCCTCTCCTTTGACATGGTGTCGAACACACAATACACACACACCAGTCAAATTAAATTAAATTAAACAAAATACCAAGAGGTATTCTATAAAACACCAACACACACACCCTAACAGGGGGGGGGGATGGGATAGGGAATTGACTAACAAAAAATTAAAAGAGACAGGGAATTTCTGTCAGAAAGGGATAGAATTAAATTTAAACTATCAAAAAAAAAAATTTAGACTAAAAAGGGGCTTGAAAAATCACAAAAGTGAACAACTTACCAGGAGCTGGTAAAAAGAAGACCTCCCAAGCGCGCAAAGCGAGATCTGGGTACTTACTGCCTTGCATCATGGGATATGGGGCTGCCTCGAGCTGGTAAAAGGAGTTCTCGAGCTAAAGCAAGTGCCGAGTCGGAGCCGAGGATCGGCTCCGAACCCATCAAGCAAGAATGAAGGCGAGATTGACAACTTAACATTAGCTATGTTTATATAATTTTATCATTATTTTTTTATAATTTTTACTATGTATTTGGAGCTTCTCTCCATGGGGCTCCGCTATAAATGGTTTGTGTCCAGTCGAACTAACCCGGTAAACAAATGGAAAATAAATAAAATAAGCAAACATTGCAGAAGGTTTAGGAGATTTGCACTGAAGTGTATGCATAAGTATCTTTATACTCCAAGAACACTTCAGATGATTTTTTTCCTTAGCTAGATATCAAATGCTGGAGGTGTGATGGGAAAGACACGTAATTGGGAACATCTTTTTTGGGAATTTAACACGTTAGCATACATAAAAATTCCCTAGAGTACTCAGTCGGAAATTCTGTGGGAGCAAATAGTTATAACTAAGAAAATTATTCTTTTTTTTTTTTACCTGGGACATACTATCCAAATGCCTAGATATAATAGGGCCTTAATATGTTTAATGCTACTGGCTGCCAAAAAAAATAGAAAATCTAAATCAACTGTAAGTTGAAGCAGAGCTGTTGTTGGCTCATCTAGCACTTGGTGCCTAGCCCTGAAATAGCCCCACACCCTTCTGTTCAAGATGGAGTGAGAGAAAGAAAAAATGGTCTTCGGCTTTAGGAAAGCTGACTGGTAAAATTTTAACAAGCAGATCTCTGTAGCAGTGACGCCCTCTCAGCCCTACAGGAAGTGAAGAGCAAAAAAAGGGACTTTGGCTTTTCCGGCTTTCACTGTAGGAAGCCAATCAGTACTTTTGCACAAATTGGCTTCCTATAAAATTTCACTAAAATGCAGGAATCTCCAATCGTGGCCCCTAACAGTTTGCATCCAAGGCAGTATTCCCCTTTGTCACACCATTGTTATGCTAATAAACTGAGGTCCTGAATACTATAACGAAAATAAAAAAAAGTAGAGTTAGGAAATACAGAAAAGGAAAGGGGCAAATTGCATACAAATTGAATTTGCAGGAACAGTACACACAGCATAATGATCAGACGGTGAAGTAAGGTTTAAGAGAAGACAGAAACTGAACAATTTATATAATGTTCAAGTGAATGCAAATTGTCAAAAAGAAAACTAACAATGGGAAATGTTACTATATGGTTTGTTTTCTTTTCTATTAATGCAAGTGCACTCATGTCATTATTTAAAATATGACTTAAAGATGTTTTCACAAAA
Organism: Protopterus annectens; assembly: GCF_019279795.1. Taxonomy (NCBI): domain Eukaryota; kingdom Metazoa; phylum Chordata; order Ceratodontiformes; family Protopteridae; genus Protopterus; species Protopterus annectens. Next base: position 488,402,382 of record NC_056737.1, on the reverse strand, counting down.
TCAGGAAAATTACACAGGTGAAGTAACAAAGATGCAGTCACCGAAATAAGTTTTAAGGAAATGATGGCCTGAGCAAAAAAATATTGGGAAGTAAAGAAATTCAGTCATATTTTGTTTTAAGAATAAACAAGCTAAGTCCATGGATTTACATTCAAAGATTACAAAATATCATCATCTAACAAAAACCAAACATCGCTGCATGAATCATGCCTGGGCACAGCAAATTGCAAAAAAAAAGGGGGGGGGGGTGGTTTGGACAGGAATATTAACTCCAACAGAACTAGTACTATACAACATTCCAGCTGCAGTACTTATCACAACAAAAAATTCCAGATGAAGAGATGCTCACACACCCAGCTCAAAATCTGTGGATCAAAGTAGGCAACCGTTCCAATTGCAGGAAGACCTGCATCTCCTATATGTGGTTAGTTATTCTTAGTTCCCTCAAGCACTCAACCTGAAAAACACAAATGATCTTATTAATGCATTAAATTCCATCTTTTCAAAATGGGGCACATGAAGATGTCATATGGGGGTCTAAGTCACATCACCCAAAACCCATTTGACTAACTTTCATTTCACTGAGACCAAATCACCTAATTTTCAAAATACTGAAAACTCATCTGATTGAATCTCATTTCACTGAACTGTAAGCCATAGACATGATGTAGGTTTCCATTCACCTGTGACTTGTTTGTGATGAAAAGAATTTCTGTAACTTACAGTGCTGACTGTTAGAATACAGATAGTCATGTAGAAAGTAGTGTTCTAGTGTTTTTAAATGTGGGTGTCTCTACATTTTCATAGGAAGTAATATGGCGGATGTTGTGCGTGTTCCCAGCAGTAGTAGCAGCATGTAAAGTACTGTAAGGCAAGTAAAAGGTATATGCCCTTTTCCCTACTGTAGTGCGAACCTGGAGTTAGTATATATAGTTGGGGGGCACATCCCCCCCACAATGGGAGATGTGGGGGGGCATACCCCCCAGTTAGTTTGGTTTTATATTGTCCAGTCTCTGTTACGAGGGTAAGTAAGTAGTTTTTAAGTTCTGGAAAGAGGTAATTATTAGTGTTGTGAGTGGGTTTGTCTGTGGTTTAATGTTTAGTCTTTTGAAATTTAGCATTGTAAGCTTTCAGTGAAATGAGATTCAGTCAAATGAGTTTTCAGTATTTTGAAAATTAGGTTATTTGGTCTCAGTGAAATGAAAGTCAGTCAAACGGGTTTTAAGTGATGTGAAGTAGACCCCACATCTAAGACTGCTCTGCACTAGATAATGGGAGTCAGAAGACTGAGTGTGGTAATTCAAACAACTGTCCAGCCCACACTATTCTACTTTCAATTATCAAGTGGACAGAACTATACAAACAATGATGACCGTCATGACAGGCAGCAAAACATGAAATGACTGACATCATCTTTATAGATTCATAGGTGTGTACTAGGTTAATCGCCCTGGAGCCTTTACAAGCCTAGCCCATAGGATTACCCTGGCATAGTGCCACCCGACCTTAATTCCTAGTGCCTCTGTAGAGTACAGTCACTGAAGTGATCCCTGAGGTGAATTTTCCATTTCCGATCCACTCATCAAGATTTCTCTTGAAGACGGCCAATGAAGTGCTCTGCTTGACATGTATGGGAAGTCTATTTCATAGCATGGGCAGTCTCTGGGTTATGAACCTGTCCCTCCAGCTTGTTCTGTTGATTGTAGTAATGAGGTTGAGGTCTCTGGAGCGTGAGATGCGGAGGGATTTCTTTAAATATAGCATTTATAACAGAGCTGGGTCAGACATAGCTTTGTAAGTCAAGCAGAGATCGCCTCTAAATAGGCGATATGAGAAAGAGAATAGTTGGAGTTTTGAGTGTCCGCACAGGACAAGTGTTTGCGAGGTACTTTTGCGGCCTCTCACATTGTTGCAGGTGTCTAGTGAGGTACATGCCAAATGAGGCACTGTACTCGATTGGCCTAATGAGGGAAGAGTAGAAGGAAACAATGACCTTTTCTTCCTGGATGCAAAACCCTTAGTAATGAGATGTGCCACATAGGACTTTCTGTCCACAGTGGCAATGCGGTGGTCAAAAGAGAGGTTGCTGTCGACCTGTGTTCCCAGATCTCTTATAACTCCTTCTGTATTCAGTGGACTACCATTGATGTGGTAATTCAAGGGAAATGGGATTTTCCCAAGGGGGATGACGACACTTTTTTTGGCACTGAACTTAAGGCCATGGTCCTGACACCAGTCATTGGTCTCAGTGAGGCCTTTTTCTGTAGGATGTCAACATCACTTGGGGAGTTAATAGCAGCTCCCAACTTGCAATCGTCTGCGAACTTTGTCAGCCAGAGTCCCTTCGTGTTGGCCTGGACTTCAGAGAAGTAGATACCAAACAGGAGAGGACCCAGGACTGAACCGTGTGCGACTCCACTTGTGACTGGTCGGCAATCAGAATTGGAGTCAGCTACTTTCACACTGTGGGTTCTACCTGTGAGAGCCAGTTTGCAACCCACCTAATGATATAGGGGTTGATGCCCAGCTTAGTGAGTTTTTCTATGATTTCTGAGTGGGGAATGGTATCAAAGGCCTTGGCCAGATCAAGGTAGGCTGCATGAACCACCTTGCCTTATCCACAGCTCTGGTGACTGACTCAAAGTAGTCGACCAAGTTGAACAGGCATAATCTACCCTTCACAAAACCAAACTGTGTAGGATCCAGAGTTTGGAGATTCCCTATATCCTTGCTTATTAGGTCCATGATGATATATTCCATAGCCTTGCATATCAGACTCATCAGATTAATGGGGCAATAGTTCTCAAGGTCAGTAGTCGCTTCTCCTTTATGGAGAGGGATGACTATAGCAGTGTGCCATTCAGTAGGGACAAAGCCTAAGGTGGGGCTGTGATTGAACAGGGCACACAGGTGAGGTGCCAGTTCACTCTATAGTTCATATAGAACACAGCCAGGGATATTGTCAGGTCCCACAGAAGCTGTATTCTTGGCCTTGGACAGTAATGTTTTAACCTGTGTAGCAGTAATACTGGGTGCCTGGCAATCTACTGGCACTGTGATTGGTCCTTTGGGGGGGAGCGGTAAAGTTGGCACTGAATCTGTCAGCCAGTATACTGGCAATATCTGTTGGCTCAGTATAAGAGGTACAATTGTGCAGTAGCTCAGAGCAAATCTGGGTATTGCAGTGGAGATTTTTTACATAACCATAGAAGGCCTTGTGGTTGTCTTAATCTGCTGCAATTTTGTTTTCATAGCTAGCTTCAGAAGATTTGATGAGGGATCTCAACCTTTTGTTGAGGCTAAGGGAGTTTTTCCAGTCTTGGAACTTCACCTTATTCCACATCAGTTTCCTCCTTCTGTTGTAAAGTTTATGGCAGACCACCAGATTGGCTTCCTTTTTTTTGAGGAGAGCATCTTGGTTCTATTGGGTATGGCTAGATCCATGCATTTGTGTACGTGTTCGTTCAGTGCACTGGTGTATGATTCGGTGATCATGCAACTATTCTCCATTTGCATGGGTGCCGTGAAGTTAGCCACCTCTGTTTTTAGGAACCCAAAGTTAGCTTTGGAGAAGTTTTTCATGGTGGTTACCTTGTGGGGGTGGGAGGGATGTGGATTTCCAAAGTGATTAGTTTGTGGTCAGATCTAACCAGGGAGGAGTTGACTACTGGTGTAGTGTAGAGCAATGGACGTCCATGTTAGTAATGACCAGGTTAAGGATGTTGCTACCTCTAGTGGGGGTAAGAACGAGCTGGTCCAGGGCATTGGAATTAATTTATTCCAGGAACCGTTGGGGCAGGTGTACTGGTACATGAGTAGTTTTCCCAGTTAATGGAGGGGTAGTTGAAGTCATCCAGTATGAATGTGTTAGGTTGGACCCTAACATTCTCCAGGGTGCTTAGGAACATGGAGTGTGAGTCTTGAGACAGAGTTGGGGACCCACAGCAGGCTACGACCTGAATCGCTGTCTTACCCAGTAGGTTAGCTGCACCTGAAGTATCTCCGATGCGTTATGTTGGGCTACCAGTCGGAGATGTGCACATCCTTTATGAATATTAAAAAACCACTGCCTTTGGAACTTTGGTCCAATTTCTGGGGTTGAAAGGTGTGGAATGAGTTACAGCCTGGTAGTACAGGAGTGCTTTCTGCTGCCTTGAACCAGGACTCTGCTACAGCACAATGTCGATGTTCTCCATTTTAAGGAGTGCTTCGAGCGAATGCATTTTGAGATTTAGACTTCTAGTGGTGAGCAGCATCACCCTCAGATTGCATTTGTTTGTAGCTGGGACTGTGGTAATTTGGTCTTTATAACACCACCTAAAAAGGCACTATATGGGTAGCAAGAGCCTTGGCCAGTATCCGGAACCTCAAGGGTGATAGATGCAGGCCATCTCTGGCACAGCATCGAGGTCTGTCAATCATATCATCCCAGGTAGATACTGGATCCCCTTAGAATGACACCAGAAACCTAGCCAATTATTGAAATTAATAATTTTCTGCTTGTACTGTGGTATCATTCCGGATGATGGTAGGATGCTGCTCAGGGCTAAGATCATACCCACCTGGGCTACATAATCCGACAGCTCCTCCATGTTTCTTTTCATCTATTCCAGGGAGGTATGTCTCAGGTCATTCACATCCACATGTACAATGACAGAGTCATATTCGTACCTGTTGTTGAGAGACCCGAGTCCGCACATTATGTGGCGGAACCTGGCACCTGACAGGCAGCTGTTAATTTCTCCTCCTATTCAACCTAGTGAGTGGGACATCAGTGTGAGCCACTATTGAGTCACCTTTGACTAGTGTGTTGGGCATGCTGTTAACTAAGGGGCTTTGGTTGAGTGGCACACTGTTTAAGACAGGTATGTGTCTCGTGGTGGTCGAGTGCATTTGGAGGTCTCTGCTGTTTGGACAGATTTTTATTGAGAGCCTCGGCGAAGGTGGGTGTGTCGCTTGTGTTTCTATGTGAAGGGAGTGTTGGTGTGTGTTCTGGAGGGCTGTGTGTTCCATGTGGTGTGATGCAAATGTTGACCTTCTCCTGTTGACCAGCTATTCCCATCATGGATGGAGAGTGCGTGGCTTCCAATTTGGATAGAAGTGCATCTCTCGCAATTCTGAGTGTTGGGAGGTAAGAGGAGTGGTTTGTCAGTGTACATAAGGCAGTTGCTACATTGCCTCAGAATGCCCAAGTTCACCAGGTTAATAGGAGAAAGCACAGGGAACTGACCTTCAGACATGCCTAGAGGAGTGGGCATTAATAATAAGTACTGGAGCGGTTTCCTTGTAGAACATTTAGTGCTGGTAGCACTCGTATCTGCTACAATAATTATGACTAGTCGTCTGGTAAAGTGCTAAATTAATAAGCTAGTAAAAGTGCTGGAGAGGAAAGAGCTAGCAGATCTAAGGGAAAAATTGAAGAGCAGACTTTGGCGCCACTTAGAAGCTAACAAACAGTCCTGGATATAGCAAATCTGTATCTGGACTAGGCTAGTTACAGGAAAGGTGGGAAACGAGTGCAAACGCAGGCTTTTAAACCAGAAAGTTGAAAGACATGAAAAAAACTGCCCAAATGGCCAATGCAATTTCAAGATACAAGAGGTGCCATTCTAGGGACTCGATACCTCACCATCTCAACTGTTAAAGAGCAGAGAGCTGCAAAAAATACCTGCCTAATTCAACAGAGTAGCCGATACCTGAAAATCAACAAAGTAATTGAAATGATGGAAAGAGATCAGAAGAAAAAATACTTTTACAGATCTGCAGAACATTACCAGGATCCAGACAAAGAATCCAAACACCAATGTAAAGTCTATAGCCAGAACCTGACGTTTTAAATAATGCAGCTAAACTAAGATCCTATGCAGTTCACAGGCAAGAAAGCAAGCTGTATGGAAACAAATCAGAGTAAACAGCACATGATATGTATAATATCGCATTAATGCAATTTTCAGTGACTAACATACTGTAATGCATGTGGCCATACAGAAAAAAGAAGTTATGTCTTACCATAATGTTCTATCTGTATTGTTGATCCTCGTTCAGTCATTACGTGTGGGTATCGGTTCCAACCTCGGAACAGAGCCGGCCATCTTCCAAGCTCGCGTCAGCTACAAACTCTCAAGATAAAACTCTTAACCAGAATTCCCCTCTCCCTGTTACCTCAGACTGAGTTTGCAAGTCAGGGGAAGGGGGAGGGGGAGGCTACCTCTGGTCAAATGACCTAAAAGAACCGGATGGTGAGATCCACTAAAAGCCACTAGAGGGTTCGTAATGACTGAACGAGGATCAACAATACAGATGGAACATTATGGTAAGACATAACTTCTTTATCTGATAGTTAATCCTCGTTCATTCCTTACGTGTGGGACAGAATCCCCAGCTACCTCTATTCCTGGGAGGCTCTCATGGAAGGACATTCCTGAGCACCATAGAACTGAGAGATGCTCTTACCCTGGAGGCCAAATCCAATTTGTAATGATTGATGAAGGTATGAGGCGTAGCCCAAGTTGCAGCTGCACAGATGTCATGTAAAGAAGCTCTGGCATGGAAGGCAGCAGAAGTCGCCACCGACCTTGTCGAATGAGCCTTAATGGTAGTAGGCAATGGAATATTACGTTGTGTATAAATGAAAGCCACACAGTCTTTCAACCATCTAGCCAATGTGACCCGAGCAACAGCACATCCTAATCTAGGTTCAGAATAGGCCAAAAATAACTGGCCTGATTTATGAGAGGCCTTAGTCCTGTTCAAGTAGAAGCGAATTTGCCTGTGAATATCTAGGGTATGTAGGCAATACTCTCCTTTGTTTGAGTAGTTGGGAAAGAAAACTGGCAATTCAATGGTTTGGTTAATGGACATTTCAGAGATCACTTTTGGCAGAAAGGAAGGATTAGTTCTCAACAACAGTATCTCTATAAAAAATCAAGTATGGACTCTTGATGCATAAGGCTTGAAGCTCAGAGATATGTCTGGCAGAAGTAATGGCGACCAAAAACAAGGTTTTCCATGACAAGTATTTGAGGTCATAAGAAGAAGCTGGTTCGAAAGGTGGCATTGTCAAAGCTTGTAGAACTAATGACAGGTCCCATGGTTGAATAGGTTCTCTAAAAGGGGGCTTTAGAGGATTCACACCTTTTATGAAGGTCTTGTATAAAGTACAGTTTTGTACCTACCATAAATGTAGATGTTCGAGTGTATACACTGCTGCAGTCATTACACTTGGGTTATCCTGCGATCAGGCAGTTCCCCAGTCGGCCTGAGTTCCAAAGTCTTGGTCCAGCGTCAGTTGCTGTCGCCTTCTCCCTGACGTCAGTGCGACAAGGGTATAGAAGATGCAGCCGACGCCATTTTCTTCAGTTTTTCTTGCCCCAGATGTCAGGTGCCTCTAAATAGATAGGCAATTCCAATTGCTAATAAAACATACATAAGAAAAGCAAAAAACAACTTACAGCTACCAGAAAATATTCCCCATAGGTAGTAAGAGGGGAAGGAGGGAGGGTAACCTGGAATGCAGCAGTGTATACACTTGAACATCTACATTTATGGTAGGTACAAAACTGTACTATGTTCATCATGTTACACTGCTGCAGTCATTACACTTGGGTAGAATTCCAAAGCTGAGGAAGGGTGGCTGGTTCTATAAGGCATTAGGGGTGGCTATAAGGCACTGCAGCACAGCAGTGGCGAAGCCAGCTCTGGATTTAGAGTATAGAGGCAGAAAGTAATGTTTGGTGAAGGTATGTACAGAACTCCAAGTTGCTGCTTCCAAAATATCCTTGGTAGGTACTCCCCTGAGGTAGGCAGTTGAAGTGGCTGTTGCCCTGGTGGAGTGAGATCTAATGCTGCTAGGTACAGGTTTTCCACGGTATGTGTAGCAGAAATGTATACAATGACCTATTCATTTTGAGAGAGTCTGTTTTGAAATGGCTTTTCCCTGTGCTCCTGCAGCATATGCTACCAGTAATTGTTCAGATTTTCTGAAAAAATTAGTTTTATCCAAGTAGAAGCATAACTGCCTGTGAATGTCCAAAGAGTGCAGTAGTCTCTCCCCTTTATTCTGTGGTTTAGGATAAAAAGTTGGTAGGTGAATAGTTTGGTTTAGAGCCACACTAGATACCACCTTTGGCATAAAAGTAGGGTTAGTTCTTAAAGACACCCTGTCCTGGTGGAAAATGAGGAAAGGTTCCACTGCCATTAGTGCCTGTAATTCTGAAACTCTTCGTGCTGATGTTATTTGCCAGGAGCAGAGCAGTTTTCCAAGAGATATATTTCAATTTTGCTGTGTTGGCTGGCTCAAAAGGCGGTAAAGTTAGCTTCTCCAAAACAAAGTTGAGGTCCCAAGTTGGAGTAGGTGCTCTACGGGGTGGTCTTATGTTTTTAGCCCCTCTGAGGTACTGTTTTAACAGAGGATTAGAGAAAATTGGTGGATCCGTGTTGTAATGAGCAGAGATGGCAGAGGCGTGGATCTTGATGGATGAAAAAGAGAGTCCTTTGTCCAGCATCTCAGTTAAATATTGTAGTATCTGCGGAATGTTTGGGACAAGAGGGTCAAGGCTGTGAGCTTGGTTCCAGGGACAAAATCTCTTCCATTTATCTGAATAGGCTTTCCTGGAACTAGGCCTTCTGGCCTCCAGAATGACATCCACAACAGCTTTGGAGAGAGGCATTGCTTGCTTGACCAAGGAATCTTCCATGCAGCTAGGTTTAAGGTCTTTAGCTGGCTGTGTAGTATTTGTTTGTGTGCTGAGTCAGCAGATGTGGGCTTTGAGGCAAAATCCAGAGTGGTTCTTGTGCTAAGCACCTTAAGATTGGGTACCAGTGCTGGCGTGGCTAGTCTGGTGCAATCAGGATAATCTTTGGCTCTTCCTGCCTGGCTTTTATGAGTACCTTTTGCAGGAGAGGTAGTGGTGGGAAAGCATATACTTGTAGGTTCTCCCAGCTGAATGAGAGGGCATCCACTTTCCATGCTTGTGGATGATAACTCCTTGTGCAGAATTTTTGTAGCTGGCAGTTTATTGAGGATGCAAACAGATCTATGTCCAGGCTCCACCATTTCTGTGTTATCATTCTGAATATTTGTGGATTCAACTCCCATTCGTGGGGATCCATGATGTTTCTGCTTAAGTCGTCTGCCAGTGTGTTTTTGTCTCCTGGCAGGAATTATGCTTGCAGATGAACTTGAAGGTTTACAGCGGTGTTCCACAAGGTCATAGCTTGTCTGCATAGGGGGTAGGAGTGAGTGCCCCCTTGCTTGTTTATGTACCACATAACGGTGGTGTTGTCTGTCTTTAGTAGTAGTTGTCCTGGATGCAGCAGGTCCTTGAAGGCTATAAGCGCATTTTGTACAGCTAGCATCTCTTTTTGATTGATGTGAAGATGCCTTTGTTCTGCGGGCCACGTGCCCTGGATACATTTGTCTGCCATGTGCGCTCCCCAGGCATAATCTGATGCATCTGTTGTCAGTGTTTGCCTGGCCGTGGGTTGTGTAAAAGGCTGCCCCTTGTTGAGGTGACAAGCGTGAGCCCACCACTGAAACTCCTGTTGAAGGCAAGGAATTAGTGGTATAACTGTTTCCAAACTTTGACAGTGTTGAGACCATACATTCTTTAGGTATCATTGTAGCTTCCTCATATGCAGTCTGGCATATGGAATTAGCAGTATGCAAGATGCCATGTAACCCAAGGCCTGCAGAATTTTTCTTGCAGGGAGTTGGGTATTTGTTGCCATCAATTGAAAGTATTGAGTCAGTTGTCCTTGTTTGTCTGGCGTGAGATAAGCCATCTGGGCTGTTGTGTTCAAGCTGGCACCCAGGAACATAATCTCTTGTAAGGGCACTAGTTTTGATTTAATTTCGTTTACTGTGTACCCCAGGCAACGTAACTGTTTTACAAACGCCAGATGCTTTAGAAGAATGTCCTTGCTCTCTGCTTCAATCAGGCAGTCGTCCAGGTACGGATAAATTTGAATTCCTTTCTGTCTGCAAAATGCAATTACTGGTGCCAGGCACTTTGGGAAGACCCTGTGCGCAGTAGATAAGCCAAAGGGCAGTGCAGAGTATTGGTAGTGCATTGAACCCGCTATGAATCTGAGGTATCTTCTGCAGTTTTGTCTGATAAGGACATGCAGGTATGCCTCTCTGAGGTCCAAAGTTACGAGCCAAGCTTTCTTGCCCAGCATGGGAAGAAGCTGCTGTAGTGTCAACATTCTGAATTTCGGAACATCAAGTTAAGTGTTTAGAGATGAAAGATCCAGAATGGGCCTCCAGGCTTTGTCCTTTCTGGGTACCAGAAAGAGTCTTGAGTAAAATCCTTGTCCTTGCTCCTGTGATAGTACCTTTTGAATAGCTCTCATATCCATGAGTGCTGTAATTTGTTTTTGAGTCTCTGCCATTTGATTTAGTGGCAGATTTGGCATTCCTTTTAACTTTGGCAGTGTGTGAAAGTGGAACCTGTAACCTTGAAATACAACGTTGAGAACCCATTTGTATTTGGTGATCATTTGCCAAATGTGGTAGAAGAGTGCAAGGTTTCCTCCCAAGGGGGCTGCCAATAAGGATTTGTTTGGCAGCTGTAGTGGGAAGTCATTGGAGCTGTTTTTTATATGGTTGGGGCCTGTCTTCCCCTTCTTTCTGGCCTGCTGCAACCCATTGTCGTGGCCTTTAAGTACCTTGTGTTTGACCTCTACCTCTTGGACGTCTGTATCTTCCCCTTTGAGGTCTGTCTGCAACTGGAAAGGACCAATTCTTAGTTGGCCAGTTTCTGCTAAATCTAGGGGGCTGAACCTGTAAGAAATCCTTCACCATTTGGATATTTTTTGCCATATCCTCCATTTTCTTTAGTACCTCTTCTGCCTTAACTCCAAATAACACATCCTGCTGTAAAGGTGCATCCAATAATTTTGCATTAACATGATCTGGTAACGTATGTTCTTTCAACCAAGTATGTCTTCTAAGGACAGAGCCTGTAACTGCTGCTCTGTAGGGGGCCTCTAGAGAATCAAAACCACATTGCAAATTATGCTTTCCCACTTCTTCAGCTGCATGCAATGAATCCTGTATTTCTTTAAAATTAGGAGGATCTGATTCTGGAAGCATTTTTTGTTTTAACTGAGACAGTAAAAATTGCTGATATTTTGGCATGTGAAACTGGCAATTTAAGGCTTTCATTGCTAAAGTTGCAGACATATATACTTTCTTTCCCCATCTGTCTAATGCTCTCGAATCTCTGTCAGAGGGAACTGGGTTCTTGGCTGATGAGGCCTTAACTCCTTTGAGTCCCTGAAAAATGGTTTCAGGGTCAGCTACATGGCTTTTGTACAGAAATTTATGAGAGTCAGGGACTCTGTAGTATCTGTCAGGTTTAACAGGGGCCGGAGGTAAGGAATCAGGATTTAAGCTGGATTCAGTATACACATCATCCACAATATCTAACACTGGCGGAATAGCAAGGGGTCTGTGTTGGGGTAATAAAAGGAAGTCTCTGAGCCTTTTCTTGGATTCTGAATAATCCTGGCCTTCCCAGTGGAAATGCTCCCTCATGGTATGTAGGGTTTCCCCAAAGGAGTAGTCCTCAGGTGGAGAGGCTGATGGAATAGATTCCTCAGCATCAGAATCCTCATAACGGGGTAATGAGTATCCTAGGTCTGAGGATGAATCAGAAGGGATGGACACCTGGTTGGATTAGTCGCAGTCTGCATCCTGTCTAGGCCTTTTATCAGGAGGGGGATGGGACCACCTCATCAGAGTGATTAGGTCTTCGGCCATTTTGAGCATTTGTTTCTTAGGCATGGAGGCCTGTCCTGGAGAATGCTGTATTTGCTTCTTTGGCTTTAAAGGAGGCTTAGACTTAGCTGAGGGTTTAATGCTTAACTGAGTAGGTCTGAAGACACCCTCTGTAGCTGTGGCTTGCTCAGCTACTCTGGATCCCTCTCTGAAAGGTTTGTCTCGGTAAGCTGAAGAACTTGTGCGTCCGAAGGCCCAGCCATCTCTACGTGGGAGTCAGATGCGGCTTGTGGTTCTACAGAAGCAGTCGTCAGGAGCTGCGAAGGTGCCTCGTTGAAAACCGGAGAACCGGCGACTGGCCTAGAAGAGGCTTCGTAGTCCGTTTTGGGCCTTGGATGCCTATCCTTGTCTTTGCGCTTTTTGTGTATTCTGGTCGTCGGAAGTTCCGACGGCGTGGTATAGTTGAATTTTCTACCAAAATAATGTCGGGCAAAATCAAACCAACGTTTAATAGTGCGCTTGTTAAACCTAGCACAAAACCGACAACCAGTGACGTCGTGGTCAGGGCCTAGGCATGGGATACAATAGGAATGGAAATCCTTATGAGGTATTTGCTTCCTGCAAGAAATACAGTTATTAACTTTTACTGACATCAGTCTGAGGCAAGAAAAAGTTTCCCCAACGGGGTACTTAGCTTTGTAGAAGACTTCGATTCTGGATTTGGAATGAAAATCTCAGGAGACGGCCGACTGGCACTTGCGAACTGCTTTTGCTTCAGGCACCGTGTGGCAAGAAGGACTGGAGAAAATGGCGTCGGCTGCATCTTATATAGCCCTGTCGCACTGACGTCAGGAAGGAGGCGACAGCAACCGACACCGAACCAAGACTTTGGAACTCAGGCCGACTGGGGAACCGCCTGACGGCAGGATAACCCAAGTGTAATGACTGCAGCAGTGTAACACGATGAACCTCTTGTGTGACATGAGAGGAGTCTTGGACACCCTCATGGAAATTATATATTGCAGCCAAATGAACTGTAATGGTAGAGGCCGACAGACCCGATTGAAATAGATCGGCTAGATACTCCAGTACTATCGACACTGGTGCTGAAAAGGTATCTACCTGCTTTTCTTTCAGCCAAAGTGTAAATCTTTTCCATTTGCTTAGATAAGTAATTCTAGTGGAAGACTTATGAGACGCAATAAGAATGTTCCGTACTGGCAAAGAAAGATCATTCTACCTGGCAATCAAGGGAATTGGAGGAGCCAAGCTGTGAGCTTCAGGCTGTCCAAGTGGGATGAATCAGATTCTGCGGATGGGAGATCAACCCCGGGGTTGGATGGAGAATCCATGGTCGATCTAGCAGGTGAGGTGAAAGGAAGGGGAACCAAATCTGACGAGGCCAATATGGTACTATGAAGATCACCTTGCTCTTCAACCGGCGGGCTTTCTTCAGAAACTGGGGAATGAGGGGGAGAGGTGGAAATGCATAAAGACCAGAGGGCCAATCGTGGACTAGAGTGTTCTTGGGTGACTGTCCCAGAGGGGGAATCAGGGCGAAGTAGTTGCTGCATTTGTAGTTGGTTGGGGATGCAAAGAGGTCACAACAAGGAAGGCCCCAGTGGTGGAAGATCTCTGCCACTATCAAGGGATTCAGGGACCACTCGTGAGGTTGTAGAATGCACCTACTGAGTCTGTCTATCACGCTGGAACTCCCAAAAATGTGCGTTGCTAGAAGAAAATGGATGGTAGCCATCACCCATTGCCATATCTTCATGGCCTCTCGACAAAGTGGATAAGATTTGGTTCTGCCCAGTTTGCTGATATACCAGACCACCGCCATGTTGTCTGACTGAATCGCAATAGTCCAAGACGGCAGCAGGGGATGGAATGCTTGCAACGCTAGATGCACAGCCCTCAGCTCTAGAACATTTATATGCAGTTGGGCCTCCAATTCGGACCAAGTACCTTGGACTGTATGTCCCTGATATAGCCCCCCCACCCCATCAGGAAGGCATCCGTGGTCACTGTAGCCTTGGGCTGCTGGGGGGAGAAGGGGCAAGACCATTGTGATGGGTTGTGGGTCATCCACCAATTTAAATCCTGTTTGCACCTGTGAGTTACTCAAATCTTGGCTGAGAGAGGATACTGAAAGGGTACCATTGGGTGAGCAGTAGCCATTGTAAAAGCCTAATGTGAAACCTGACCAGGGGGACAATGGTGATGGAGACTGCCATGGAATACCAACAGCTGCAGTACAGTGAGCTGTGGATTTCTCCCTTGAAAGGATTGGGATCAGTTGTTGCTTTATCCTTACAATTCTGTGCTCTGGAATGGATGCTCTGCAATTCTTTGTATCCAAAATTACCCCTATGAATTCTGTGGACTGAGATGGGGTGAGACTGGATTTTTTCCAGTTTATGGTTATGCCTAGCCTTTCTGCAGCGAGGAGAGAGTATGCCAGGGCTTCTTCCAATAGATGTCTAGTGGGAGCGGAGATGAGCCAGTCACCTAGATATGGAAACACCTGGAATCCTTGTAGTCGCAGGTGAGCTGTGACGACTGCCATGTACATTGTGAACACTCTGGGGGCTGTAGAGAGTCCAAAGAGCAGTACTCTGAACTGGTAGTGACTGGCTCCCGCATGGAAGTGCAGAAATCTTCTTGATGGCCTGTCCACTTTTATATGGTAGTACGCATCTTGAAGATCTATCGAGCACATCCAATCGTCTTTTTCCAAAAGCGGGAGGATAGACTATATTGTGATCATCCGGACTTTTTTTTACTCTTACAAACTTATTCGATACACTGAGATCCAAAATTGGTCTCCAGTCCCCCGTTTTCTTTGGCACCAAAAATAGTCTTGAGTAGAATCCGAATCCTATCTTGTCTGGAGGGACTATATGGATGACTTTTTCTTAGCAGCTTTGATACCTCTAATGCTGCTTCTTCCCTTTGACTGGGTGGAACATCAGGTAAGTTTGTTGGGGAGGGCAGGACAAAGATCGAAGGAATATGGTAACCACTGGGTATTATCCTTTGTACCCAAGAGTCGGTGGTGATGGTTAGCCAGGCAGAAAGGTACTTGGAGAAATGACCCCCAACCACCTCCAGAGGAAAAGAGTTGGGCCGCTCTTCAGGAGCGCTGGTAGGATTGGCTAGGAAAAGAGTCCCTGGAACCCTGGTTATGCGGACCCCCTCTGCCCCAAAAAGGGCGTCTTCCCTGTGAGTTTCCCCCTCTGCTTCTAGGGGAGAACTCGGCCTGTGTGTCACGGGAAGGACCCTGAGACTTTTTGTACCATATCTTCCCACTCTTCTGGTTTCTGGAGAAAGCACGTCGAGGGGAAGAATAATAGACACCCACAGCAGAAAGGGTCTTACCGTGCTGTTCACATCTGGCCAGTGTGCTTTTAACCTTGGGTCCAAACAATGAAGAGGCTTCGATGGGAGCGTTGAGAAAGGAAGCCTTGAAGGGGTCCAAGAAATTACATAAGCACATCCAGGCGTGTCGTCTCAGAACAATGTCTGAACTCGCCGCTCTAGCTGCTCCTTCTGATGCGTGAGACATCAAGCGCATGGAGGAGTTAGATATCGATTCAATCGTGGCCAGCTGAGAGGCCACTTTGTCACAGACCTCATCAGACACGGCACCAGCCAAAATTTCAGAGAGTTCAGAAATTAAATCCCTTTGAAGCCTGGTAAAGTGTGCCATATAATTCAGGGACCTGATTGCAAAGGTCGCTGATGCAAAAGTACACTTCCCTATTCTGTACAGAGCCCAGGACTCTTTATTGGGCAGATGGACAGACTGGCTTTCTTCTTCCACCAGGTTCTTCTTGATTGCGCCCGCCACCACCAGAGCATCTACAGGAAGACCTTTGGACCAATGGGGGTCAGCAGCAGGAGGGGACAAAATGGCCTCCGGGGAATGGCCTCAATGGTGTCAGGAGCCTTCCATGTACACTGCACGATGAGCCGGACCAGTTCGTCGGCAGGTGGAGTAACCCAGGAGGTAGGGGGCCGGGCGCGAAAGGCCTGCAGGAACACAGACTTTTCAGAGGTCGGGTTAGAGGGCTGCCAGTCACCTCTCTGTTTAAGGATTTCAAGGATATCACCAAAGGATAACTCGGAGGGTGACAGAGGGGAACCTTCCCCATCATCAAAGTCTGTGTCTTCAGTAAGAGACTCCTCTGTAGAGTCCATGTGCTTCCTCTTGCACAAGCTTTTTTGATGAACTTCCTCAGAGGGAGAAGCTGGGGAAGACAACGCAAAAGGGGTTTCCTGTGGGAGTACATCCTCTGGCCCTTGCGCCCGGTGTCCGCTAGGAGCGACTTGTGTACATTGCGGTCCAGAGGAGGGCGGGGAGATTGACAGCACAGTAACGCCAGCCGACGCCAAAGCCTTCTCCATTATTTGGGAGGCCAGTCCACCTGAAGAGGGGCGAGTGTCCAGGACCGGGGTCACCCCTCCCCTAAGTGGCTCAGCCTGCCGACTCGGAGTCCCTGAATGGCTGTGAAACACCAAATTACATATGCCACAGCCAATGTCCTGGGACGTAGCAAAACTCTCCTGCCATGAAGGCAACTACGGTTCCTTAGTGAGGTCCATAGAGGGAACCGTAGAAGGGGAAGACTGTGCTATACCAAGGGGCTTCAAAGGGCAATGAAGGAGGAGAATAAGTAGGGGTCTTTGGCAAAAGGTGATCACCTCCCAAGGAAGAATAGGTCCTGGGGAGTGGGATACCTCTGGCCTAAAGCAGTTGATCCACAAGACTCAATACGTGTTCAGAGAAGCTTCTAGTGGATTTCACGGACACAGCTGTGGGGGAGTCAGGTCTATCCGGAGATGGGGCAAGCTCGGTGTCCACCTCACCAGTCTGCACTGAAAACATCGGGGCCGCAAGAGACTGAACTACAGGTGCCTGCACAGAGGAAATCATTGGTGCCAAAGTCGTGGTCTGCACCGACAATAAGGTCGGTGCCGAAGTGGTTGTCTGTGCCGAGGCTGGAACCAAAAGTATGGGTGTCAATAACCGAAGTTGTCGGTTCTGGGTAAGGTGTCGGAACCGATGTGGTAACAGTCTGCATCAACTGGATAGTCTGTACCGGTGGAGAAGTCTGAACAGAGGAGACCCTCGGTACCGATATGGTAAAGGGCACGCTAGTCGGTACCGAAATCACAGATGGTGCTGATGGCCTCGGTGCTGAAGGTCTAGGCACCGAAAGCGCTGGAGCCGAAAAAGTCAGATCGGAAGTGGAAAGCTTAGCCTTCTTGGGTCTCGGTTGGTGGGAGTCCCCAGCCTGGGAAGAAGGAAGAGACTTGGCCTTTGTATGTTCATCAGTCTTTTTCTTATGGGATCTTGGAGGGGTTGAAGCCTCAGACCCAGAAATAGCCTCTGAAAAAGGAGATTTAAGTAGCCCCTTCAATAACAATTTATTTTTCCTCTCAATCAACGTCCTGTTAGAGAAATTCTTACAAATTCCACAGGGCGGGTCAACTGATAAATGAGGCACACCCAAGCAATAGACACAGAGGGAGAATGTGCATCTGAAGTAGATAATTTATGGCCACAATCTGAAATCCTGGACTACCTTTTTTATCTGCCATGATAGGAAAGAAAGAAAATCAGAAAGAATACCAGCAATGGTACAAGAAATACCCGAAGGTAAGGAGGAAAAGGGGTTTACCAACAATGGTACAGGAGAAAATACCCTGCGGTAAATAGGATGAAGGGGATTGAGAAAAAAATTCAAGAAGAGATAGTCGCTAAATGCGATAAGGTAAGAGAATACAATTTAGTGACTTTTCTGAGAGAAAAAGTCGTTTTAGACTAGTATGATAACCAAATATTGTACTTAGCTCAAGAGAAGTAGCTGGACACGACTGAATGGCGATGAGACAAACAAAATAAGAGTTTTAGCTCGAGAGTTTGTAGCTGACGTGAGCTTGGAAGATGGCCGACTCAGTTCCGAGGTTGGAACCGATACCCACACGTAAGGAATGAACGAGGATTAACAATATCAGATTATAGTTTATACCTTGCAAAAGAATGTTAAATATCTCCACCTCTGTATCTTGACATCTCTCTGCCACCTACTGATTACCAATACCATCAACTAAATGGGCTTTTCTGACACGTCATTGACATTATTTTATATTACAACACAAGTTTATTCATTTTCCTTGATCATCTTTGTCTATTTTGAATATTGTGAATTGTTTTCTTTACCTTGTGTTTTACTTGTATTCTGCTTTTAGCTGCTTAATAAAACTTGAAAAGAGACCACAGCTCCATCTCTTGTGAGTCAGGCAGAAATAATTTTCCCAACCCTCCCACCCAGTTATTGTTGTGTTCTTAAACACCACTGTCTTTCTAGGTGCCTGCCCCTTATGCTAGTTTGACCATATATCTAATTTCCTCTCTGCTTTTACTGGCTTGTGTGAGTAAGCACAAAGTTATCATTTTGTGAAATCACTCCCCTTCAACTTTTCACATTTATTGGCCATCCTACTGTATTCCATAGTACCAGAATACAAAAGTGACCAACCCCTTTCAATCTATCTTGCGGTTTTAAAATTAGTGACTCTCCACTAAAACTTAACTTTTTAGAGAGGTAAAACTTAAGTTACCTACTTTCACATCTAATTCCTCTAGTGCACACTGCAGTGTTTAGGATAAACCGTTTTTTTCATCTTACCTTTAAGCATCTATTGCAAGATCGCCAGTTATTGGAGAGCCCACATTCTGCCTCTCAGTAGTCATCTTGGGATTAGTGATTCTGTTTTCTCTTGGTGAGAGACGGAGTGCAGTTTTCTTTCCTGGAGACTGCTGAACACCAGAAAGCTTAATAATTGCTTTATAGTTGACAGCTTGGAATCTGTGCTTATATTCTGATCCTGGTGAGAGTTGGAGCAGAGTGCACGGATTCCTGACTCTTTCTGGTTGGAGTCCCTGTGACTAGCACTTGCTCTAAAACCTGATGGAAAGCACTAGGAAGCCTTAAACTAATAAAAGCATGCAATTCTCCTTGTTAATAAGGAGAAATTAATCATAGGCACTAAACAGCCTATAATTGCAAAGTACCTTGCCAAGGTAACACAATCAGGCATGTCCAAGGGTCAGCTTCCAGTGATTTCTCCTGTCTACCTGGTGAATCTGGGCATACTGGGGCAATGCAGAAATTGCCTCGTGCACAGACAACCCTCTCCTCCTACCACCCAATACTACAATCTGCGAGATGTGCACTTACATAACCAAACTGGAAGGAAAGCTCTCTCCTGCCAAGATTGTGCTAGACAATCAAGAAAAGGTTAACATCTGCACTACACCAAGCAACACACAGCCCTTCAAAACCCTCACCACTAATACCCACACATAGCAACACTACACACACACATGCAAAGGCCCTTAACATTAACCTGCTCAAGCAACAAACATCTCCGAAGCTGAAACGCAAACAAACACCAATCACAACCAAAGTATCACACGGCTCACACCACCAGTGTGCCACCCAACAACAGCCCCTAATGCAAGACAACGTACCCAACACTTTAGTCATAGGTGACTCTATAGTCAGGCACACTGATGTCCCACTCACCAGGCTGAACAAGGAGAAAATTACAGTCAGGTGCCAGAATCCGCTACATAAAGCATGCACTCAAGTCACTCCACAAGTACAAATACAACTCTGTCATTGTCCGTGTTGGAGTGAATGACTTGAGATGTACCTCCCTGGACTACATGAAGAGAGACATGGAAAAGCTCTTTGATCATGTGACCCAGGCAGGTATGACCCTAGCCCAGAGTAGTAGCATCCTGCCTTCGCTCAGAATGATACCAGAGCATAAGGACAAAGTGACTGACTTCAACAATTGGCAAAGCTTCTGGTGTCATTCAAAGGGCATCCAGTATCTGTCTACCTGAGACAACATGATCAACAAACCACTATGATTTCCCAGAGATGGTCTGCACCTATCGCTCCTGGGATTTAGGTTACTGGACAAGGCTCTTGATACCCCTATAGTGCCTTTTTTAGGCAAGGCTCAAAGGACAAAACCACCACCGTAACTGGTACAAGTATGGAAAATCTGAAGGTAATGCTACTCAATGCTAGAAGTCTAAACCTCAAAATGCACACTCTCGAGGCACTCCTAAAAATGGAGAACATCAATATCTGTGCAGTAACTGAGACCTAGTTCAAGGCTCCAGAGGGCACCTCTGCAATACCAGGCTACAACTCTTACCACACATTTCGGCCACCAAACCAGGACCGAAAATACTAAAGGTGGAGGAATGTCCATATTCACCAAGTATATTCACACCTCCAGGTTTGTTGCCCAACAAAATGCATCAGAAATTATCCAGGTGCAACTAACATTAAGTAAGACTGCAATCCAAACTGTAGCTTGCTACAGATCCCCCACCATGCCCCAAGAATCTCACTAAACTTTTTGAAATATACTGGAAAATATTAAGATACAACCAAACACCCCAATACTGGGTGATTTCAACTACCCTGCCATTAACTGGGAAAAAATACTCGTGTACAAACACCTTTGCCCAATGGTTCTTGGAATTCATAAATTCCAATGCCCTGGATCAACTAATCCATAGTCCCACCAGGGGCTCCAATATCCTGGACCTGGTCATTACCAACATGGGAAATCGATGCTCCACACCATTGGTCACCCTATTGTTGGTTAGGTCTGACCATGTCACCTTTGACATCCATATCCCACCCCCACCCCCCAATAAGGAAACATCCGTAAAAAACTTCTCCAAGGCCAACTTCATGCTACTCAAGTCAGACGTGACAAACTTCATGACACCAATGCTGATGGGAACTTTAAGTTTGACTGCCAAATCCTACACTAAAGCACTGCACGAGCACATCCACTCCTGCATGAAGTGCGCCATCCTAAACAGAACCAAGACGCTCTCCTCCAAAAAAAGGAAGCCAATCTGGTGGTCCACTGTCATAAACCTATACAACAGAAGGAAGAAACTGTTGCAGAAAAGAGAAAAATCCCAGGATGCAGAAAACTCCCTTACCAGCCTCAGTAAGAAGATGAGATCCCTCATAAAGTCCTCCAAAGCTAGTTACGAAAAAAAAAATTGCCAAAGATTCCAAAGACAACCACAAGGCATTCTATAGCTATGTCAGGAATCTAAATGGCAATGCTCAGATCTGCTCTGAGGTACAACAGAATGGCATTAGATATACTGATCCCAAGGACATTGCCAATATCCTGGCAGATCGATTCAGTGCCAACTTCACCCCCCTCCCAACCCCCTAATCCGCCCATCTCAATACCGAAAGATTGCCAAATTCTGGTAATCGTGGCCACACAGGTAAAAAAAAAAAAAACACTCTCCAAAGCTAAGAATGCAGCATCCATGGGACCAGATAACATCCCTGGCTGTGTACTACATGAACTACAAACTGAACTGGCACCTCACCCGAGTGTCATATTTAATCACAGTCTCACCTCAGGCTTTGTGCCCACTGAGTGGAACACAGCTACAATTATCCCACTCTACAAGGGGGGATCCACCTTGGATCATGAGAACTACCATCCCATCAGTCTGACAAGGTTGATCTGCATGGCTATGGAACGTATTATCATGGAACTTATAAACAAAGACATTGGCAACCTTCAAACACTGGACCCCACCCATTTTGGGTTCATGAAGGGACGATCGTGTCTCCTGAATCTGACTGACTTCTTTGAATCAGTCCCCAGAGCCGTGGACGAAGGTAAGGTGGTCCAAACAGCCTATCTGGACCTCACCACAGCCTTAGACACCATCCCCCACTCTGGAATCATAGATAAACTTACTAAGCTGGGCATAAATCCCTATGTCTCTCGATGGGTTGACAACTGGCTTACTGACAGAACCCACACTGTAAAAGTAGCTGACTCCAAATACAGCTCCAGACCAGTGGAGTACCTCAGGGTTCAGTCCTAGGACCGCTCTTGTTTGGCATCTACTTTTCTGAAGTACAGGCCAACATTAAAAGACTCTGGCTAACAAAGTTCGCAGACAGCTGCAAACTGGGAGCCATTAGTGAATCCCTAAATTATGTGGATATTCTACAAAAAGCCTTACAGAACAGATGCTTGGTGCCAGAGCCATGGGTTCAAGCTCAATGCCATGAAGTGTATAGTTATCCCCTTTGGGAAAAAACATGTACCCATGAATTATCACATAGGTGGCAGTGCACTAAACACTGAAAGTGTGATAAGAGACTTAGGAACACAGGTGGACAGTGGTCTCACCTTCGATAACCACATCGCCACAACAGTCAGGAAATCCTTCTATGTGGCACATCTCATTACTAAGGGCTTTTCATCCAGAAAAAAGGAGGTCATTGTCCCACTGTACTCATCCCTCATTACACCCATCATAGAGTACAATGCCCCATTTGATATGCACCTCACAAGACATGTGCAACAACTGGAAAGGCCTCAGTAACACCTCACTAAAAGAATCACAGGCTTAAAGCAGATGTCCTATGCTGACCAACTAAAAAAACTCCAGCTATACTCTGTCGCATATCGTCTACTCAGAGGCAATCTCTGCTTAACACATTAGGCCATGTCAAACCCAGAGCTGTTGGACATGTTACATTTAAAGAAATCCCAATCCATCAGAGCCACACGCTCCAGGGACCTAAACCTTGTCATTACAATGAACAAAACATGCTGGAGGGATAGGTCCCTGACCCAGAGACTCCCCATACTCTGGGATAGACTGCCCATACGTGTCAAGCAGAGCAACTCCTTGGCCCTCCTTCAAAAGGACCCCGACGACTGGATGGGAGATAGGAAATTTACCCCGGGGATCACATCAGTCGCTCTGCTAGACAGGGGTCCAGGGAAGTAAATACTGTGGGAAGAAATACCCAGGGAATTGTTATGGCTAGGCTTGTACAGGCCCTAGGGCCGATAGCCTAGTACCAACCTATGAATCTTGGTTACCTTTGCCCGTATCTTAACAAATCTAAGCCTCAAGATGACATTCACTAAACTAATCTAGAAATCTCTGTTCACAGCATTCTTAATTCTACTTGTGGCTAAGTCCTGAGTCACAAACAGATTTCGCTGGACACACACATCAGCTGCCCCATCTTGCTTCACATCCTGTCTCATGCAACTAAAATTCCATTCAGCAATTTTTTCCCCCACTTCAGCCTTCATTAATGACCATGCCAGTTGCCTCCTTCTTGTGCTGCACTCCCTATTAAACAAAAGTCTGAATTCTCACCAGTTAAAAGCACAGCTTCTCATCCCTTCTCCTGTAAGTGAATGCCCCTCCATGCCCGCTTTCCTCATGCTCTACCACCTCCTATATGATCATATTTAGGCTCCCTATGCCTAGACATGATCACTCATCAACACTGATTATTCTCTAGCTTGGCTTCCTTATCCTTGTCATAGTTTTATTTATTGCCTGCTCCCTTTTTTCTTCCCATCTCTACTTCTTGCTGATTCTGAGTCCCCATGCTTCCCTCACTATACTTCTGCCTGATGCTCTGTTTGTGTTTGCACTCCACTGATTAATTACTTTTGCTCATGTCCCTCCTCCTTATCTTCTCCATTCTCATCACATCTCTTATGTCTCTTGATCTCCTGTTTTTCCCCTCCTAGCTAATCATTCTCTGCCCTTTCTCAACCAACTAGACAACCTACTAATGGTCTCTACCATGAAGTTCCTCCATTCTCGTGCAGACCCAATCATCCTCTGCCACACCAAATCTCAAAAAGCCAACCCCCTGCCCCAAACCACCAACATTTCACTCACTCACACACTTCCCCCCACCCCAGTGTACATTACCTGCATTCTCCCATTCAATTGTTCCTTAATTATAACCTAGCTCTGCAGATATTTTCACTAACCTAACTTGTAACAGTCAATCTACCTTCCTGAGTTACAGTTTTGTTTACCCTCCTAAATCTGCAGAGTTCATGTTATGTCCTTTATCTAGCTCCCTTACGAAATTCTTCTTCTATTTTCTTACATATCCTTGCGGTATTTTCCTATATGTCATATGCCCCTTACTCTATTTTGCTTTTTTCAATGGAACTACTCCGTACTATATTTTCTGCCTAACACCTTGTACTGCTCCAAGTGGGGAACCCACTGTTACACATGCTATTAGGAAGAACTGAAAAGTAATGTTTCATTATCATTTCAGCTAAACTCCCAGCACAATCTTATTGGCAGTTTGCATTTCTCCATAATCCACAGTGATGTACTATTAGGTTTTATCTCTTTACCACTAGCCTGCAGGACAATACTAGGTACTAGTATTAACAGAATGAAAAAAATAAATAAAAATGGGATTAGTCCTGTGGATACAGCTGTGTGCAATTGTGGGACAAAAGGTAAGGAGGAGAGGGTGAATGAAGTTTAATTACAAAGGCAAGAAAAATAACTCTGCCACACTGATGACAAAATAAAGGTCAAAAACATTTTAGCTGTGGAACTTGAAGCAAAAAGTTACAAATACAAAAATGAAAAAGTACATCTCTGCAAAAGACATCATTCTAACAGTATACAGCTTTCATGTAGTGTCATGACTAAACAGGCATGGCAGTTTCTAACCTGCCCATTATAGGCGTTTTCATATTAGCGCTGACAAGAATAGGGCAAATTCATGGAGCAATAATGAGGAGGTCTGACTTATTGCACTTTCTCAGGGAAGCACTCTTCTAAGTGACAACCTTAAAGAAGGCATGAAAATTGTTTCAATGTCACAACCATGACCAAACAATGATGAAACCTTCCGTATTCGTATATTAAATCAACTGGTTAAATGGAAGATGCTCAGTAGGATTTAATATCTCCATACCTTTGTCTGCTGTGACTTAGAGTAGTGGTAAAAGAAAGGGTTGAATTCTTTCAGGCTTTCTTTCTTCACTTCATAAACACCACAACTGGATCCAACTGGCTTTCTGAAAGTCAGTGAAGAAAAAGTGTTATTCTTGAAGTGGACACAATACTCCTGGATATTACAAGAAACATTACTGAAGAATGCTATTCATTTTTAGCAAAAAGAAGGGTCACCTTGCTTTCAGTCATGAATATTCATTTAACTAATCAATTATACAACCAAAATTCTATGTTGCATTAAGGGACAACCAAAATTCTATATTTCATCAAGTTCCTTGAAAGTAACTACAACCTTCATGATATGCCAGAAATGGATCTCAGAATGTGAATGAAAAGCCTAGTACTTGGAACTAAATTTCTCTGTCCTATTCTGCTGCAGATGAATTATAACATTTTTTAAAAGCAACAAAAAAGTGGTAAGGTGAAATTCTTCTCTTAGTAATAAGTCACGGTTTGATGTCTGCTCCTTCTCCAATAGGTCTAAATTGCAGCCAGACTGTCCCGTCAGTGACCTGGTCAACAATGTATACTGTTCACTTAAAAATACCTACACAAGTACTTACAAAAGTACCAAACTATTCCTAAACCAGCCCTCAGCAATAAGTGAAAATTATATATTATATAAAAATACATATATTTCTGCGTATTTATCTATATATGTATATATATATATATATATATATATATATATATATGTATAGGTCCCCTTCAAAACATCTAAAACCCATAACATCTAATTTCAATACAGTGAGAGCAAAACATCTAAAACCCATAACACTGAATTTCATAACATCTAACAGTACAAATCTCATGAAAATAACATACCCTCCACATAAAACGAAATATGACACCAAACTACCAAACACACTTTTTACAACATTCCTGCAGGGGGGCTTGATACAGTAGGGTTAGGGAATTAACTTTTTCCCACTGTAGTGCACTCTCGGAGTTGGTATATTTAATTTACGGGGGGTTGCGCAGAGGGGCTTGCCCCCCTGCAGAAACGTAGTAAAAAGTGTGTTTGGTAGTTTGGTGTAATTATATGTGGAGGGGATGTTATTTTCTTGTGATTTGTAGTGTTAGATGTTATGGGTTTAAGATGTTCTGGTCTCAATGTTATGAAATTAGATGTTATGGGTTTTAGATGTTTCATACATACATATATATATATTATATATATATATTTACATATATATCACACACACACATATATATATATATATATATATATATATGTGTGTGTGTGTATATTTTTTTATTATACATTTACACACAAATATATATACACATATAGATATATATATATGCATACACATATATCTAGATACACATAAGATGTACATAAACACACACACACATATACAGTGGATATAAAAAGTGTACACACCCCTGTTAAAATGCTAGGTTTTTGTGATATAAAAAAATGAGACCACAATAAATCATTTCAAAACTTTTCCCACCTTTCATATGACCTATAACCTGTACAATTCATTTGAAAAACAAATCTTTTAGGGGAAAAATATAAAAAAATAATAAACTTACAATAAGCTGGTTACATAAGCGTACACCCCCTTAAACTAATACTTTGTTGAAGCACCTTTTGATTTAATTACAGCATTCAGTCTTCTTGGGTACACACCTGCCACCAATTAAAGAGGCTCTGATTAATCCCCAAAAAAGTTCAGCTGTCCTAGTAGGATTTTATACTGTTCTCTATTTTCACAAATAACCTCAAATGTTCTACACAACATGCCACACTCATACAATATGCGGATAATTCAACCCTGACCTGCTCCACCTCATTTCCCACCACCCTACATACACTCACTCACTTATGTCAGCAGAAAGATGGATATCGGGTATTCAACTAATTCTAAATCCCAAAAAGACAAAACTCCTACTATTTACCCCTAACAGAGCAAAAAAACCCTCACATTTACCATAACATTTAAGGACGGCACCACCATCTCCCCTTCTAACCACACCAAACTTCTGGGCATTGAAACAGACAATAATCTCCACTTTGATGTTCACATCTCACATACCATAACACTAGTACACAAAAAACTAGGCTCCCTATACAGGCATAAGTCCTTTCTCTCCAAAAACAAGAGTCACTCTTGCACAGGGCCACCTCCTCTCAACTCTATTATAAGCAGCACCAGTCTTTACACAAATCAGACAATGTGACCTAGACAAACTAGAATCATGCTACAATAAACTAGCCAAGTTTACTACTAACTCAACCTATAGAACCCATCACTGTGCTGCACTAAAATGGCTTGAGCTACCACAGCTACTTAACTATCACCAGCTGGGCACAGCCTACAATACTCTCAAATATCCTGAAAAAAATGAAAAACCCATTATCCAACCTACTTACTATCTATACTGCAAACCGGTACCTAGGATCCAGTGAAAAACTTTCCTCTCCATCACCAAGGCTAACAATAATGCAGGGAAAGCGCTCTACTCCCACACCATTGCCAGAAATTGGAACTCTCTTCCCCTATCCGTGTCTACTGCCCCCTCCACATCCACATCCATATTCAAAAACTCTCTCAAATCACACCTTCTTAGTACCTGGTTATGCCCTTGTATCACATAACCCTACCCATACTACTATTAACTCCCCAAACTCCTCTCTGATCATATGCTGGAGCTCTGATCCCCTGTAGGCTTGGTCATCTGAAAGGGTACTTTTAACTGTAGAATCTTACCTGATATATTTTCTTTTCTTACCAATGTACAACTGACATTGTCTTTTTACCCATGTTCTATTTCTTCTTTTACCTGGAGTGTTTTTATTAATTTCTTGTTATATTACTATGCTCAGCATACATGATGTAACCTGTTTTGTGTATTATGCTGGATGTACTGTATTTGTATAACTTGATGTTGGAGCTTTTCTCCCCGGGCCTCTGCTGAAAATGCACCTGGTCCAGTCGGAATTTCCCAGTTAACAAATGTAAAATAAAATAAAGAAATAAATAAGTTAAAATTTGCGAAACAATAGATCAAGTCTCCCAAAAGCATGTGGGAAAATATGTTATGGTCTGATGAGACCAAGGTTGAACTTTTTGGCCACAATTCCAAAAGGTAAGTTTGGCTCAAAAACAACACTTTGCCTTACCAAAAGAACATCATCCCCACAGTGAAGTATGATGGTGGCAGTATCATGCTTTGGGTTTGCTTTTCTTCAGCTGGAACTGGGGCTTTAGTCAAGGTGGAGGGAATTATGAACAGTTTCAAATACCAGTCACTTTTGGCTCAAAACCTTTGGGCGTCTGCTAGAAAGATGAAGAGGAATTTCACCTTTCAACATGACAATGATGTCAAGCATATATCCAAATCAACAAAAGAATAGCTTCACCAGAAGAAAATTAAAGTTTTGGAATGACCCAGGCAGAGCCCAGACCTAAATCCAATAGAAAATCTGTGGGGTGACCTGAAGACGGCCGTGCACAAGAGATGCTCTCGCAATCTGACAGATTTGGAGTGCTTTTGCAAGGAAGAGTGGGCAAATACTGCCAAGTCAAGATGTACCATGCTGACAGACTCCTACCCAAGAAGGTTGAATGCTGTAATAAAATCAAAAGGTGCTTCAAAAAAGTATTAGTTTAAGGGTGTGCACACTTATGCAACCAGCTTATTGTATGTTTTTTATGTTTTTTCCCCTAACAGATTTGTTTGTTTTTCAACTGAATTGCACAGGTTATAGGTCACATTAAAGGTGGGAAAAGTTTTGCAATTATTTACTATGGTTTCATTTTTTTTATATCACAAAAACCTGGCATTTTAACAGGGGTGTGTCCACTTTTTATATCCACTGTGTGTGTGTGTGTGTGTGCGTGTGTGTGTATATATATATATATATATATATATATATATATATAAACTATTTTTTTTTTTGCTGTATCAGCTGATCAGATAATCTTTTGTGGTGGATATATGACTAAATTCCGTCTCTCTTCTGCTGCAGTTCGGCATTTCTTTCTCTGAAGTTCTCATGCTCAGGGATCATAGCTGAGAACATACAAACTGCACTAAAACAGCAAACTTAATCCCCAGGATTAGTAGATTACCCCATCCACTGAGCAAATGCACTCCCTTATAAATCAATAACATAGTGAAGATTTGACACATGCAGTCTTTGCAAGTAAGATGCATGTACATCTTTGTTTGACTTACAGGGAACTCTTAAGAGCTGAGGCTGGGTAGAGCATATACAAGCACAGGGGGATAACAGAAGAGTATCAGGGACAAACCAAGGAGGATTCCCCTTGGAGTGTACAGCTGTGCAAGTAAACTTACCAAAACAATAGATGTTCTAATGGATCACCACTACAGTAGCCTAAGCCTAATGGGTTTATCCTCACCTGCACCAGTCCACTTCTAAAAGCTCTGAGCACCTTCTAGATGTTCTTCCTATCAGGAGCACACGGAGTTGCTCCTATAGAAGGCAGTAGTAGATCAAAAACCGTCAGAGCATTTTTTTCACCCAGGAAGAAGGCAAGAGTCCTGAATACATGTGTTGGGAAACAAAGAAAAAAAACAGCTGTGTAAAAACTTATACAACAGTAGATGTCACACTGATCATTGTTGCAGCATTGCTAGAAGATGGGTTGTAGCTTGTTGATGTCTAGATGGGGTAGGGTACCAAAGCTTTACCTTCTGAGGCCATGCGTCTGGATGGTGACTACAGTCTGTAAACACAGGGATATAAAACTGGACATAAGTGCGAGATCCTCAGATGATCTTCAAGCCAGCAGCGGCTTGAAGAAACTGAGGAAGGAAACCTTTCAGCTAGGAGCGGTTTAGTTTACATAGTTAAGTAAGCCCCCCCCCCCAAGACATGTAATATAACTGTGAGTTTAAGGCATAGTATTTGTGCTACCAGTGAGACAAAAGAAAAGGAGGAGGATAAGGTGGCAGGGAAGGAATACTGCAACACTGATCAGTACGACATTGACTGTTATGGTAGGTTTATACACTACTGTACTATATGCTGAGATCACTGTTGCAGTATTCATAACAGATGTGTGATTCTCAGAGTTAGAGAGAGAAAAGGGTGGCAGGCTTGAAGTGAAAGAGAAGATGAAGAGTCCAGGAGGCCAGACAGATCTAGCAAACAACGACTTGGCGGGAGCCTCTGGGGCCGAGGCTGTCGGTTGTACTGTTTCAGGGTTCGGAAGTTCCAAGTACTCGGTATCAGCCGAGACCGAGACACTCGCGGTAGGCCTAGCCGGGGTTTCAGCCGAAACCGCGGGCCGCGTGTGTTGGTCCTTGTCTTTCCATTTCTTAGTTAAATGTGAAGTCGGGGTCTCCGATGGCATTTTATAAGAAAATCTAGCCCCAAAAAACTCCTCTGCGAACTCCGACCGACGTCTAAGAGTGCGTCGGTTGAAGGAAGCATAGGCTGAACAGGCCAAGACGTCGTGGTCTGGGCCTAAGCAGGGGAGGCAGTAAGAGTGGAAATCCTTATGAGGTATTTGTTTCCCACAAGTTAAACAATTATTAACTTTATCTGACATCGGCTGAGGCAAGAAAGAGTCCCCAACGGGGTACTTAGCTTTTGAAGTCTTCGGTTAGCTGAATTACAAGAGCTGGCCGACCGGCACTTGCGAACTGCTTCTGCTTCCGGCACCACGCGGCAAGAAAGACTGAGGAAGATGGCGTCGGCTGATGCTTTTATACCCCAGACGCTTTGAGGTCGGGGAAAGGGCGACATCAGCCGACGCCGGACCCAGACTTTGGAATCCGGCCGACCGAAGGGCTGCCTGAGGCAGAACAACCCATATGTGATGACTGCAGATGCATCCTTGAAGGACATTGGACCTGTTATTCACATCCTTGTAGAAGGCACCAGATGAAGCTTCTACTCCAGTGGAATGTGCTTTTGGCCATGGGGATGAAGTCTTTCCATGATGAGAATATCAGAAAGAAAAAGCCTTTGAAATCCAGGATGCAGTAATTTTAGAAACTAGTTATCCTAACCTGGAATCCACGATGGTGACAGACAGCGGATTTTTTTTTTTTTATATTCTTCGTCCAGGTAAAACCTCAATTGTCTGTTAATATCTAAAGAGTGTAAGATTCTTTCCGCCTTATTTTGAGGACTGTGGAAGAAGGTAGGGAGGTTGATTTGCCTGCCTCACTAACCACCTTTGACATGAAAGAAGGACTGACTCTAAGGCTTTGTGGGGGGGAGCCATGAGAGTATGGCATTCACAAAAGACTCCTGGGTGAAATCAGGGCCAGGAGGAGCACTGTTGTCCAGGTGCAGAATTTGAGAATAGTGGAAACAGCTGGTTCAAATGGGGGTAAAGTGAGTTTTTCCACAACAAAAGTAAGGTCCCATGGAGGGGTGACAGGCTTCTTTGGGGGTTTAAGATGCAAAACCCCTATCACAAAAAGCTTAACCCCTGTCCTAGACATGAACAGGGGTTCCAAAGGTAGACAAGCATTAATGATACAGCCTGAATGGAAGAGTAGGCCAACCCCAAATGTAGTAAGTCACACAAGTATTTGAGCACAGTGGGGATTGTCTGACAGAAGTGGTTGGAGTTTGTGCTTAAGGCACCAGACTAAGAGTCTCTTCCATTTGGCTGCATAAGACTTCCTGTTGTTGGGTTTCCTGGCTTCTTGCAGAACATGACCAACCTCTTCAGAGAAGGTGCGTCTTGCAGGGATTTAAATACTACCATCCAGCGAGTTAGACTAAGTGAAGTCAGGTATGGAGATGGAGTTGCCCTTTCTATTGAGTGGTTAGATCTGATTCTGGAAGGATTCTCCAGTAATTTCCCTTTGACAGGTGAAACAGGAGCAGGAACCAGTACTGCCCTGGACAGAAAGGATCTAGAAGCAGGAGTTTTACAGATTCCTTCTGGGCCTTGAGTAGAAGCCTTGGGAGCAGAGGCAGTAGTGTTATGCATAAAGGAACTTTCCTGTCCATTGGAAGGAGAAGTCATCTGTCTTCCATGCTAGAGGTGATGGGTTCCTTGTGTAGAACAGTGGGAGCAGATGATGCCCCAGGGGAGCAAAGATGTTTTTCTGGAGTACTCCTCACCTGAGAGCGATGAATTTGAAACCCTCTGTGTTCAGAGACCATTTTGTGAGGGTCAACCATGTCCCTGCTTATACAGTCTGCCAACAGAGGGAATGTAAGTCGCAATAAGTGTAAGACTCAGGTGAGAGGCTAGGTGTAAGCTGCAAAGGGGGGTAGGATCTTGTACCTCCCTGCTTGTTTATATACCACATCACCATGGTGTTGTCCATGTACACCAGCAGAGTGCCTGGTTTCCAAAGATGTGAGGAGGTCTGTAGAGACTGTAGGAGTGCCCTCATTTCTTTTATGTCTATGTCTTTTTCACTACATGGACAGGGCACTCTCTTCGAACTGTGTGGTCTCCTGTCCAAGCCTCCCACGCTCTGTCTAAGGTATTTGTAAACACAACTTGCTTGTGTGGGTTGGAATGAATGGAAGACCTGGAAAGTGAGTAACCTAGTCGCTTCACCAAAAAAGTTCCTTCTTGATGCAAAGAAGACAACGGAAGCAGGCCTTGAGAGGGTGAGTGTGCTGGGACCACCCTGACTTCAAATACCACTCTATTTTCCTCATATGTAGTCTGGCGAGGGGAAGCATGGGGATTGTGGAAGCCAAGACTCCCAGGAGGCAGCCAGGAAGGACATGGACAGGTGGAACTGGTTGGTGGAGATGGGGATATTCCTCCAGGAGTTGGGCTGCTTTCCAGAGAAATAGCATAACCTTTCCTTGATGATGTTTTAAGACCCATTTTTCCCAGGTTGCTTCCCAGAATGGGAAAAAAAAGAAAGCCTTTTTGAGATGGAAGTTGGAGGTGGGTGGGTTTGGAGGCAGTGGCAGGTGGAATATAGTCACAGGGGTGTGCTACCAAATAGTAGTAAGTTCATAGGTTGGTACTAGGCTATCGGCCCTAGGGCCTATACAAGCCTAGCCATAACAATTCCCTGGCTATTTCTTCCTACACTATTTACTTCCCTGGTCCCCTGTCTAGCAGGGTGACTGACATGATCCCTGGGGTGAATTTCCTTTCTCCCATCCAACTGTCAAGGTTCCTTTTGAAGAGGGGCAAGGAGGCACTCTGCTTGACATGTATGGGCAGTCTATTCCAGAGTCGGGAGTCTCTGGGTTAGGAACCTATCCCTCCAGCATGTTTTGTTTATTGTGATGACAAGGTTTAGATCCCTGAAGCGTGTGGCTCTGAGGGATTGCGATTTCTTTAAGTGTAGCATGTCCAGCAGCTCTGGGTTTGACATGGCCTTGTATGTTAAGCAGAGATCGCCTCTGAGTAGACTATATGCAACAAGAGTATAGCTGGAGTTTTTTTAAGGTAGTCAGCATAAGGCATCTGCTTTAGGCCTGTGATTCTTTTAGTGAGGTATTTCTGCAGCCTTTCCAGTTGTTGCAGATGTCTTGAGAGTTACATACCAAATGGGCCGCTGTATTCTATAATGGGTCTAATGAGAGATGAGTACAGTGGGACAATGACCTCCTTTTTTCTGGATGAAAAGCCCTTAGTGATGAGGTGTGCCACATAGAAGGATTTCCTGACTGTTGTGGTGATGTAGTTATTGAAGGTGAGACCACTGTCTACCTAAGTCTCTTATCACACTTTCGGTGTTTAGTGTACTGCCACCTGTGTGGTAATTCATGGGTACATGTTTTTTCCCAAAGGGGATAACTATACATTTCTTGGCAGGGAGCTTGAGCCCATGGCTCTGGCACCAAGCATCTGTTTCTGTAAGGCCCTTTCGTAGAGTATCCACATCACTTGGGGATTCAATAATGGCTCCCAGTTTGCAGTCACCTATGAACTTTGTTAGTCAGAGTCCCTTAGTGTTGGCATTTACTTCAGAGAAGTAGATGCCAAACAAGAGCGGTCCCAGGACTGAACCCTGAGGTACTCCACTTGTCACTTTGTCTGGAGCTGGATTTGGAGTCAGCTACTTTTACAGTGTGGGTTCTGTCAGTAAGCCAATTGGCAACCCATCGAGTGACGTAGGGATTTATGCCCAGCTTACTAAGTTTATCTATGATTCCAGACTGGGGGGTGGTGTCAAAGGCCTTGGTGATGTCCAGATAGGCTGTGTGGACTGCCTTACCTTCACCCACGGCTCTGGAGACTGATTCGAAGAAGTCAATCAGGTTCAAGAGACAAGATCGGCCCTTCACAAACCAAACTGGGTGGAGTCCAGTGTTTGAAGGTTGCCAATATCTTTGTTTTTAAGTTCCACGATAATACGTTCCATGGCCTTGCAGATCAGGCTCATCAGACTGATGGGGCGGTAGTTTCCGGGATCCAAGGTGAATCCCCCCTTGTGGAGTGGGATAACTGTAGCTGTGCAAGACTCAGTGGGCATGAAGCCTGAGGTGAGGGTATGATTAAACATGACACTTGGTGAGGTGCCAGTTCATTTTGTAGTTCATGTAGTACACAGCCCAGGATGTCATCTGGTCCCATGGATGCTGTATTCTTAGCTTTGGAGAGTGCGTTTTTTACCTGTGTGGCCATTATTACCGGAATTTGGCAATCTTCTAGTATTGAGATGGGCCATTTAGGGGGTGAGAGGGGGGTGAAGTTGGCACTGAATCAATCTGCCAGGATACTGGCAATATCCTTGGGATCAGTATATTTAATACCATTCTGTTGTAGCTCAGAGCAGATCTGAGCATTGTCATTTAGATTATTGACATAGTTATAGAATGCCTTGTGGTTGTCTTTGCAATCTTTTGCAATTTTATTTTCGTAACTAGCTTTGGAGGACTTTACGAGGGATCTCAGCTTCTTACTGAGGCTGGTAAGGGAATTTTTTTGCATCATGAGATTTTCGTCTTTTCTGTAACAGTTTCTTCCTTTTGTTGTAAAGTTCGTTTATGGCAGAGGACCACCAGATTGGCTTCCTTTTTTTGGAGGAGAGCATCTTGGTTCTATTTGGGATGGCACGATTCATGCATGAGTGGATGTGCTCATACAGTGCCTTAGTGTAGGACTCAGCAGTCATAGGTTCATAGGTTTATATTAGGCTATCTGCCCTAAGGCATTTATAAGCCTAGCCCAAAGTTTTGTGGCTTACGCCACCCCTTATATGAAAAAATACTGTGCCCATTAGTTTGTTGTGCCTCTGTCCAGCAGTGACACAGAGATGATTCCCGGGGTAAACCTATGATCTCCCATCCACAGATCAAGATTTCTCATGAACAGAGCCAGCGAGGTGCTCTGCTTCACATGGACCGGGATTTTATTCCACAGCATAGGGAGTCTCTGAGTGATAAATCTATCCCTCCAGCACGTCCTATTTATATCCGTGCTAAGGTTTAAGTCGCTTGCTCTAGTGGTTTTGGTGGATTTGGATTTTTTGAGGTGGAGCATGTCCATTAATTCCGGGTTGGACGTGGCCTTGTATGTCAGGCACATGTCACCTCTGAGCAGACGGTATGCGACTGAATAGAGCTGGAGTTTCTTCAATCTGGCAGCATATGACAGATTTTGGAGTCCCTTTATCCTTTTGGTGAGGAACTTTTGGGGTCTCTCCAATTGCTGCAGATGTCGGGTGAGCTACATCCCGAATGGGGCATTGTACTCTATCATTGGTCTGATAAGTGAAGAGTACAGGGGAACAATGACCTCACTAGATCTGGATGTGAATCCCTTCATGATCAGGTGGGCAATGTAGAAGGTCTTTCTAACAACTTTAGCAACGTGAGTGTCAAAAGAAAGGCCACTGTCAACCTGGGTCCCCAGGTCCCTGATAACCTCTTCTGTGCTTAGTGGATTGCCACCTATATGGTAGCTTGGGGTTACCTTGTTTTTCCCGAAGGGTATGACTATACATTTTTTGGCGTTTAACTTCAGGCCATGGCTCTGGCACCAGCTATCTGTTTCCGTGAGTCCCTTCTGAAGGATATCTGTGTCCGATGCACTTTCCACTATGGCCCAGTTTGCAGTCGCCTGCAAACTTTGTCAGCCAAAGTCCTCCCATGTTGGCCTGTACTTCTGAGAAGTAGATGCCGAACAATAGGGGGCCAAGGACCGAGCTCTGTGGGACACCACTTGTGACTGGCTTGGAGTCTGACATAGCGCCAGCAACTCTAACCCTGTGGGTTCTGTCCTTAAGCCAGTTTGCAACCCATCTTGTGACATATGGGTTTACATTTAAGCTGGTAAGTTTTTCTACAATACCCGAGTGGGGTATTGTGTCGAAAGCCTTTGCAAGGTCAAGGTAGGCTGTATGGACTGCCTTTCCCTCATCAATGGCCTTGGTGACTGTTTCGAAGAAGTCGACTAAGTTCAAAAGGCATGATCTGCCCTTGACGAAGCCAAACTGGGTCAGGTCCAATGTCTGCAAGTCCCCTATATCTTTGTTTATGAGCTCAATTATGATCCTCTCCATAGCTTTGCAGACTAGACTTGTTAAGCTTATGGGGCGGTAATTACCAGGGTCCGTAGACGCACTGCCTTTGTGGAGTGGGACCACAGTTGCCGTAAGCCACTCCTTGGGCACGTATCCTGTGGTAAAGCTGAGATTAAACAGCTGCCTTATGTGTGGGTTTAATTCCTCATTTAGCTCGTGTAGCACACAGCCGGGGACACCATCCGGTCCCATTGATGCTGTGTTTTTAGCTTTAGAGAGAGCAGCTTTCACCTGCGCATTTGAGATGTCTGGCTACACTCTGCTGGGATAGTTATCTCTCCTTTGGGGGTGAAGTTTGCACTGAACCTGTCTGCCAGTATGTTGGCAATGTCTGTGGGTTCAGTGATTTTTGTATCATTTTAGACTAATTCTGAGCATATCTGGGAGTTTCCACCCAGGTTCCTAACATAGCTGAAAAAGGCCTTATGATTGTCCTTTGAATCCATGGCAATTTTTCCCTCAAAATTGGCCTTAGTTGATTTTATGAGTGCTCGTATTTTTTTACTAATAATGATCAGGGGGGACTTCCCTTTTATGGATTTTGTTCTATCATGTAATAGCTTTCTCCTCTTATTGTAAAGTTTTTTAATGGCTGGGGTCCACCAGACTGGACGTTTGCCCTTTGCGGAAAGAGTCTTGGTTTTATTTGGGATTGCCTGATCCATGCAGTCCTGGAGGTGTTCATAGAAGGCATTTGTAAGGGCTTGCGCAGCTTAGGTTGTGGTTTCCACTGGCTCAGGGGCCTTGAAGGATACCACACCAGTCTTGAGTAGTGTGAAGTTTGCTTTAGAGAAGTTCTTCACTGTGGTCTTTTTTGTTTGGGGTGGGGGCGGGATGTGGATTTCCAGTGAGATTAGTTTATGATCAGATCTCACCAATGAGGGATATACTTCCGGTGTGGAGCATTTTGTCCCCATGTTTGTGATAATGAGATCTAGTATATTTTCTCCTCTCGTGGGAACAGTGACTAGCTGTTCCACTGCATTTCAATGTATGAACTCCAGGAACCGTTGGGCTAGAAAGTTAGGGCTTGAGTAATGTTCCCAGTCTATATTCGGGTAGTTGAAGTCACCCAATATGATGGTGTTTAGAGATACATTTATACCCTCCAGTGTCTTCAGGAAGGCTGTGTGGGGTTCCTGAGTTTGAGAGGGTGGCCTGTAGCATGCTACAATTTGTAGAACAGTTTTGCCTATGGTTAGTTGCAACTGGATGGCTTCCGAAGCTTTGTGCGTTGCCACCAACCTGGAGGTGTGGGTATCCTTTATGAATATGGACACACCCCCTCCTTTTGTGGTGTGGTCCGGGTTTTGGGGCCGGAACGCATGATATGAGGTAAAACCTAATAGTGCCGGGGTGCTCTCAGGAGCCTTGAACCAGGTTTCAGTTACAGCACAGACATCGATGTTCTCCATACTGAGAAGGGCCTCGAGTGCATGCATTTTGAGATTTAGACTTCTGGCATTGAGCAGCATTACCCTCAGTTTCTTCCCGTTTTTGTTTTCTAGGGTGGTAGGTTTAGAATTTGAGCCTTGCCTAAAAAAGGCACTATGGGGGTGGCAAGAGCCTTAGCCAATATCCGGAATCCCAGGGGTGACAGGTGCAAGCTGTCCCTTGCGAAGCAGCGTGGCTTGTCAAGCATGTCATCCCAGGCAGACAGACACTGGATCCCCATTTGAATGACACCAGACATTAAGCCAATTGTTAAAGCTGATCATCTTGTCTCTATATTGTGGCATCATTCTTGGTGAAGGAAGGATACTGCTCAGGGTCATACCTGCCTGGGCTACATAATCAGAGAGCTCCTCTATGTCTCTTTTCATGTAGTCCAGGGAAGTACGTCTCAGGTCGTTCACACTAGCATGGACAATGACTGTCAGTGGAGTGACCCGAGTGCTTGTGTTATGTGGCGGATTCTAGCGCCAGATAGGCAGCTTACTGTGACCCTCTCTCCTTGTTCAGCCTGGTGAGTGGGACGTCAGTGTGTCTGACTATGGAGTCACCTATGACAAGTATGTTTGGTGTTGTATTTGGCCTTAAGGGCTGTGACTGCTTTGCACACTGATTTTGTGGTTTATGTGTTGCTTGTGGGGTGTCTTGAGGTAGCAGTTGTTTGGGTGTCTGCTTTGGAGGCCTCTGCTGTTTAGGTAAATTTTTATTCAGAGCCTCCGAGTATGTCTTTGTGTGTTTATCTGTTTGACTCAGTGGTGTGGTAGCATTATGTGAGGCTGGTTTTGTGGTGTGTGTAGTTGCCTTCTCCTCCTGTCTGGTCTTGCCAGTCCATATCAAAAAAGGAATTATAAGGAGTCAGTTGATTCGAGCATCGAGAATTTGCAGTACCTCAGAAGCTTTTTTGAAAGAGGCTGTAATTCTAACCAACATGTTGGTAGAAAGGGGGTATCCGTCTCAGTTAATCAACATGATAACCGAGGAGATAACAAGAAAAAGAGACTTTGAGTTTCCACCCTTAAGTAAAGGTCCTCTGGCTCTTAACAACAGTAGCAGGAGAAAAAAAGATGTACAAAATAGTTTCAGCTACACTTACACCAAAGATGCAGTTTTTATTGAAAACACATTACAAGTCTTTTGGTCTATGCTCACATCACAAGAAGACATTAAAAACTATTTACCAAGCTCATTAACTTTCATTAGAAAGCGGGACATAAATCTTAAAGGAATGCTGGAACAGAACACCAGCACAAGGAACACTTTTAACACCATGTCTCCACATAGGAAGAATGGGACTTTTAAATGTGGGGCGTGCAGACAATGTAAGTTCCTGCTAAATGCTGAGAAAATATTTATTCCAGCCAGGAATTGTACTCTAAGAGCATTGGGCCACTACAATTGTAATACCATGGGTATAGTTTACCTAGGTACATGCACTTTTTGTAATGGTTTCTATGTGGGTAAAACCACCAGAACGCTTAAAAAACGAATATACTAACACGTATATGAAATTGAAAAAAAGAAAAACACTAATGCTTTCTATAAACACTCTCTATTATGCGACAAGATGTGTATAAAATTTTTTGTTTTGGAACGAGTCACCAATGATCCTAGGGGAGGTGACTGGGAAACCTATTTGGAAACTAGAGAACTAACCTGGCAAATCAAATTAGATGCTTCAAGGAGTCTGGGAATGAATGAAAGCATTAGCATCAATAGTATACTGAAAATGAGAAGGAACAAGTTATGAATTATTTTAATTTTTATGCATATGTGTACAAATTCACAATTTTTAGGAATAGCTGATCTATTTGAATTTAGCAGTTTTTAAAAAATGAAAAATAACACTTAATTAATTTATATAAGAATTTAATTATTAATATTAGGAATAATTCAATGAATTAATATAAACACTAATTTTACTGGTTTTTTAGTATAACGAACTAATTAATTCCAATGGTAATTTCAATGGGCATTTTTTTTCTCTAACAACAACATGACATTCTATATCTAGAGAATTTTAATAGTTATTCAAACATGTTACCTTTATTGATGTGTTTTTAAAAGAAAGGTTTTCAAGTGCTACACAAATTTGTTACACAAGAATAGTTAGTGGAATTTGTTAATTTGAACGAATTCAGAACAAGACTAGGTTTTAATAACATTCATAATTGTATTTTTGTTGTTTGTTTTTGATTAGTATTTATTAACATTATATTTGTTTAAAACAAGTAGAATTTCATCAGCAATACTGCACGATTGCACTTTAAAAAGTTGATTGCTTTATCTCAATGATG
Source organism: Protopterus annectens (assembly GCF_019279795.1). Classification (NCBI taxonomy): domain Eukaryota; kingdom Metazoa; phylum Chordata; order Ceratodontiformes; family Protopteridae; genus Protopterus; species Protopterus annectens. The sequence continues at coordinate 488,362,562 of NC_056737.1, read as the reverse complement.
AACTTAATTGTTTAATTGGCCGATCAACTAGTGTACAAAAGCAGTGTGGCCACACTTGGAATTTAACCTTGAAAAAGCCTGGAATTGTCCAGGCGAAAGCGCTTGGTGTTCGTTAATAAAAGCTTTGTGGTGGATTTACCTGGACAGCTTTTTTATTATTCTTGGAAGGAAACTTAGTATTACGCAGCTGAACATTTCATTTGTTACTGTTTGGTTTGTCAACTCATGCTTGATAGCTGGTTTACAAGACTTTATTTCAGCTTCTGAAGATTGTTACTCTTCGCATTGGTCCTGGTCCGGGTTTGGTGAGCTGTTCCTGTTCTTGTGTTCTGAGTTGAGAGAGCTCAGCCTCCAGTTTGGCTAAATAGCTGCATCTCTTGCAAGTATTTGTTATGTGGGAGGAGGAGGGTTGTCTGTGTACATGAGGCAGTTATAACATTGCCTCAAGATTCCCAGATTCACCAGCTGGACCGGAGAGGAGACTGACAACTGACCTTTGGACATACTAGAATAATATTGGGAATTCCTTAATAATTGAAAACAAGGGCCAGTGGGGAGTGAGGGTGTAGTGCTTTTAATTTTTAGTGCTGACTTATATAATTGCTTTAGTGAGCAAGTGCCAGGTAACTTGAGTGCAATGTGTTACAAGTAACTAAATGCAAAAACGACAAACAGTAACTTTCTTTCAAGTGAAACAAGGAAATAAGTACAGTAAGCAATGCAGATATCACTAGTGATCCACAGAAGCACTGAGAAGCCGCGTATTAGGTGGAATTAGCGTTCCAGGGAAATAACAAGCAAACAAACAACAAGCATATAAACAAAGCTAGATTCAGCAGGCCTGCAAACAAGGTGTACCAATTTCAGTAAGATACAGTTCAAATATTCAGGCACTATAAACCTTTAACCAGAAATTCCCAGCTCAGAAGGGCAGAGTCCAGCCTCTTCTCCCACAAGAGTGCAGACCACAAACCTTCTTAATGTAAAATAACTGGCCTGAAGCCCAAGTGCTTAAACCAGAACTAATACACTTGGGACACTGGGCTCTCAATCAGCAGTTCCCAACTTAGAAGGATAAAAGCTACCTGTCCTGCCACCACAGTGCTTGCCACAAACCTTCCTAATGTAAAACAACTGGTCTGAAGCCCAAGTGCTTAATCCAAAAGACTTAGAATGATAGCTACACTTTAATCAAGTTACAACCAAGCAGTAATAAATACAATTGAATACTTTAGAGAATGTCTGGATTAGTGCTCAAGTTACACAAACAAAGCTAGATCCAGCAGGCCCGAATCCAGTCTATGCCACAGCAAACAAGGCGCACCAACTTCAGTAAGAAGCAGTTCAGATATGCATGCACCATAAGCCTTTAACCAGAAATTCCCAGCTCGAACTTTCAGGTCTCATCTGCATGGGTGTCATGAAGTGCGTCACTTCTGACTTGAGTAGCATGAAGTTGGCTTTGGAGAAGTTTTTTATGGAGGTTTTCTTACTGGGGAGTGGGGGTGGGATGTGGATGTTAGAGGTGATTAGCTTATGGTCTGACCCTACCAACGAGGGGTTGACCATAGGTGTGGAGCATCGGTTTCCCATGTTGGTAATTACCAGGACTAGGATACTGGAGCCCCTGGTGGGACTATGGATTAGTTGATCCAGGGCGTTGGAATTTATGAATTCCAAGAACACTTTGGGCAAAGGTGTTGGTACACGAGTAGTTTTCCCAGTTAAAGGCAGGACAGTTGAAATCACCCAGTATTAGGGTGTTTGGTTGTATCTTAATATTTTCCTGTATGTTTAGAAAGGTGTAGTGAGAATCTTGGGGCATGGTGGGGGATCTGTAGCAAGCTACAGTTTGTATTGCAGTCTTACCTAGTGTTAGTTGCACCTGGAGAATTTCAGACGCATTGTATTGGGCAACTAGCCTGGTAGTGTAAATATGTACACTCCTCCACCTTTAGTGTTTCGATCCTGGTTTGGTGGCCGAAATGTGTGATAAGAGTTGTAGCCTGGTACTGCAGGGGTGCTCTCTGGAACCTAGAACCAGGTCTCAGTTACTGCACAGATATCGATGTTCTCCATTTTTAGGAGTGCCTCGAGAGTGTGCATTTTGAGGTTTAGACTTCTAGCATAGAGTAAAAATTACCTGCAGATTTTGCATGCTTGTACCTGTTACGGTGGTGGTTTTGTCCTTTGAACTTTGCCTAACAAAAGGCACTATGGGGTGGCAAGAGCCTTAGCCAGTAACCTGAATCCCAGGGGCGACAGGTGCAGACCATCTCTGGCAAAGCATCATGGTCTGCCGATCACGTCGTCTCAGGCAGACAGATACTGGATCCCCTTTGAATGACACCAGAAGCTTAGCCAATTGTTTAAGTCAATCATTTTGTCTCCTCCATTTAGTATCCCTATGAGTTTTGACTGGGAATTTTTTCTTAGAAATTTTCCCTTGCTTATGAGGTGTTCTATGATCTCTTTTGGAAAAAGAGGCAAGTTTTGCTGGATAATTTCTATGATACCTAAAAACTGTAGAAAGAAAAATCTGATGGCAATCTTTAATTATCATGCCTTGTTCCTGCAATGCCTTGAAAAGGCTGCCAGCTTGTGAGACACATAGGATGTTATCCAAGGGGGAATCTAAAATGCTAGGCTTGAAATCTTCTGGAATAGGTTGGATTCACACCCAAGCATACTGCCTGACAATTCAGCCAGTAGCAGCCACCCTGGAGGAGGCCATCCACAGCATTATAGCTATCTTTTATAATGTGCATGGCTATTTGGGAGGCATGGGCCACTAGTGATTACATATGCTGTTTTGATTCAGGTGTCTGGGGCTCTGTGATGGTCACACCTAAGACTTTATCACAGAGATTAGTCATTTGAGTTTGGTAGTTAATGGCACAGAAAGTCAAAGTGGAGGAAGTATACACTTTCTTTCCCCACCTATCCAATGCTTGACTGCTCTTGTCATCTGGGAGAACAGTGTCAGGAAGCAACTTGGAGGGTTTGGCCATGGCCAGACATACTGCAGATGGATCTGGCACAAAGTTTTTCAGAGGTACTTTAGTTCATTTGGAACTTTGTAAAACTTTTTTGGCCTTTTTGGAGCAGGAGACTGAGAATCAATTGTAGAAGATGTGGCTGGAAATGTGTGAAAGTAATCATCTAGCACTAGGAGTACTGGGGTAGATGTAGAAGTGCCCATCTTAAATAAGTTGTAGCATCTCTTTTGCACCTCTAACACCTGCTTAGACTGCCATTCGAAACACTTCATCCTGCTTTGCAAGGTTTCTCCAAGGCAGGCCTCTTCCAAGGGGGAATCCTGAGAGTGCGAGTCTCCCTCATCTGAGGGAATCTGTTCAAGGGAATGTAACTGGGAAGAGTAGTAGACGAGATAGTGGTCAAAATACCCTCTGGTTCTTCATCAGAGAAGGAAGAGTTCAAGTCCTGTTTCTGTGGTGTGGCATAAGAAGGCTGGGTCACAACGGAAAGAGGCTTCAGGGATATAATTGCATTGAATAACCCCAGAGAAAAATCAATCCATTCTTTCTCCATGGATGCAGAAGGGAATGTCAAGTGCTTAAGTTTTTGTTTTTTCTTCTTAGGGGGTGATGTCGGCCTGGAACAGCTTAGGGGGTTTCTCAGCCTTGGTGCAGTTATATCAGACTGCCATGAATCTCTTCCCACACAAGAATCTGACGGACTCTGTGATGGCCATACAAGATAATGAGGCATGCAGTCTGTCATCTGCAAGACCTCAGGAGCCATACCAGCCTCCAGCAGGGTTATGGTAGAGGGCTGGTGAGAATATCATGGGTGTACTAAAGCTTCAACCACTTCACTGAGTTCATTCGATTCTGGCACAATGGAAAGTGAATCCTCTCTAGGTCTTTCAAGGTTTTTCTTGGGAGGGAGGCTGACATCTGGGCCTTCTGACATGGTGGAGTGGGGCAAGCATTTTAAGTGTCAGGTATCAAGAAAGGTATTAAGGTGGAAAGTCTAGACCAGAGGGTTTTAAGCAAAAACAACTAACAAATGGAGCAGGTTTTGTAGTCATGTTCAGGGCCCAAGTCTTTGTACAGAATTTGCCAACCACATTCACACTTACTCCCTCCTAGCTGAATTCTAATAACAGTTAAAACAAAAAAAAAATAGTCAAAGATTTAGAAAGGAAGGATCCCTAATGAGGCACTTGTCTGAATTTAACAAGTGATGCTACAGTACCAAGAGACCAAATGAATCACAGTCTGTTGGGTGCAACAGCCTGCATGTGGGCTGGCAGTGAGATAAGCTGAGGATCTTGCACGTACATCTGATTTTATACCCCTCTATGCTGATAAGCTGAGGTCATCATCTGGATATACACCCTTGAAAGGTACAGCACTGGTATTCCAGCTGGACATCAGTAAGCTATAACCCATCTGTTATGAATACTGCAACAGTGAGCTTACTCAGGTTGTTTATCTTTATAACTATATACAAAAGGCTGGAAAAAAAACACATCCTGACACCATCAAAAACAATGGAAAAAGGGGGTGGGGGAGGGACAGCTAATGCAACGGTGATGCATTAGAACATCCACTGTTATGGCAAGTTAATTTATACAACTATACTGTGTTCAAAATGATTATTGCAGTAGCCTGAAGCTATGTGGGTAATTACTACAGCTTAGACAGGCATAGTGAAATAAGAAGGGGGCCAAAATCTAAGACTCCAGGAGTCCAAAGACAATGGTCCAAAAACAGTCAGTTCTGGGCCTGGAAAAGGAATCCATTATGTAATGCTCAGTAAAAAGTATGTCCATCCCTTTCTAGAAAGTTACAGAAGAAGTCAATGCCCTTGTTGAATGAGCTGTAACTCTGGCTGGAATTGGCTTACTGTAGTGAGTGCAACAAAACATAATGGTATAATGCAACCATGAAGAAATAGCTAACTTTGACACTGGTTTCCCTTTCCTCTTACCTTCACATAAGTCAACAGGTAATCATCTTTCCTAAAAAGTCTAGGTATTATCTGAGCTCCCTGTGCACATCCAGAGAGTGAAGAATTTTTTCTGCCTTGTTCTTAGGTTCAGGAAAAGAAACTGGAAGGTTAATGGTCTGTTTTAAAGTAAGCTCAAACTGCTTTCAGCACAAAGTAGGATTTATTCTCAAACAATCCCTTGTCCTTGTGAAAAAATAAGGTAGGGCAGACTCATCATTAAGTGTTTGTATCTCAGATAGTCTGCTAGCAGAGCAATGAGCACAACATTTTAAGAACTTCAAATCAGCCTGATGAGCTGGTTTAAATGGAGACCAAGCAAGGTTTTCAAGCACAAAATGAAGACCCAACCACCAGTTTCCTAGGTGGAAGGATATGCAACAACCCCTTTCAGAAACTGCAACTTAAGCATTACTAGAAAGGGGGATTCTACTGGGAGACAAACAAATGACTGGCAAATGTACCTTAACAAAATACAACAGACCACTGGACAGTAACTTCACAAATAATCAAGAACCAGAGGCAGCGATACTTGAAGAGAATCCTGGTTCTTTGACTTGACACCACCTAGAAAATCTTCTCCACTTACAAAAGATGATTTTCTAGTAGCTAGTTTTCTTACCTTATTTAATATATACATGTCCCTCAAAAAAAAAACTGCCTAAAAGGCATCAAAACTCTATACAATCTTGGCAGTTAGTTGAAGAGTTTGCAGAATGGGGTGCAACAACCCCCCCCCCCCGTCTTCTGAGAGTAACTACAGTATGTGGGGAAGCTTGCATTAATTGCCATTGGTCAGCCTGAAAAGATGGGAGAACTATTGCTGCCTTGGCCAGATGCATCAACCCAATTTTGGAGAGTCTTTTTGTACGATGCAGGCAATCAACTGAAAGGGTGGAAGACTATACAGGAATACTCCTGTCCATGGGAATGATATATTATCTGTCTTCCATGCATGTCTGTCTGCAAGAAATCCCAGAGCAGAATTTCTTTAGCTGTCTGTGCTGAAAGGAGGCACACAGACCAACTTGAGGTGTTCCAAACATTCGGACCAATTCTTGGAAGATCTCAGAATGAAGTTTCCATGTGTGAGGGTCTGCCCTGGTTTCTCTGTGCTTGTCTGCAATAAGATTATACTCTGATGGTATGTATTAAGCCTGAAGAGTTAGACTGAGCTAAACTACCTCCCAGGCTACTGTAGCAGTCTGCAAAAAGAAGGAAGATCTGGTACTACCATTTATGTACCACATTACTGTGATGCTGTCTGTGTACACTTGCAAGGGTCCTGGGGACCTGGGGACCAGTGAAGACTCAAGATCTTCAAAGCATTGACAACAGCAACCAGCTCCCTGCCATTTATATGCTTCCCCTCTGTCAACAGGATCTCACAAAGTTTGCACTTTTATCCCTCTGAAACTACTCCACAAGCCAGATATGAAGCATCTGTGGTGATTAACAGGAGGGAGGTTGGAAAGGAGAATGGAAGACCTGGACTGCATGCTATATGGTCTACTCATCATCCGATCTCCTCCTTTACACACGCTAGAACTGGTATATGAAAGGTCAAAGGGAGTAGATGCCAAGTCCAGACTGGTCTAAGGTACCAGTGTATTTTTCTTATTTATAGGCTGGCAAAGGGAAGCATGATTACCAGTATCATGTACTCTGGAGTCCTGAGAAACTCCCTTGCAGATGTTTAATTCTGGCTGAAGAAACTCAGGAGGAACCTTTGAAACATAACTACTCTGTGTGGAAGAAGACAATCACTTCCTAATACAGGGACCATCAAAAATCCTAGGAAAATCATTCAGTGAGAAGGGATGATAAAGACTTTGCATATTGCTTTGAAAGCTCAGGTTGAGAAGTTCTTGAACAGTTGCTAAAGACCCATTGACAGCTGTAAAAGAGTCTGCAAAGGTAAGACAACCATCCAAATAAGGAAAAGTATGAATGTCTTGGAATCTGCAGTAAGCAATTACTGGAGTTACGCATGTATTGAACACCCTTTGTGTAGACGAGAGTCAAAAGGGTAAAACAAATGACCGATAAAGTAAGCCAGATACACAGAGAAGGTTAGTAAATTGTGAAGAGAGACTGAAAAAGCAACTTAAAAGGGAACAGTAGGAGGATGTATGTAGGACTCCCAAGTATGCAACAAACTCCAGAAGGGTTACAATTTTTCCTTGGAAGTGTTTGCATATCTATTTTTATACCCCAAGCAGACAAAAGTACAGTTGTGTACCTACCATAAATGTAGATGTTAGAGTGTATTCACTATTGCAGTCATTACTCTTGGGTTATATCAAAAACACAGCAAAAAAATAAAGAAGCAAAACACACCAAACAGCCAGCACTTCACCAGTAGATTCTCCTTTATTGTTCACGATCTTGGGTTATCCTGCTGGCAGGCTACCCTCAGTCGGCCAGAATTCCAAAGTCTAGGTCCGGCGTCGGTTGCTGTCACCTCTTCCCTGACGTCAGTGCGCCAGGGGTATAAAAGATGCAGCTGATGCCATTTTCTTCAGTTTTCTTGCCCAAGATGTCAGGTGCCCCCCAAATTGGTAGACTGAAAAATAAGCCAATAAAAATGCATGCACAAAAATAACATTTCCTTCATCTACAAGCAAATACACCAAAAAGGTTGTATAGGATAGAGAAGTGCAGATAAGTCCCAGCAAAGAAAGGGGGATGGTGGGTGGGTAACCTGGACTGCAGCAGTGAATACACTCGAACATCTACATTTATGGTAGGTACACAACTGTACTATGTTCATCGTGTTTCACTGTTGCAGTCATTACTCTTGGGTTGAATCCCAAAGCTGAGGATGGGTGGCTGGGCTAAATAGGGTTAGGAGAGGCTATGAGGCCCTGCAGAATTGTAGTGGCAAAGCCTGCTCTGAATTTAGAATAGAGAGGTAAGTGGTAGTGCTTTGTGAAAGTGTGCACTGAACTCCAAGTTGCAGCCTCTAAGTTATCTTTGGTTGGTACTCCTCTGAGGAAGGCTGCTGAAGTGGCTGCTGCTCTGGTGGAATGAGGCCTAATGCCTTTAGGCACTGATTTGCCATGTTGAAAATAGCAGAAACGGATGCAATGACCTATCCATTTAGAAATAGTCTGTTTTGAGATAGCCTTTCCTTGTGATCCTGCAGCATATGACAGTCTTTCTGAAAGCTTTAGTTATGTCCAAGTAGAAGCATAACTGCCCGTGTATGTCCAAAGAATGCAGGATTTTCTCACTCTTGTTCTGTGGATTTGGATAAAAGGTAGGCAAGTGAATGGTTTGGTGGAGGGCCACACTGGACACCACCTTAGGCATAATTGTAGGGTTTGTCCTCGGAGAAACCCTGTCTGGATGAAAAATTATAAAAGGTTCCACAGCCATGAGTGCTTGTAACTCTGAGACTCGTCTGGCAGAGGTTATTGCTAGGAGCAGAGCTGTTTTCCAGGATAAGAATTTTATATCTGCTGTTGATGCTGGCTCGAAAGGAGACAGTGTGAGTTTTTCCAAAACATAATTGAAGTCCCAGGCCGGAATTGGTGCTCTCCTTGAGGCCTGATGTTTTTGGCCCCTCTGAGGTACTGCCTTATTAAAGGATGAGAAAAGATAGGTGGTTCCGTATTGTAATGGGCTGAAATGGCAAAGGCATGAATCTTAATTGATGAGAAAGAAAGGCCTTTGTTCAGCATCTCAGTTAGGTATTGTAAAATCTGAGGGATATTTGGTACACACCTGTCAATGTCTTGTTGCTGGTTCCAAGCACAGAATCTCTTCCATTTTTCTGCATAAGATTTTCTGGTACTGGGCCTCTGGTGCAATGAGTATCATTTTTGGCTTCTCTTGTCTGACCTTTAGGAGTACCCTGGGAAGGAGAGGCAGTGGAGGAAAGGCATATACTGTTAGATCTTTCCAGCTGAAGGATAGGGCGTCCACGTTCCATGCTTGCTTGTGATAAATCCTTGTGCAAATTCTCTGCAATTGGCAGCTGTGAGGGTAGACAAATAGATCTATGTCTGGGCATCCCCATTTCCTTATTATCATACTGAAGACTTGGGGATCCAGTTTCCATTCGTGGGGAACCATGAGGCTTCTGCTCAGTTCGTCTGCCAGAGTATTTGTTTTTCCTGGCAGAAATTGTGCTTGCAGGTGAGCTTGAAAAGCCAATGTTGTGTCCCATAAGGTCATTGCTTGTCTGCAGAGGGGGTAGGAATGTGCACCTCCCTGCTTATGTACCACATGACCGTAGTGTTGTCTGTCTTTATCAGTATCTGTCCTGGATGAAGCAGGTCCTTGAAAGCTGTCAGGGCATTTTGAACAGCTAGCATCTCTTTTTGATTGATGTGAAGATGGATCTTTTTTGCAGGTCATGTGCCCTGAATACATTTCCCTGCCATCCGTTGCCAGTGTCTGCCTGGCTGTGGGTAAACTGAATGGCAGACCCTTGTTGTGGTGACAGGCTTCTGCCCACCTATCGAAACTCCTGTTGCAGGCAGGGAATGAGTGCAATTACTGTCTCCAGGCTGTGGCAATGCTGAGTCCAAACACTTTTTAGATACCATTGTAGTTTCCTCATATGCGGTCTGGCATACGGAATTAGTAGAATGCAGGATGCCATGAAACCCAAGGCCTGCAGGATTTTCCTTGCAGATAAGTGGGTTTTTGTTGACAATTTCTTGAAGTAAGTAGTCAGTTGCTTTTGTTTGGTGTGAGATAAGCCATCTGGGCAGTTGTATTTAAGCTTGCACCCAGGAATATTATCTCGAGAGGGCACTAGTTTTGATTTATTTTCGTTTACTGTGTACCCCAGGCCAATTAGTAATCTTTTTACAAACGCCAGATGCTTTAGAAGAATGTTTTTGTTCTTTGCTTGAATTAGGCAGTCGTCCAAGTAGGGATATATTTGAATTCCTCTTTGTCTGCAAAATGCAATTACTGGTGCCGGGCATTTTGTGAAGACCCTGGCCGCAGTAGATAAGCCAAAGGGCAGTGCAGAGAATTGGTAATGCATTGAGCCAGCTATGAATCTGAGGTATCTTCTGCAAGACTGTCTGACTGGGACATGCAGGTATGCCCTCTTTTAGGTCCAAAGTTACAAGCCAAGCCTTCTTGCCCAGCATGGGCAGTAGCTGCTGTAGTCTCAACATCTTGAATCTTGAAACTTCCAGAAACATATTTAGTACAGACAGGTCCAGTATTGGTCTCCAGGTTTTGTCCTTTCTGGGTACTAGGAAAAGTTTGGAGTAAAATCCTTGCCCCTGCTCTTGTTGTGGTACTTGCTGAATGGCCCTCATGTCCATGAGGGCTGTAATTTGTTTTTGTGCCTCTGCCTATTGATTGCGTGGCAGGTATGGCATACCTTTTGACCTTGGTAGAGTGTGAAAATGGAACCTGCAGCCTTGGGACACTATGTTCAGGATCCATTTGTCTTGGGTAACAATTTGCCAATTTGATGAAAAAAGTGCTAGTTTTCCCCCTAAGGGGGCTGCCAAAAGAAAAGTGCTTGGATCTGGCAGAGGAAAGTCATTGGGACTGTTTCCTGTAAGGTTGTGATTTGTCTTCTCTGCTTTTAGAGGTAGGAGCACCTTATTGTTTAGGCCTGTATGAGCCTTGGGGCTGAGATCTGCCTGTGGGGCGCCTGTATCTGCCTCTTTGTGGTCTGTCTGACACTGGAAAGGACCAATTTTTAGAAGGCCAGTTCCTGCTAAACCTGGGTGGCTGTACCTGTAAGAAATCCTTGACTGTCTGCATGGATTTTGCTTTATCCTCCATTTTTTTCAATACCTCTTCTGCTTTAGTACCAAACAAGGTATCATGCTGTAATGGTGCATCTAATAATTTTGCTTTAATATGATCAGGCAGATTCTGTTCCTTTAACCAAGCACGCCTTCTAATAACAGTACCTGTAACAACAGCCCTGCAAGAGGCCTCCAGAGAATCATAACCACATTGCAAAGTATGCTTTCCCACTTGTTCAGCTGCATGCAATAAATCCTGCAATTCCTTGTTCTCTGAACATTTAGTATTTGTCAACAATTTCTGTTTAAGCAGTGACATTAAACATTGCTGATATTTAAGCTTATGAACTGACAATTTAAAGCCCTTATAGCCAAGGTAGCAGAAGTGTAGATTTTTCCCCCCCCATCTGTCTAGAGCCCTAGCATTCCTATCAGAGGGGACAGGGTTTTTTGCAGTGGAAGCTTTAACCCCTTTTGGACCCTGAAATATAGTTTCTGGGTCAGCAGCAGGGTTTTTATATAGAAATTTATGAGAATCCGGGACCCTGTAGTATCTGTCTGGCTTAGCAGGTGCAGGGGGTAAAGAGTCAGGGGACAGGCCGGACTCTGAAAATACATAATCTACAATATGTCTAGAACAGGTGGAATAGCAAGGGGTCTGTGCTGAGGAAGTAGCAGAACGTCTCGGAGCCTTTTCTTAGATTCAGAATAATCTTGGCTCTCCCAGTGGAAATGCGCCCTCATGGTATGCAGGGTTTCCCCAAAAGAATAATCCTCAAGAGAGGCTGAAGGAATGGATTCTTCAGCATCAGAATCCTCATAGGGAAGCATGGAGTAATCCTGTTCAGAGGAGGAATCAGAGGAAATAGAAACCTGATTAGAAGAATCATACTCTGTCTCTTGCCTAGGCCTTTTATCAGGAGGGGGATGGGAGCCCCTGATCAAAGTAATTAGGTCATCGGCTAATTTGAGCATCTGGTTTTTAGGCATGGGAGATTGAGTAGGAGCATGCTGTACTTGTTTCTTTGTCTTTACAGTTGCTTTAGTCTTTGAAGCTGTAGATGGCTTAATATATAGTTGTGTAGGTCTGAAGACACCCTCAGAAGCCGATGCCTGCTCAGCGGCTCCGGACCCATCTGAGGGAATGATTTCAGAGTGTCCAATACCTTGAGTATCCAGAAACCCATTCGGCTCCATGTGGGAGTCAGAAGCAGCCTGTGGCTCTGAGGTAGCGGGCGCCAGGGGCTGCAAAAGCACCTCATTGAGAACCGGCGACTGGCCTAGCAGAGGCTTTGTCAGTTTTGGACCTCGGATGCCTATCATTTTCCTTGTCCTTGCATTTTTTTGTAAACTCCGGCTGCTCCGACGGCATTATATAATTAAATCTTCAGCCAAAGTAATGAAATGCAAAATCGAACTGACGCTTAATAGTGCGCTGGTTAAATCTAGCACAAAACCGACAGCTAGCAACATTGTGATCAGTGCCTAGGCAAGGAATACAGTAAGACTGAAAATCTTTATGAGGTATTTGCTTCCCACAAGAAATACGATTGTTAAATTTTTCTGACATCGGTCTGGAGCAAGAAAAAAGTTTCCCCAGTGGGGTACTTAGCTTTAATGAAGACTTCGGTTCTGAAATTCGGATTTGAAAATCTCAGGAGTCGGCCGACCGGCACTTGTGAACTGCTTTTGCTTTGGGCACCGTGCAGCAAGAAAGACTGAAGAAAATTGCGTTGGCTGCATCTTTTATACCCCTGGCGCACTGACATGAGGGAAGAGGCGACAGCAACGGATGCCGGACCTAGACTTTGGAATTCTGGCCAACTTAGGGTAGCCTGTGAGCAGGATAACCCAAGAGTAATGACTGCAACAGTGAAACACGATGAACATCAATGTTTCCTCAAGTGGAAATCAAAGGTGTGATGGGGAAGAAAGAGGTAACTGGGAACATGGTTTTTTGGAAATGTAAATGGCTGCAACTAAGGAAATGATTACTTCTGGGCTGGGACACCAGATCTGAATTAGACAAACACAGTAAGCCTTTATTAAGTTTAATTCTGTTGGCAACAAAAACACAGAAATCACTTGTTTGTTTCTTTGTGCCTTTCGGCTTTTCCCAGTTAGGGGTCGCCACAGTGGAACTCTCGTCCGCTAATGATTGGCAGTTGATTTTTACGTACCGGCTTGCCAGGCCTGACGCACAACTTTCAACGAAGGTACGCCCATTCAAGCATGTCTCCACGCAGAAGACACTCTAGCTGAAAATCGAACCGGACAGCGTCTTACTGTGAGGCGACAACGCTACCGCAGCACCACCACCATAAAAAAAAAAAAAAAACACAGAAATCACTAGAAAATGGAAACCAAAATCTTAATCAACTTTTCTGCAGGACTGAACACTGTAAAATATAAAATAACTGGAAGAAGGATCTTTAGGAAAGGGAAAGAAAAATTTGCACACAAATAAATGGAATTTGTGGGACCACAAGCAGAATACTGTTCAGGAGGAGGAGTGGTTTAAAAGAAGGCAGGAATTGAGTGAATTATGTACTGCTGGGACTGAAAGACAGTTGTTATAAAGGAATAAAACTTGTAATGTATGTGTGTCAAGGAAAAAAATGTTAATATTGTTTTCCCTTCTATTAATGTACTGGTGCATACGTCTTAAATGATAGTTTAATAAAGGTGTTTAAAAATGTAAGCCAGACACAGCAAACCTTAAGAAATGCCTGAAATGCTTGGCAACAAGGAGATGCTGACAGGTTTACTTTAGATTCAGCTTTATCATGAAAGCTGGAAGAGGGATAAGAGTTGCAAGGAACTGAAATCTTAACATCCTGAACTTCAGAATCTTGACAAAAAGATTCAGAAAAGAAAAATCCAACAATGGCCTACAGGATCCTTCTGATTTGGGAATAAGAAAACATCTTCAATAAAAACCTCTCCCTAGGAGATTGACAGGGACTGGTTCTTATGATTCCAGCAGACAGTATACTGTGCAGGAATGGGGGAAGAGAGAAACATCTGCCTCACCAGACAAGAGGGAATTCTGGAAAGGGGTGAGGGATTCCCCATTGCCATGCCTATCCCCAATGGACTTGATTCAGAACTTAACTGTCTGAAACAACCTGATTTCAAAAGGGAAGATTAAGTCTCACAGACAAAGAAACACTGCCAGAGTCAGGGACAGGGCTAAACAGTTGGATAGTTATGGTGACTGGGAGGACTGTTTGACTTTTACAGGCCCTTCCCTTCTTTTTTGAATCTCCTTTCCATTGTTTTTGAAAACCTTGATTCACGCCCATCTGATATGATACATGGGTCTTTGAGTCGCTTGATGGATCTGATCCAATCACATTAATGTTCCAAGAAATAACAATCCTGCTGCAGTAAACCAATGTGGAGACCTGCAGATACTGGTAGAAAAAATACTTTATTTAAACCAAACAGTTGAACACTTTCATCTTATTTTTATAAGGACTTCATCAGAACTGATTTTAACAGGCAAAAAAATCTTTAAATGCCAAAAATAAAACAATCATGTGCCGGAAAAGCACCAATGAATGGCACAAAATTAAATGGGATCAATTAGCCACTTAAAAACTTTAAGCTTGAGAACTGAACTGCAGTTGAGTCAATTATCCGAACATCGATTATCCGAAATGTCAATTATCTGAACACAGCCTTCCAAAATTTTCATGTAGGAAAAATCATAAAGTCTGAATAAGTAAACGTTATAACTATTCACTTGGGTGTTTTTTGAGTTTGTACTACAATAATATACTATACAGTTTTGTACTTGCAGTATATTTGTTTTATTTTTCTTGTTTAATGTTAAACAGAAACATTTTTAGAAGTTTTTTATTCGGTTAAATTACATGTTTGATTATCTGAACTAACCTAGGCCCCAATGAGTTGAGATAATCGATTGTCTACTGTAACTGAAACATCCTCATTAAGCCCAGTTCCCTCCTAGCCCGTCTGAGTGATGAGTCTATGTTTGTTTTCAGAAGGGACAGCTCCTTTAAGTAGCTTTTTGAAAGGCCTGTTAACTTTAGTAAAGGGAATTTTTTTCCACTGAAAAAAACTGCAGATATGTATAGTTGTGGCTTTTGTTCTTCATGCCCACATATTAAAAAAGTAAATATATTAAAAAGCATCAATCAACTATTTATTATTTTTATTTATTTGTTGACCAAGCTAGTCTAACTGGATACAAGTACATTTTCAGTACAGGCCCAGGGAGAAAAGCTCCAAGATTAAAACTAATGTAACAGGAATAAAAAGCAATACAGCAACAAACTAATACATGTTGAATACACAAATACAGTAAAGCTGCAGACTAACATGGCAGAAACTAGCATCAAGGAGTAAAGGCACATAATGCTAAAAATGATTAAATACAATATTGCTATAGGCTAGCATAGAAGGAACATCAAAAGAAAAACATGAATGCAGGTTTTGGCAATGCAGTAGTTCTAGAAGCATATATCTGAGGTATACAGTTTGACATTTGTTTTGCAGAAGAGTAGAGAAGAGATGGAAGGCTCTAGCTAATTATTATGCCTGTTCAGAAATTTGCACATATATAACATAGTTGGCATATATGCAAAACTGAGCAAGGTACCAAAAACGTATCACGGTAAGTTTCATATAAAAAGAAAAAACAAACTAAAATATTAACTGAGGAGGCTTTATTAACCCACTAGTGGGTTACTGGAAGGGGAAAAAGCAGTACACTATACAGTTTCTGTTAATCGGGGATAGTACATGGGCATGGTCATTGTGCTTTAAGGTGTAATTTTAGTTGATGCTTGAAGAGTGGTAATGATGAAAGTAACTGTAGGTTGCTGGGGAGTCTGTTCCAAATTTTACCCCACGAAATTAGAGAAGAGGGAGTCCCCTACTTTATTAAGGGATTTCTGGATGGCTACTTGTAATTTATTTGCTGAGCGAAGGGTAGTAAGACTTCTATATGGAGAGATTATGCTACTGAGAATAGGAGTATTGTTGGTATGAAATAGAATCTTATGGGTAATAGTAAGTTGCTGAAATAGTAGCTGGTTTTGGAGTTCCAGCCATCCTAGCTGTTTGAGAATTTTTACAGTGATGGGTTCTATATGGTGAGCCCTTGGCAAATCTGGCAATGTTGTGATCATACCTCTCAACCTGGAAACATCAAAAATCTGGACAAGTCCCATAAAAAATAGGTACAAATCTGTACGCTGATTAGCATCTACTTTGCATACATAATTATGTAACCCCACCCACTCCGATGGAATTGTGGGATACCAACTTTCAAACGCAAACTGAAGAACCAACCAAAATATGGCACCACATTCCAATGTCCTATTACCTGGCTATTTCACCCCATTTACCATAAACACTAATGTGTGCATACTGCTTTACTTCTACAATCAATGATTATTTGGATTTTATTTTTACATTTTGCAGTACATCAATGCACAAACACTATTCCCTGGCTATTTCTTCCCACACTATTTACTACTGAATGTATGGATGCGTATGCAAAAGTAATTTATAATAATTTTAAATAATGTGATAAACACTGAAACATTAAGACTAATTAACAATACAAATATTTAAGAGCTATCATAATGTATAAAATCGAAGACCAGTTTTTAAAAGCAATTAACTGTTGTATCAAGTATGTTTATTTTTTCTTTGATTAAAACAAACTGCATTCCCTGGATGAAGGATGCTGATATATGCAGAACAGCAATTAGCTTAGGGATATACTAACATTATTACAGTCTCACAGACTGTAGTATTACAGATGTCAAAGAGGTATCACTTCCTAGCTGCCACATCTATCACGTTATACCCCCATATGCAGCTCTGGTTGATTTCTTCCTGTACAATGACTAATGCTGCATACATTATTAGTGCTGTGACCTCACCATAACTATAAACTTTTTGGCACTGAATTTATTGGTTTACCTCACCATAACTGGCAGTGCATGTAACTGATCTAGCCATCACCAAATGACTCTTCCTAAGCCACTGTGATATTTCACTGTACATTTCAAAGTCTAAAATGGAAGGCCTGTAAGTTAGTATAAAGACACTGCTGCATGTTACGAGCAGAATTGTCAGCTATACCAAAGAAAATAATTAACAGCTTAAAACGAAGTTCTTCAAACAGACTATTAACCATATGTATGACACTGATTTACCACTAATTTTTCCTCTTCCACTAACTTCCTGTAAACACTGTGCAGATGTATATAAATGAAACCAAAACTTTAAAGCAGATTCTTCCATCAAAAAAGTCAATTCTTACTCTTCTGGAAAAGAATGAAACTAGCAATCTGTCTTCACTCAACCTTAAGTACTTTCTAGATAGAAGAAACCAGGATTTGTACTTACTTCACGGCATCTCAAGGAAGACTAACAGAAAAAAATTCTGACTAACCTACTTTCTGTGACATAGAAAGCTACAGTTAAATCAGAATGTTTTACCACTGATCTTGCCTATTAATATCACCATATTATTTAATTCCTACATCAAGCAATGTTGCTGACAAAATACAATTTTGTACTTGCTACAGATCTCTACAGTGAGAAACTAGAGACGTTTAAACTACACGTTATGCGCATGTGTGATCCTAGCTGCCATGATTTAGTTAATTCTGACATGAGCACAACCTTTTCTTCAAACAAGTCCATAGAATAACTATTAGAAAAGCTCAAGTGTCTAATATCATTAGGCACTGCAGCAATAAGGCTCTTTCAGACATTTTGCAACTACATATTGGAGATTTTCTCTTGTTTAAGCTAAAACACTATGAATGCAGTCTGAAGACAACTTCCAAATGCCAACAAGTTCTTCTCTACTGAGGATTACTTTTCCACAAATGCATGTCACACAATTCCGACTTGAAAGCACAAAATGAGAAGTTATGTACCTACCATAACGTTCCATGTTAGTCGTCTTCTCTCGCCTTCTTTCTTGCTGGATGGGTTCAGAGCCGATCCTCGTCTCTGACTCGGCCACTTACTAAAGCTCGAGAGCTTATTTTACCGGCTCGAGGCAACCCTACATCCCATGATGCTAGGCGATAACTCCCCAGATCTCGTTTGGAAGCTGAAAAACCTAGCATAGGCCAATAAACAACATCCTCCAACTGGAAGGAGGAAGAGGGATAAAACCCCCCAAAGATCGTTATCTACACTATATATATCCTAGGACACCTAGATGATGAACAAGGGAATATAAGGACCCTTCAAGGAAGGGAAGATCTTCTCGGTCTGTCCAGGCTAGGGGGATGGTGGGTGGGACAAAAGAAAGAAGGCGAGAGAAGACAACTAACATGGAACATTATGGTAGGTACATAACTTCTCAATGTTGTCAATCTCGCCTTCATTCTTGCTGGATGGAACCGAGTCCCTAGCACCTTCATCCTGGGTGGCTCACTGGAACACTCTTAAGAATGGTGGAACCAAATGTTGCTCTGTCCCTGGAGGCCATGTCCAATTTGTAATGCGAAACAAAGGTATGAGGAGAGGCCCATGTGGCTGCCGCACAGATAGTGTCTATTGGTAGTCTAGCTTGAAAAGCTGTAGATGTAGCTAGTGCTCTAGTTGAATGGGCTTTTGGCTTAGAAGTTAATTCCCTGCCTCTGAGTTGATAAATAGATGTAATCACAGAAGACAGCCACCTAGATAGGGTTACCTTAGAAACAGGAAGGCCTTTCTTATTTTCTGCGTACGATAAAAACAGTCGATCAGACTTCCTTATTTGTTTGGTTCTATTCAAATAGTATCGGAGCTGGCGGTGAACATCTAGATAATGTAGCTTTTGCTCCGCTCTATTAGTATAGTTTGGGAAAAAAACTGGGAGATCAATTGATTGATTTAAATTTGTCTGCAAAGCCACCTTGGGTAAGAAGGATGGATTAGTCCCTAGAGAAACTCTGTCTTTATGGAAGATTAAGTAGGGAGGACGAATGCAGAGGGCGTGAAGCTCAGATACTCTCCTAGCAGAAGTAATGGCGACTAGGAAGAGTGTCTTCCAGGAAAGAAATTTCAATGAACAGGAGACCGCGAGGTTCAAAGGGGAAGAATCAAGGATGTTAAGACTAAATTAAGATCCCACTGAGGTGGAGGGTCTTTGATCGGAGGCTTAAGTAAATATACACCTTTAAGGAAAGCTTTGCAAAGCTTATTGGACATGATGTTGTGGTCCGATACGCCTGTATGAAAATTCGATATGGCTGCCAACTGAACCTTTACTGTAGAGGCAGAAGACCCTGAATGAAAAATTTCGGCTAGGAAGTCTAAGACCGAATGAATTGGGGCAGTAAAAGGATCTATATTCCTTGCCTTTGCCCAGAAGGAGAAATGTTTCCATTTACTAGTGTAAATCCTTCTGGTGGAAGATTTAAGGGAAGCTACTATGATATCCCGTTTGGGATTGGAAATCATAGGAAGCCTGGCTAAGGACGGAAGTGGAGCAACAAAGCAGTGAGGTTGAGAGAATGTAGGGACTGGTGCAGCTGCTGACTGATGGGTCAACAGATCTGAAACTGGGTCCAGATGCCAAGGCTGTACCAAAAGATAACAATGTACGAACGGAAACCATATCTGTCGAGGCCAATAAAAGGCAATGAGAATCAACTTGGCTCTCAAGGCGGTTGCTTTCTGAATTACTTGTGGAATTAAAGGAAAGGGTGGAAAGGCATAGAGAAGTCCCCGAGGCTAATCTTGGACTACAGCGTCTCTGAGGGGATGGCCTGGAAGGGGGTAGAGGGTGAAGAAGTCGGGGCATTTGCCGTTTTGGGGTGTAGCAAAAGGATTGCAGCAAGGAAGGCCCCACTTCTGAAAAATCTCTTCCGCCACAGATTGTTTGACAGACCACTCGTGTGGCATGAGTATAGCTCTGCTCAACCTGTCCGCTATGATGTTGGACTTCCCGGTGATATGCGTTGCTATCAGAAACCGCTGAGAGGAGATTGCCCATTGCCAAAGTCTGAGTGCCTCTCGACACAGGGGATAGGACTTGGTTCCGCCTTGCTTGTTGATATACCACACTACGGACATATTGTCCGTTTGGATTGCAATAGTTCCTAGGGGAAGAGAGTCGTGGAGGGCTTGCAATGTTAAAAGCTGCTCTCATCTCTAGGACATTTATGTGGAGGTGGCGTTCGAAAGGTTGCCAAGTGCCATGGACCATCCTGCCCTGAAAATGCCCCCCACCCCACCCGATCAGGGAGGCGTCCGATGTCACCGTGGCGACCGGGGTAGGAGGAACAAAGGGTCTGCCTTGATGGACTTGAGGAGACAATATCCACCAGGACAGATGACTTTTGCAAGTTGGAGTTATCATGATCTTGTGGTGCATGGGGAGTTGCTGAAAAGACCATTGGGCAAAAAGCATCCACTGCAGAAGATGCATGTAAAAACGTGCAAGGGGAAGAAGTGTTATGGCGGCCGCCATAAGACCCAATACTTTCAGGACATACCTGGCCTGAATTTTGTCGCTCTGAAGAAGAACATGGACATGGTTTTGAATATCTAAGACCCTTTGATCTGTTAACTTTGCTGAAAGTTGTACGGTGTTCAAGTTGGCGCCTATAAAGGTAATACACTGACAAAGACAGACTTTTCGAAATTTATAGAGATTCCTAGCCCTCTGCAAATGTTAATGGTGTAAGCTCTGCCTTGGAGAAGTTGATGCCTGGTGGTGACAGTGAGGAGCCAGTCGTCTAGATATGGAAACACCTGGAATCCTTGCCGTCTCAGGTGAGCCGTAACCACTGCCATACATTTGGTGAACACTCTGGGGGCTGTAGTGAGACCAAAGGGCAGGGCTCTGAATTGGTAGTGACTGGCCCCCAGCTGAAAGCGGAGAAACCTTCTGGAGCGCCTGTGAATTTTGATGTGATAGTACGCATCCTGAAGGTCCACGGAGCACATCAAATTGTCCTTGCCCAGAAAGGGTAGAATGGACTGTAGCGTGACCATCCGGAATCTTGTTCTCTTTACAAACTTGTTTAGTTTGCGGAGATCTAATATTGGTCTCCAGTCCCCTGTCTTTTTCGGTACCAAAAAGAACCTTGAGTAGATTCCGGATCCCAGTTAATCTGCTGGGACTGGCTGGATGGCTCTTTTTGCTAGCAGTTTTGATATCTCTGATACTGCTAGTTCCCCTTAGTGGGTGGAATGTCTGGAAGGGTTCCCTTTTGCTGAATTGGGGTTTGGATAAAGGGAATTCTGTAACCCTCGGATATGATCGACTGTACCCATTTGTCTTGAGTAAGCGAAAGCCAGGCTATTGGATACAGCGACAATCTTCCCCTGACTGCCTCCGAAGGTGGACAATCGGGCAACATCTCAGGGATGCTGGAATGGTTTGTCAGAGAGAGGCTCCCTGCTACCCTGGTTCTGCAGAGCCCCTCTGCCCCTAGGGCGTCTGTTGTTGTTACCCCCTCTGCCTCTGGGGGTAAACTGACTTCTTGCGTCAGGCGTGACTCCTTGAGATTTGCGGAACCACATTTTCCCACCCTTCTGACCCTTAGGGTATGGTCTTGAAGGAGTGGAGAAACGGACTCCGATGGCAGAAAGAGTCTTGCCATCTTGTTCGCATCTGGTCAAGGTGTCTTTCACTTGAGGTCCGAACAAAGCCGAACAATCAAAAGGGGAATTTGTGAAGGACGCCTTGAAAGGGTCCGTGAAATTACACAGCCGCATCCAGGCGTGACGCCTTAAGGCCACTCCTGTGCCCGCGGCCCTACTCGCACCATCGGCTGCATATGAAATTAGACGCATGGAGGAGTTAACAATCGAGTTCAGGGTTCCGAACTGTGAGTTCATTTTATCCTGGAACCCAGCAGCTGATGGATCCTGTAAGACTTCTCCCAACTCTTTGAGAATATCTCTCTGAAGGTGGGTGAAGTGACATAAGTAATTCGGCGACCGCATGGCAAAGGTCGCTGAAGAAAACATCCGCTTACCGTACCTATCCATGGTCCTAGAATCCTTATTTGGAGGATGGATAGGTACTGAAGGATCAGCTAGTTCCTTCTTGGTGGCTGCAGCCACCACCATGGCATCTGCCGGTACACCTTTTGTTAGGAATTGTTTGTCAACTGGTGCTGTGATGAATTTAGATGGCCACTGAGGGGTGGGTTCCACCGAATCCGGGGCCGACCACGCCTTACGAGCCACTACTTCCATAAGGGGGTCGAAAGGCGGAGACACCCAGGAGGTGGAGGGTCGAGAACCAAACGCCTCCAGGTACACCGACTCGTCCTCAGAAGGATTAAGGGAAGACCAGTTCCCCCTCTGCTTTAGGATTTCTAGGATGCCTGAGAAAGAGACATCCTCAGAGGGGGACTTTGGGGATCCCTCAGACTCTTCCAAGTCGGTGTCAGATGTAATGGACTCAGGGGAGTCCACATGCTTCCTCTTACATGTCCTCTTACGCGGAGGCTCCGCTGACAGGTCAGGAGAAGCCTCGGAAGAGGAAGAAATTCCAAATGGGGAGACCTGAGGCGTTGGATCTCTGGGTCCAGGAGCAAGAGAGTGGGAAGAGACATCAGCAGGCACTGTAGTGGGAGGAGTTGATGGAGCGGACCGTTGACTATGCCCTGGGGCTAGTACACTCCTCATCACCTCGAATGCTCCCCTATCAGAAAGGCCAGAGGGCCCCTGCTCCGAAGAGGTAGGGACCCCAGACCGCACCGACAGGGAAGGCTCCGAGACCAATATTGGGGCTGAGCTCACCAGCGCCGACGCTCCGAGAGGGAGAACGGGGTCGGACAATGGTCCGATGCCACTCGCCCCCTCGGAGCCAAAGAGAGACCAGGTGCCCAGATCCGTCCAATGAAGGCATCAAGGAGGAGATTGGAGCAGAAGACGAAGGAGCCGAAGGGGGAGGTATCGGCTCCGATGCCACAACAGTCATGGCTCCGAGGAGCTCCGGCTCCGAACTCTGAGGGAGAGTCGAAGGAGGAAAAATAGGTGGAGTCATAATAGCTACCGTCTGATGAGATGGGCTACAGATCATCTGGGCCAATGCCTGAGACTTTAACAGCCTACTTACCACTCTCTCTCAAGGTCGTGATCTGAAAGCCTGGACGACCGAGAAGATCGGCTCCGATGGCTCCGCGAGCAGGGGAGATCTCAGAGCCGAATGGATGGACTCCAATGAAGGGGATCTTGACCTCTTCTTAGATATGGATGGAGCCAAAGGAGCTGAGGACACGTCGGCTCCAGCCGGAGCCGACAGTGAATGCATGGACTCAGAGGTATCGGCACCGAGTGGTGCAGAGACCGGAACCTGTGACTCAGAGGGATCGGCTCCAGCCGGAGCCGATCTAGGCACAAAGAGCCAGCAGCCTAAGGCTTAGTACTCTGAGCCGACGGTTTTGCTGGTTTCAAAGGCCTTCCCGACGCAGACTTAGTCGGGGAGCCCTCAGGCTTTAACAAGCCCCACAGTATAAGTTTGTTCCTGCGCTCCTGCAGGACTCTTGGACTGAATGCATGACACACAGAACAAGAGTCCTGCAGGTGCAGGGGTCCCAGGCAGTAAACACAGAAAGTGTGACCGTCTGTCAGAGACATTTTCTGACAGCACGAGTCACACTTCTTAAAGCCTGAGACCTTAGTTTCCTTTGGTTCCTTCGACATAACAGTGTCGAGGGATCACAAAAAGAAAGAGAAAACACACATACACACAACACTCAAAAAACAATAAAAAACAATAAAAATATTAATTAGGATACTGACACACCCAAACACTCCACAGGATCCCTAAGAAAAATTAGGAAAGGGGCAGGCTTAAGGCCTAACCTAACAGTGGAGGGGGGGGGTATAAGGGATAAAAGGGAAGGTATAAACAGGAATAGAATTAAAGGTAGTCGCTAACTACTGAAAAACAACTGGGTGAAAAATTAACCAAAAAGGGTGACTGAACACTACATTTTTAAAGACTTACCAGGAGCCGGTAAAAATACGCACCTCGCAAGCGAAAGCGGCAAACGAGATCTGGGGAGTTATCGCCTAGCATCATGGGATATAGGGTTGCCTCTAGCTGGTAAAATAAGCTCTCGAGCTTTAGTAAGTGGCCGAGTCAGAGCCGAGGATCGGCTCCAAACCCATCTAGCAAGAATGAAGGCGAGATTGACAACTTAACATCTGCTGTTTCACTTTCAACAGGAAAAGCAAATACAGAGGAAAAATAATCAAAAAGCATTTTTTGTTTTGTTTTAAAAATCTCCAGACCAAGCTATTCTTTCCAAGCATTTACACATCAGACAAGCAGCTGAAGTAATTATTAAAAAAAAAAACAAAAAAACACATGAGTTGTGACTTGAGTCATTTGTCATTACCTGCAGGCATGAAGCATTACTGCATACAGTGACTGTTCCATTTCATAGCACAGACTTGAGGAAAGCATCACCTACAGCTCATGGAATGAGACTAAGCCGGGGGTTGGCAATTTAGAGGCTCTTTGCAAAAGGACACTACCTTTTAGCATAAAATGACACCTACATCTCAAAAGATGCCGTTTTGTTTCTCTCTAATCCATCCATGCAAAACAGCTAAGAAGCCTACCTAATTGCTAGTCTCATAATTCATCTCCTAAATTAGTCATTTTAAGAAAAAAATGCAGACTAGAGATCAGCATGCTTAGCATGACAAAATGTTGTTATATAAAACAATGCAAGATCTGCCTATCAAACGCATCCTGCCAAACTACTGTTCAGCAGTTGCATCTAAGTATTCATTTCCAATGCTATGTTAGACTGCATTTAAAAATCAGTACCCTCTTTCAGAAATACAAAGCTTACCCTCAGTAAACTGATTTCATGAAAAAAGACACACTATGTCTCTGTAGAACAAAAGTGTGTGTGCAGCCAGCCACCAATAAATTAAAGCTAATAAGCACTGTCCTACTTTATCAGGTTAGGCTACAGATACATGTGTGAACAGACAAAAGAGGTTGTATGTTTTGCTGTTGAATCTCTCTATCTTGTCTGATAAAGCACCATATAACAATATAATAAACTATAAAGTTTCATCCTCAAATTTTGTATACCATACTTTCTAGAAGCAAACACTGTACTTGTACCTTTCTGAAGAGGATGACTAACGACTTCACAGAGTTAACTGACATCAGCAGCTGGATCTTCTTGATTGCTGAAAAAAATCACAGCCAGCAATGCTACTTCTTCCCACCACACTATCCTAAAACGTCCCCCCTAATTCTTTTGTTAAGCTATAGCCACAGGTTCCACAGGGATCTTTCAGCCTGTGATTACTGCTTCTGTAAAGAAAAAGGACGTTTTGTCCCACGCTTACCTGCTTGTGCTGCCTGCTGCTTGGAAAAATAAAACTAATAGCACTGCTGCCTGTAATTCCATTGCTGCTGTGCTGTATTCCTGTTCGGAGAGTCACAGCCAGCTTGGAAAAAAATAAAGGCATTACTGCCATAGTTTAGTGAATGATGGTGTGTTACTGCCTAGTAGTACTCAGTCGGTGCTGTATTTTCCTTCCTGCTCACAGCCAGCCGGAAATAATGACGTGAGCTCCTTGAGCTCAATTCCGACTGGCTAGTAGCCCTGATGGCGCTGACGTCATTGCGCACGTGATGACGTCAGCGCCAACGGCACGGATTTTAAAAAAAATTAAGCAAAAAAATCGGAAATGAAGGGGTGCCAATCAGGAATCGTGGCACCCCTTCATTTGGACCCCCAAACTCTGTAAATACCAAGTAATTTGGTATGGTTGGGAGGTATGGTTGCGATAGGAAGTTGCCAAGTTGTTTAGGTTAGTTTTGGAAAGATTAGTATAAATAGATGAAGCATACAGGATGGTAGAGATCAGGTGGGTATGTGCAATGGTGGTTCTGGCTTCAGGGGTAAGGAAGGACTTTATCCTATATAGTGAGAGAAGTTTTCTGTTAACAGTTTTAATAATCGTGTTAATGTGTGTGTGTCAAAGTTAAGATTTTGATCAATTGTTACGCCTAAAAGTTTGGTGGTCAGGTGCAATTACAATACCATTGCTAGATTTAACAGTAAGATCAATAGGGGGGACTTCAGTGTGGGAGCAAATATCAGTAATTTAGTTTTTTTGTCGTTTAGTAGGAGGCAACATTGCAAGAAACATTTTTCAACTGAGTTAAATACTGTCTGGGTAGTGGTTTGGAGATCAGCAGCTGAGGTGGCAGAACACACTAGTGTGGAATAGTCTGCATATTGTATGCAGGTGGCTTGAGGAATATTTAGCTTTAGGCCATTGATGAAAATAGAGAAAAGGAGAGGTCCCAGGATGGAGCCTTGAGGGACTCCAACAGTAATAGGAAGAAGAGTGGAAAGGTTATTGTCCCAGAGGACAGCTTGCTGTCTGTTTTCTAAGTAGGACTTGAACCACTGTAACGCCTGTGAGTTGAGTGAGAATTGTTTTAGTATGTCTAGTAGTAATTGATGGTTCACCATATCAAAGGCTTTTGATAGGTCTAAGAAGAGTGCAGTGGAGAGCCTGTTGTTGGTGCAATGCTTATTGATGGAGTAAGAGATGGATAGCAGGGCAGTAGTAGTACTATGGAAAGACCTAAAACCATGTTGACAGTCTGACATAAGTTTATCTTGGAGAAGGTAATCAAGTAGCTTTTGGTGGATACATTTTTCCATTATTTTGGCTAGGGGGGAGAGTAGGGCTATGGGGCGAAAGCTAGATATTTCGGTTGAGTTACCACCCTTATGAAGAAGAATTATACGAGAGATTTTCCAGAGAGATGGGATGGAACCTTCAGTAATGGTTCTGTTGATTACTATGGAAATAGGATAGGAAAGTACTTTAGCTGTTATTTGCAGGTATTCAGCTGGTAGATCAGCTGATGGGGTACATGCTTTAAGTTTAGTTACTATAATCACTGCTGACCATAACTATCATCCCACCCCCTTATCCGGCTTCATAATTCATACACTTGTATCAGTTGTTAATTCCTTTAATACACAAGATTCAACTAAGGATAAATTACATTTCCTATTAAGCTTATCCAAAACTTCCCTAAAATCCAACTCACACACTTTTTCAAAAGCCAGTATAGTTGGATTCAGGGGTAGGTTAAAGCAGCTCAATCTTCTTAAAACATTAAAATCATGGTTAGTCATCGTATCATTAAACCACAAAGATAAATACAGTCTATGAGTAAAAAGCTTCAAGTCTATCAATGTTTTAGCTGTCCTGGCCCTTCTTCCCTTGGAACAAACGAGAGGCGTCTAGATAAAACATTAGCATGTTCTATATCAAATTGTCTACTGGAAAAGTTATAAATAATAAAAATCACACGAATCAATATAAAGTCTTACATTAATCTGATCGCAATTACCATAGTCAATAATAAAGAGGGAACTACTCAGCTCTTGTTGTTTCATCTGTTGTACTGTTTCTGTTTTGCCCCTTGTGCACTGTAAATATCTGGATTATCTTGAGGGTCTGTTGAAACTAACACCGCTGCTTGTTCATTATTCTTTTAAAATGTCTTGCCATTTGTTCCTAAAGGGGCTGGGCTAGCTGCAATGACTTCCGTTGCCATAGCTCAACCCTCCTCTTCCACTGGTTTTCTATGAAGTTACACCCCTGGACACCCGGAACACTCAGTGGATCAAGATACACCCTCTGATTTTGATACTTAAGACAGTCTTGCTAGAACTTCAAAACTTTCTTATGAAAAATTCCATCACAAATATTGTCCACCTTGATGAAAATATTTTGGCAATTCATAGCATATTATTCAAACAACAAATCCTTCTTAAGTGAGCCATTAAGTTAAGACTATCAATGTCTGCTGAAAGCTGCTCAGTTTTGATGTTATTGTATTTTACAATGAGTCGCATTACATCGCAACCCATTCTCTCAGACAGACAGACACATTCTTTATGGAAGCCTGAACATTTTGTCATCCTGTTCAGATACTTCCATATTCTAAACCCCTTCGGGACCTGTCCTGATTTGATATCTTTTACTAAAATATTTTCTAAAAGGAGCTTCTTAAAATTAAGTAGTTTACTGTCAAACAGCTCCAACTGCTCACGTATATTACCGTTTCCCACTGGCTAAACTGATTGATGCTTTTTTATACGATATGCTCATGCAAGGCCAAATTAATTTAATGGAGTTTGAGTTTATGAGTAATGATCAACCTGTAGCAGCAGGAATTTTTGGACTTTCGAAAATAAATGTCTGGAACAGCCACCAGTTAAAACTAAAACCTACTACATGGCGAAGTATTTGGATAATACACTTAAAGGGAGTTTAGCCAAAACTGATTATATTTGCAAGGGTTCTAGGCAGTTCTTAATGAATGTAGGTAAAATTCCTTTTTCAGAAGACTGCATTTTTGTTAAGGCAGATATGCAAAACTTTTATTCAGTTATTCCCCATTCTGAGTGACTGAGTTGTTTTGAAGATAAGTTGGTGTCACTGAGTGAACTAGATATGGATAAAAATAATGTAGCAACTGCCCTTATGGCAATAGTTTTAACTAATAATTTTATATTTTCTGAAGGTCAATTTTATAAGCAAATAACTGAGGTGGCTATGGGTGCATCTTGTGCACCCTCCTTTGCAAACTGATTATGGTCTATTGGGAAGATGAGTGGGTTCTTAAAAGTGATTATCGATGTTCGTGGCTTTATTATACCCGCTTTTTGGATATTTTCATCCTGAGGAGAGATTCTGAAAAAAAAAAATGAATGAATTCATTCAGTACATTAATGATTCAGAGAATTTTTTTACAATTTACGTACACTAATAGTAGGGATAAAATTGTTTACTTAGATGTTGATCTTAGTAAAAGTATTAGGAAGATCAGAGCCCAATGTACATAGGAAACTTACATTTTTAAATGATTTACATTTTTCTAGCTGGCATCCTGGGTATCAGTAAAGAGCCATTGTTAAAGGCCAGTTGGTTCGGCTTGCCAGGATGGTCTCAGACTTGGATACCTTCTCTAAAGAAGCTCATGCCTTAATCGACATGTTTATTTATAGAGGTTATCCAAGAGAAATGTTATTGGAAATTAAAGAGGAGGCATGGGGTAAATGTTATTGGAAATTAAAGAGGAGGCATGGGGTAAAAGAATTAATGCATTCTATGCCTCACTGATTAATATTCAGCATATGAATACTGAAACGTACATTTCTAGAGAGATTAGGTGGTTTACATAACAACAACTATAAAAATGGTTTCACCTCTACATGCACTATGGACAGTAAATTAAGTGCTTCTAGTGTACATAGGAACTGGAATTTATTTAGGATGGATGGAAACAATTTTACCAAAAGTGGGTCCAGATCTGATAATGGTTTATAGGAAAGACTGCTCATTAAAGAATTTGTTGGACAGAAGTAAGACTTTGACCTCCAACATCTTTTTTAATAGATTACTAGGGCAGGCATGTTTAGAAGTGGCTGTTGGGCACAATGCTCCTTCATTAAGAAAAAATTCATTATTTTATTATGGGAATTAAGTTTGATATCAAAGGGCATTTTACTTGTTCCAAGCAGTTGGTTTATTTAGCTGGGTGAGAAGTTTGCCTGGCTTTTTATATAGCATAAACTTCTAGAAGTTTAAAGAAAGAATTTATGAACACATACTAGATATTAAGAAATACAAGTCTACTAATGCATTAAGTAGACATGTACAGGGTAATGAAAGGCATAAATGTTAGTTTATTGTTATAGATTAGATAGTAAAAGATCCAAAAGGTTATTTTATTGATGCCTATCTACACAAGCACAAATAAGAATGGCAGTTGACATTAAATGCTATGATGACACCAGGATTTAACAATGTATGTTCTATTAGCTCAGTGCTAAAATTGAAACAGTATAATGTATAAATATTTTATTTCACATTTTATTATATTTTATATTCTGGGGTTTTTTTGAGTCTTTAAAAATGTGCAATTTATGAACTTGCCTATTACATGATACTTATGTTACTGGCTGTTGGTTAATTGTCACTTAATCCTTACATTTATTCATTCAGCTGCATGGATTAGTGTCAGTTCTGATGAAGTTCCAGTTAATGCCATCTGGAATGAAAGTGTTTAATGAATGTTTTAATTGTGGATTTTATTTATTTACTTATTTTTTATTTATTACAGTGGTTGTAGCTGGTAGTCTTGGTTGTTGCTTCCTTGCACCATAGGGTTGTGGTTACTAAGTTCGCTTCATTCTTGTGGAGAATTTGTCGATCGGTTTGCTTGACAGATTAGTCAACTTCAAAGCTGCTTGCTGGACTCCATCATAAGAGGTTTCCTCAAAACAGATAAGGCCTGCTAGGCAAGATCTCTCTCTGGGACCTGTTCATGTACATGCTGTAGTTCAAGACCCATAGACCAAAGGCAACTGAAGCATAGGCCCACTTCCCTAACATGTCCAACACTCTGGACTCCTTACTGTAAAGGCAGATGGAGAAAAAGTCTTCTTCCAGCTCTTTAAGTTGCTGCAGCCACAACGATAGTGTGTGCTGCTGGAGATTTTGCTCAGGGTTTGCAGCATCTAATGTGTGGAGGACTGCATTATCTGGCTCTTGCTATGACCATCAGATCGATAAGTTTGCACACCAAGCCTCAATCAGTATTATCTGGTCCTGAGTGGGGGATCTATGGGCCAAGCTCCCCTTTAGTGGATCAGCTCAGGTATATTGCCAAATGAGGCATCATCCAGAGGGGATTGTGAGGAACCCTCTTGAACCTCTGAGTTGGAATCTGAATTGGGGACTCTGAAGTGCTAATTTTTAAATGTCCTCCCTTTTAGGTATATCAGTGGAGGAGTCTCTTGAATCCTCAGAGGACTGAAGCAACAGTCATCCCTCTGCACAAAAGTGGGCCATCTACAGACCCTAGAAACTACAGACTCAAGTCTCACTAGTCTTATATGTAAAGCCATGGAAAGAATCATCATGGAGATGATCAAGAGAGATACAGTAAACCTCCAGACAATGGACCCAGCCCAGTTTGATTTCATCAAGGGCAGATCATGCCTACTTAACCTGGTGGACTTCTTTGAGAAGTTCACCAAACTAATGGATGAGGGAAAATCATTCACACTGTCTACCTTGACCTGGACAAGGCATTTGACACAATACCCCACTCGGACATTGTTGACAAACTCAAGAGGTTAGGTACAATCCCATATGTCACCTGGTAGATTGCCAAATGGCTCACAGACAAGACCCAGGAAGTTGGAATTGGGGAGCCCACCTCTACAAAGAGGCCACTCAAAAGTGGAGTCCCTCTGGGATCAGTCCTTGGACAGCTCCTTTTTGGCATTTACTTCTCAGAAGTCAAGGCCAGAGTTAGTGGTCTCTGGCTCACTAAATTTGCAGATGATTGCAAATTAGGAGCCGTCAATGAATCTCACACAACAGAAATGTTCTCCAAGAGGGGCTGACAGACAAATAACTGGTGTCAGCCATAGACTAAAACTAAATGCCAAGAAATGTATAACAGTATCCTTTGGGAAGTCATCCATCCCTGGTAACTATCATATTAACAACACACCTCTTACAGCTGACCCAGCAGACCGACACTTGGGGACACATACAGATAGTAATCTAAACTTTGACCATCATGTGTCTACATTGGTGAGGAAATTATTCTGCGTTGCACAACTTATAAACAAAGGTATGGCATCGAAGGCCAAGGAAGTCATTGTTCCACTGTATTGGGCATTCATCAGACCTTTCACTGAGTACAATGCTTCTTTTGGTTTGTACCTACTAACTAGCCATATCCAGCTACTGGAACGTCAACAGAGGTTCCTCACTAAAAGGATACACGGTACAAGTAAAATGTCCTATGCAGACTGCCTCAAGGCCCTATCCCTGTATTCTGTCTCCTACAGGCTTTTGAGGAGATCTATGCCTGTCGGACTCTACTCTGATGGACCTCCTGCATATCCACAAAAACAAACAGCATCAGAATTACCCATTCTAAAGACTTAAATCTTGCCTGTGATATAAATAGGACCTGCTGGAGAGATAGGTATGTATCCCAGAGACTACCCTGTCTATGGAACAGGCTCCCCATCCATGTGAAGCAGAGTTTCTCTCTAACCCAACTCAAGTGCAACTTGGACAATTGGATGTGAAAAGTACAGTTTTGTACCTACCATAAATGTAGATGTTCGAGTGTATACTCTACTGCAGTCATCACACTTGGGTTATCCTGCCTTCAGGTGGTCCCGCAGTCGGCCCGAATTCCAAAGTCTTGGTCCGGCGTCGGTTGCTGTCACTTCTTCCCTGATGTCAGTGCACCAGGGGTATACGAGAGGCATCCAATGCCATTTTCTTCAGTTTTTCTGGCCCCAGATGTCAGGTGTCCCCCCCAAATGGTGGTCAGTAGATAGTACCAATAATAAAAAGTGTAGTATAAACACAAAATCCTTCCAGCTATAAGCAAATACACCACAAAGGTTGTAACAGATGTTAAGGTATGGAAAGGTCTTATTTAGGTCAGAGAGGGATGGAGGGAGGGTAACCTGGACTGCAGCAGGGTATAAACTCGAACATCTACATTTATGGTAGATACAAAACTGTACTATGTTCATCGTGTTACCCTGCTGCAGTCATCACATTTGGGTAGAATCCCAAAGCTAAGGATGGGAGGTGGAGTCAAACAGGGTTAGAGGAGGCTAGAAGGCCCTGCAAAACTGCAGTGGTGAAGCCAGCTCTAGTCTTAGAGTAAAGTGGTAAGTGGTAATGTTTGGTATAGGTGGGTACTGAACTCCAAGTTGCAGCTTCCGGAATATCCTTGGTTGGCACCCCCCTGAGTTAGGCTGTAGATGTAGCTGCTGCCCTGGTAGAGTGAGGCCTTATGCTAGCAGGAACTGGTTTTCCATGATGGGTGTAGCAAAAACGTATGCAATGTCCTACCCATTTGGAAATTGTCTGTTTTGAGATCGCGTTTCCTTGTGATGCTGTAGCATAGGCTACAAAAAGCTGGTCAGATTTTCTGAAAACCTTAGTTTTATCCAAGTAGTAACGTAGCTGCCTGTGAATGTCCAAGAAATGTAGGAGTCTTCCTCCTTTGTTCTGTGGATTTGGAAAGAAGGTGGGTAAATGGACGGTTTGATTTAGAGCCACACTGGATACCACCTTAGGCATAAAGGAGGGGTTAGTTAGTAGAGAAACTCTGTCTTGATGAAAAATGAGGAAAGGCTCTACTGCCATTAGTGCCTGAAGCTCTTAAGACTCTTCTCGCTGAAGTAACTGCTAGCAGCAGGGCAGTCTTCCATGATATAAACTTTAGGTCAGCTGAGAAAGCTGGCTCAAAAGGAGGTAGCGTAAGTTTTTCCAGAACAAAGTTGAGGTCCCAAGTAGGTGTTGGTGCTCTCCTGGGAGGCCTAATGTTTTTGGCCCCTCTGAGAAACTACCTTAGGAGTGGATGAGAAAATAAGGGAGGATCCGTGTTGTAGTGAGCCGAAATAGCTGAGGCGTGGATTTTAATAGATGAAAAAGAAAGCCCTTTGTGTAACATCTCAGTTAAATATTGCAGAATCTGAGGTATGTCAGGCTGAAGGGTATTTTGGCCTTTAGCTTGGTTCCAGGCGCAAAACCTTTTCCATTTGTCTGAGTAGGCTTTCCTGGTGCTGGACCTCCTGGCCTCCAGAATAACATCCATAACAGCTTGTGAGAGAGGAGCTGGCCGGTTGCTTAGGTGATTTGCCATGCAGCCAAGTTTAAGGTTTTGAGCTGGCTGTGTAGAATCTGATTGTCTTGCTGTGTGAGCAAATGGGTAATTTGTGGTAGAATCCATGGTGGGCCCTGGGCCATATTCCTTAATAGTGGGCACCAGTGCTGGCGTGACCAGTCTGGGGCAATGAATATCATTCTGGGTCTCTCCATCCTGATTTTCAGCAGTACCTTTGTGAGAAGGGGTAATGGGAGGAAAGGCATATACTTGTCAGCATTTACCAACTGAATGAGAGTGCGTCCACTTTCCAAGCTTGATGGTGAAAAGTCCTTGTGCAAAATTTTGTTAGTTGATAGTTTTGTGGGCTGGCAAGCAGGTCTGTCTGGGAACCCCCATTTTTGAGTTATTGCAAATACTTGTGGATCCAGTTTCCACTCGTGGGGATCCATGATGTTTCTGCTTAGGTCGTCTGCCAATGTGTTCTTTTTTCCCGGCAGGAATTGAGCTTGTAATTGAACTTGGTAAGCCAGTGCTGTGTTCCACAAGGTCATTGCTTGCCTGCATAGAGGGTAGGAGTGTGTACCCCCTTGCTTGTTTATGTACCACATTACTGTGGTGTTGTCTGTCCTTATGATAAGCTGTCCTGGATGTAAGAGGTCCTTGAAGGCTGTCAGAGCATTTTGTACAGCTAGCATTTCTTTTTGATTGATGTGCAGACTCCTTTGATCTGCAGTCCATATGTCTTGAATGCACCGTCCTGCCATGTGTGCCCCCCAGGCATAGTCCGATGCATCTGTTGTCATAGTTTGCCTGGCTGGGGGTAAGGTGAAAGGCTGACCCTTGTTGAGGTGACATGCCTGTGACCGCCACAGAAACTCCTGTTGAAGGCAGGGAATGAGAGGTATCATTGTTTCCAAGCTGTGGCGGTGTTGAGTCCATACGCTTATTAGGTACCATTGTAATTTCCTCATATGCAGTTTTGCAAACGGTATTAGTAGTATGCAATATGCCATGAAGCCCAAGGCCTGCAGAATTTTTCTTGCAGGGAGTTGGGTCTTTGTTGCCACTGCTCTGAAGTATTGAGTTAATTGTAGTTGTTTGTCTGGCATCAGATAAGCCATCTGGGCCGTTGTATTCAAACTGGCACCCAGGAATGTCATATTTTGTAAGGGCACTAGTTTTTATTTCTTTTTGTTTACTGTGTACCCTAGGCAACTTAGAAGATGTTTTACAAAAGCCAGGTGTTGTAAGAGAATGTCCTTGCTTTCTGCTTGGATGAGGCAGTTGTCCAGGTATGGGTATATTTGAATTCCTCTTTGTCTGTAGTATGCAATTACTGGTGCCAGACATTTTGTGAAGATCCTGGGCGCAGTAGATAAGCCAAAGGGCAGTGCAGAGAATTGGTAATGAGTTGAACCTGCAATGAAACGGAGGTATCTTCTGCAATTTTGTCTAATAGGGACATGCAGGTATACCTCCTTGAGGTCCAACGTTACTAGCCAAGCTTTCTTCCCAGCATGGGAAGAAGCTGCTATAGTGTTAGTATCTTGAATTTGGGTACTTGCAAGAAGGTGCTTAAAACTGAAAGGTCAAGAATGGGTCTCCAAGCATTGTCCTTTCTGGGGACTAGAAAGAGCCTTGAGTAAAATCCTTGGCCTTGCTCCTGTGTAGGTACCAGCTGAATGGCTCTCATGTCCATGAGAGCTGTAATTTGTTTTTGTGCCTCTGCCCATTGATTTTGTGGCAGGTTTGGCATTCCTTTTATCCTTGGCAAGGTGTGGAAATGGAATCTGTATCCTTGTGAGATAATGTCTAGGACCCATTTGTCCTTTGTGACGATGTGCCAGTTGTCTGCAAAAAGTGCTAATTTTCCTCTGAAGGGAGCTGCCAAGAGAGTTTTGCTTGGCGGTTTGAGGTTTAAGTCATTGTGTTTGCCTTCTAGTAGTTTGGGACCAGTCTTCTCCTCCCTTCTGTGTTGCAGTGCCCCATTGGCGAGGTTTGTAAGGGATTAGTGCTTGTCCTCTGCCCCTTGGGCGCCTGTATTTACCCCTCTGTGGTCTGTCAGAAGCTGGAAAGGACCAATTTTTTTGTTGGCCAACTTCTGCTGAAGCGTGGGGGCTGTACCTGTAAGAAATCTTTGACCGTCTGCATAGATTTTGCCTTATCCTCCATTTTCTTTAAAACCTCCTCTGCTTTAACCCCAAAGACGACATCCTGCTGTAAGGGTGCATCTAGTAACTTCACTTTAACATGCTCAGGCAGAGATTGTTCCTTTAACCAAGCATGCCTACGTATAACAGACCCAGTAACAGCTGCTCTAGAGGATACTTCCAAGACATCAAAACCACATTGTAAATTATGTTTGCCCACCTGTTCAGCTGCATGCAACAGATCCTGCATTTCCTTGAATTCAGACTGTTGAGGGTGTGTGCCCATCTTTTGTTTTATTTGAGACATTAGGAATTGCTGGTATTTCAGCATGTGAAATTGACAATTTAGTGCTCTCATAGCTAGAGTAGCTGAGGTGTAAACCTTCTTCCCCCACCTATCTAGTGCTCTGGAGTCCCTTTCAGAGGGTACAGGATTTTTAGCCATAGAAGCCTTAGCCCCTTTGGGACCCTGGGAGATTGTCTTTGGATCAGCAACAGGGCTTTTGTATAGAAATTTGAGAGAGTCAGGCACTCTATAGTATCTATCTGGTTTGGCTGGAGCAGGAGGCAGAGAATCTGGATTTAGACTAGATTCTAAGAAAACATCATCCACAATGTCTTAAACTGGGGGGACAGCAAGTGGTCTGTGCTGGGGGAGTAAAAGAAACTCTCAGAGCCTTTTCTTTGAGTCGGAGTAGTCCTGACCTTCCCAGTGGAAATGTTCCCTCATGGTATGTAAGGTTTCCCAAAGGAATAATCTTCAGGGGGAGAAGCTGAGGGAATGGAGTCTTCAGCATCAGAATCTTCATAAGGGGGAAAGGAGTAATCCTGTTCCTCAGAGGAGCCTGAGGAAACAGACACTTGCTCAGAGGAGGCATAATCCTCCTCTTGTCTAGGCCTTTTGTCAGGGGGAGGGGGTTTGGGAACCCCTGATCAAAGAAATTAAATCTTCAGCCATTTTAAGCATCTGTTTCTTAGGCATAGGGCCTTGACCTGGAGACTGAAGTGTAGTCTTTTTTGGTTTTAGAGGAGTCTTAAGCTTAGCATAAGACTTTATGGCGAGAGTAGT
The DNA here is from genome assembly GCF_019279795.1 of Protopterus annectens. Taxonomy (NCBI): domain Eukaryota; kingdom Metazoa; phylum Chordata; order Ceratodontiformes; family Protopteridae; genus Protopterus; species Protopterus annectens. The sequence goes on along the minus strand of NC_056737.1, from coordinate 488,325,956 downwards.
CGGTCTGAAGACACCTTCAGAAACCGAAGGTGTTTCTACAGCATCGGCTTCTCCTACTGCGATGCCGTCGGTAGGGCCTAAAGAAAATGACTGCGTCGGCCTAGAACTCTCTGCTGGAGAATCCAAAGTGGTCTGGGGATCCAATTCAGCGGTAGCCAGGGGCTGCGTAGACGCCTCACTGAAAACCGGAGAACCGGCGACCGGCCCAGCTGAGGCCTCGGAGTCTGGCATGGATCTAGGCTGCCTGTCTTTATCTTTGTATTTTTTATGCACGCCGGTAGTCAGTTGCTCCGACGTCATAATGTAATTAAATTTCCTATCGAAGTAGTGTTGTGCGAAATCAAAGCGTCGCTTTATAGTTCGCTTATTGAACCTAGCACAAAACTGACAACCAGTGACGTCGTGGTCTGGGCCTAGGCAAGGTATACAAAAAGAATGAAAGTCCTTATGAGGTATTTGCTTCCACAAGAAATGCAATTGTTACCTTTTTCTGACATCGGACTGAGGCAAGAAAAGGTTCGCAAACGGCGTACTTAGCTTTGAAGACTTCGGACTGAAACTCGATTAGAAAATCTCAGGTGTCGGCCGACCGGCACTTGCGAACTGCTTCTGCTTCGGGCACCGCGGCAAGAAAGACTGAAGAAATGGCGTCGGATGACTCTCATATACCCCTGGCGCACTGATGTCAGGGAAGAAGCAACAGCAACCAACGCCGGACCAAGACTTTGGAATTCGGGCAGACTGCGGGACCACCTGATGGCAGGATAACCCCAAGTGTGATGACTGCAGCAGGGTAACACGAACATCAAGAAATTCATCCCTGGTTTGGAACCTATGCCTCTAATGGACACAGGTAACCTGTACATGGTTTATCTCCCAGGCACATGCTTACACTTATCAAGGGTATCAGAACTTCTCAGAGTGGGGGGATGTATGGCGAGAATTATAAAGGCCCTTGTGGTTAGCTGAAGAGGGTCTTGAAGTGTGCCGATCTGATATGTCGATAGAAATTTCTCTTCTGGTGTAGTGTTGTATGACTGGTACCAACAGAACCAGATCCAGAGGAGGGGCTTAAAGAGGCATGTGGCCATGACATTACTCCTCAGTTGTTTAAAAGCAAGGAGGATCCACGTGTCTCTTTTTCGGATCTGATTCTTTCAGCTTTGAAGGCATTTGTGAGGTTTTCTTACACTTGGGAACCTCTAGTTCCTCAGGGAAGCATACCCTTGAGAATCAATTTCTTTCCTTGATCTGCTGATGTTCATGGGCTGAATTCCCCTTGCATATATCTCAGTCATCCAAGAGATGAAGGAATGACCAAGCAGACCACTAAAGACTGCAAAATTTCTAAACTCTAGCTAGAAATTTGAAAACAATAATAGCAGAGCCTTAAGGGCGCCAACTCTAAAGCTACAACTAAAAGTTTGCAAAAAAAATCTCTCATAAATCTTAGAATCAGGAGCGTTAGTTGAACCAGAGAATGTATACAGTGGCAAAAGGAAGAAAATGAGATCTGGGGTAACCAGAAGGATACATAAAAATACTTTAAAAGGCTCAAGTCTGAAACACTAATACAGCCAGATCTGATCTGACAAGTGGCTCGGGTGGACCCATATGTTAGATCAAAAGGACTGAATAAAAAGGATTCTCAGATTTATCACCATTGGAAAGATTTTGAAAATGAAGCCAAGTAAATCTCCTAAAAACTGATCCAGAAACAGTTGATCTAGAATAAGAATCTATAGCATCATAAGCACATTTTAAAATATGCTTTATCACGAGAAAAGCGGTCACAAAAACATTTAGTGAATTGTTTACCTCAGGAGAAGGTGGTTAACCAATAGCTTTTGCACATTCCCAAAAGAAAGAAGCAAAATCATTAATATACAAACTCGATGGTTAAAAATCCTGAATGTTAAAGTACTGGAAAAGTGCATCACCTTCCCCAGCTTAACCACTGCTTTCTCATCTTTGTCAGAAGAAATGAAATTAAGAGAGGTAAGCTGTTTATCAGAAGCAGATCTGGAAAGAGAAAACTGATGGATCTACTCTAAGATTAGAAAATTAGTACCTGTGTGTCTGAGGCACATTGTCTAACCTGTCATAACTCTTGGGAGCAGGAGGCTGACTGTCAGTTTAGTTGGAGGCAGTAAAAAAGAAATTTGCTAAAGCAGGCAATAGAGGACGAATAAGTACAGATTTGCAGCTCCTTCCTCTGTAATAAATCATATTTCTGCACCATAAGAGCCTAACTCTGGTCCTCGTGAAAAAACTCTTTCATCTCAGATAAAGTGTTAGTGAAAGAAATCTCTTCAGCAAGGAAATATGATGCAATACCTTCCTCAGAAGTAGAATGCTCTGCTTGAGAAGAAACTCCACAAGTGTACGCATCCTCCTGTAAGGTCAGCTTTTCTGACTAAAATACTATGTCAGAATGAGAAAGAACTCTCTTCCTTTTCTTGACCAAAGACTGCAAATGTCAGGAAAAAACAGTATCAAAATTCTTTGGCAAATCCTGGTAAATCTTCCTTGTCCATAGAAATACAAACAGGACAGTGGAAAATTTTCTCACTATACACACACATTGAACAAGATTGGAATCTTAGGCACACTACACTCCTCTTTACACATCCCTGCCCTAGCCAAATGAAGATTCTTCACCTGCCTATTCTACTGACAAAAGTGGCTCTCTCCTGCCCGCCAGGGTCACCCTATACCCACAGAGGATGTAGCCATCACCTGGCCTTTTGTGGTTTAGAAGTCTACACCAAGAGGATGGGGGGGGGGAGAGAAAATGAGTGATCTGAAGAACAAACTGGCACAGCAGAATCACCCACCAGCAGATGAAGCAACATCAGGGCTGGTCTAACACTCAAGTACTCCTTAACAAGCTCCTTTTCTCATGCAGGGGAAGGTAGAACCACAGACACTGAAGGCTGTTTCACAGGTAAGCTGAAAAAAAGGTAGCAGAGCCAGGACAAGTGAGTAAAGCAACAGGTAGAGAACAAGTAGTTCTGATGTAAGTAAACCATTGACAGTCCCCCAGAAGCACAACATCCTGCCCTAAACACAAAGTTTAAAATCTGAGCAACTTTTTAGTCAAACCTAAAAAAACAAAAAAAAATTTACACAAGCATCAACATGACATTTCCCTTAGAAATGCAAACAGTGTTTCCTAGCAACAGCAGATACTTTCTACATAAGTAATACCAGTCTCTTTTATAAAATACTAGAAATATGAAGGTTTTCCACATCTGGGACTTATCTGCCTAGCTCTTAAAGGATTGCTAGTTGGCTGACAGTTAAATAGAGCCTGCTGAAGATCTCACTTCGGCAGCAAAAAACTCTAAAGCTTTTTGTATTCCAAATGATTTTTACATGTAGCTCCATGAAAGCTCCTGGCAGACGGACTTCAGGAAAGGCACACAAAGCTCTGACAGGCTGTCCAAAACAGGGGGTAAGACTCATATCTATGGCTAATGCAACCATGATCTATGTATTTAATATCAGAAAGATCCAGTACTGGTCTCCATGTACCGTCTTTCTTGGGTACATGTAGGATCCTGGAGTAAAATCCCTTTACTGCTACAAGGGAAATAGATTTAGAACCCCTTGAGCTAGCATTTGTGAAAGACTCTGAGGAAACAAGTGCATTTGATGTTTGCTATGGCTGGGACTCCACAGTAGGTAAGGATGAACTTTCATTGTCTTTTGTAACCCTACCGGATTATTCCTAATACCCAATCATCAGTAGTTTGTTTCCAGAAAGGTAAGGAAAGAGACCTATTTGCCTACTGTTCAGTGAGTTTAATGGAAAGTAGAGGGAGGGCTTTGACAGCCATGCACGCTTTAGATTGGGAAGAACCCTGGGGGCCATTTGCCTTTTTCTAGGAGACCCCTTCCCATTTCTTCTATTACTGCCATTTTCCTGACTTTTACTGCCCTGGTTTAAAAAGTTTGAAGAAAAAGAGAGCTGGGCTAGACTGATAGGTTTTGCTATATTTGGGCAGGTGACAGAAAATATGTTCTTACATTTGCTTGTCTCTTTATCCTTAAACACTTTAGGACCTCAGAGGAACTTCTGAAGGGCATTAAAAGGAGTTCTAGTAACTGTCTAAATACATCACAGGAACACTTGATGACGTGTTTTGTGACCCAAGAGGCAGACAAAAACATGTTACAGCAAGGAAAGATTTAGAATCTGATGGCAGGCTAGAAACCATTTGCTGCATGTCTGAAAACATAAGGTGGTACTTGGCCACATGGGTATGACAGTTTATAGCTGAAGGCTGGGGTAGAGGATATTTAGACCTACGTTGTCATACCTCGCAAAAGCCCTGCTTATCTGTGTCATACTGAATGGGTTTGGAAGAGGTCAAGGTATTGGAAGTTCCAACCTTATCCACGGAGATGGCAGCAGGATCTGCAAAAAGATTTCTGAAGAGGAATTTGTGGGGCTTGGGCACTTTTATACAGCCTGCCAAGCATCTTGGCTGCAAAGGTCTAAACTTCAGTAAAACAACAAGCTGAATCGAAAGCATCATTCAAAGCCCTCGGAACTGGTAGTAATTGGCAGGGGTTTGAATAAATCAGCGTTAAGAAGGTCATAATACCTCTTCTGTTTTCAAGATATTTTTCGTTCTCATTTAAACCTGTCTTTCATTTTAGAAATAGTGTCAGAAAATGAAACATCCCCAACAAAAAATCTGAGAAATGTTTTCCTCAGATTCCATCTCATAAGGAACTGGAGAGGAGATCTCAGACACAATCCAATCCTTCCTCTTCTGAGTTAGAAAGTAACTATTCCACAGAAGAGGGGGAAACTTTTCCTCTTAGAATGACAGGAAACTGGGGTCGAGATTGTAGAGATCTAAACTCCCTAAAAATACTTCAGCAAAACTGAACCATTCATCTTGAGATCTCTTGATACTAGATGTAAAGTATGTTTTTTTTTGTTGGGGGGGGGGGGTTATCCTAGGCATTTCATTTTTTTTTCTTCTTAGGGGTGTCCAGACTAATAATTATGGATTGGTCAGACTTCCTCTGGATCTCCATGTAAGAGCCATCCTTAAAGAAACCAGTGTTCTCCCTTCTCCATAAATGTCTGACATCCAGTGTTAGTGGATGTGCTTTACTTCTGATTCTCGCTTGCTTCCTGCAGAGCAATACCAGGAGAGTCAGGAAGACTGACCTGACAGTCTGGGGGATCTACAACACCCACAGTGATTTTGTCATTCCCTGACCAGGGAAGCGAGGTAGAAGGAAGAGCTCTTTCCAATACTCTTAACAGTTTTCTTCTTTTTCTTTGCCTGAAGGGAAACATTTGATGAAGAAGTCAGTAGTCATGGAGCTTCAAGCCAGAGCTTTAAGAATCTGTTTTTCAAAAAAAAAAAAAAGTTAAGGTTATTCATCCAACTATGAATAGTCTTTAGGGTAACTGCACAAACATACATTGTGCAATTCCTCATGACAGTAGATGCAGGCCATTTGGGACTCCTTCTATGGGATTTGTATATCACAAAAGCAACTTCCCCTTCTGTCAGATGTAAGAAGCCAAAATCACCACAACTTTTAGTAAAAAAAAAAAAAAAAAAAAAAAGGAATACCCACTAAGGAATGCTTATCTGCCTACAAATCTGAGATAAAAGCTAAATGCTGAAACTAAAGTTGCACCATAGACTGAATGTTTGACTTAGTGCTTCAACAGCAAGAAAGTTCTGAATTTTTGCAACTGAACATCCCCTTTTACACCAGCATGCTCTTGTACTTCAATGGATATTCTATGCATCAGAAGCTTTTTTTTATACTCACTGGATGTCCAGTCTTTAACCGGATAAGTCCCATAAAACTTACACTACTGCAACAGTGACCTAATTATGAACATATAACTATTTTCAGTCTATGTTACTCCTCTAGGGCCAAATACAGGCTACTTTGTATTCCTATCTCAATACTTAAAACAGTCTAAGTAGTGGCTATTTAATTTCTTCCTGGAAAATACCAAAAAAAATGAAGACAGCACTCCTCCCTGAAAAAGATATAAACTGTACCTTCTAGAAACACTTACAGTAAACTCTGTTAACAGGCACCCATGGAGATTGGTAGATGCGAGATAACTGTAGTTTCTGGTTGCTTGAGAGTTACTTTTAAAAAATAGGCCTGACTAATATTGTACCCTATACTATTTGTTTGGTTTGACTTGCTCTCAGGTTGGAGAGAGATGGAATTTATTCCTATATTCCTTTTTAATACTCAAACTCTTAAAAACGTAAGTTATGTTTCTGCGAGGGGCTGGGGGGGGATAAATTGCAACACAAGAAAATTGTACTGTAGTACTTTTTTTGCTGGTTTCTTGAGTTCAGGTTAACAGAGTTTACTGCATTTAATAATTGTTATTACTGGAATTGTGTTATAAAACAAGGTACCAGCTACTGATCTGAGGATTCTACCTGCTGTGCCCAGTCTGCTGATTTCACTGACTGTTCTCCACCTGCACTTGACTCTGGGCCCCAAAAGCTACCCATCCCTGCACCAGCACACTAATTATCTTCTCTAAACCTTAGTCTCTACTCAACCACTTAATCCCTTATGAGACTAATTTTTCTTAATAAAACATGCCACAAATTAACTATCCTAATAAAAACTTACAATATAAAGTCCAAGCCAAAACCAAACATACATCAGAAGCATAAAATATATTTTTAAACAAGATTAAAATACTACAAATCCCCAGAATTCTAACACTTCTATTGTCTCAACATAAATAAAATACTGCCACATCTAGTTTTATAAATACATCGGCCACATCCTTAACATAACAATAAATTTCAGCATTTCAATTTGCACCAACAAAAACTTTCTAAAACTAAAGGCGACTAACTACAAATTTTGCCAAATTTATTTTTCTTACGTTTTTAGTGTGGCAAAACCAAAAACAAGCAAGTGGTCCATCAGGTGGCTGAAATTTAAAAAGAAAATTTACACTAGTTAACTGAGAATAAAACAGCCAAATTAAACAATCAGCTTAGGTTCATAAGGGACCACCAGAGGTAACATGGGCTGCTAGCACTGGCTGCAGCACTTTCTGATTCAGAGACTAGCCCACTGCAGTGATTCTACATGGTCTGTAGAATCACTTCAGTGAAATGGCTCCATGGCTCTGCTACATGTTTATGAAGCATTCCAGAACAGCACCCTATGCTAGTTAACAATGTGTTCTCCCCCAGAAATTCCTGTGTTAACAAACTTACACAACTAAGAAATTCAAAGAACACTCAGCTGTGTAAATTAGCACAGCCAGCCTTATTAATGAACATGGCCAAAAAGCCACTTTCCCCCACTGTAGTCAATGGGGAGACTGCATAAAAGTTAAGTTCAGGAGAGTGTCTTCAGGGAGGACATTGTGGTGGGGGTGTAACTGTTGATATGTGCGGCTGCTCATGTGTGTCTTTAGAGGTATTAAGTGCAGTCTTGCGTGCGTGTCTGCATCTGCTGTGATAGCTGCAGTGGGGGGGGGGGTTTACTTAGGGGATAGATAAAGAATGTGAAGGTAGGTAGGTAAGTGTGCATATGAGTGAATGGGCGACTGTGTCTATGAGTGTCATTGGGTAAGGGAGGAGTGGTCTAATCCATGGTGAGTGTCTGCATGCATGGGACTGTCTGTGAGTCTGTGTGTACATGAATGTCAGAAATATGTCTGTGTAAGGGGGCAGAGGTGGCTACCACTCCTCTAAACTCCCCTAGACAAACCAGTGCATCCTGTAATACTTGGGGGGGGGGGGGTACTAGACACCAGGAAATTTTGATTATTATATTACGTCACATAAAAAGTTAGTAGAACATATTTTGCAGCAAGAGGAATTTTTTTTGAAAAATAAATATGGGTGGGGAACACTTGACACCAGGGACACACTCTAATATCACTCTAGCTCAAGTTAATAGAACAGGTTCTGCATTATGAAACATTTTGAACAAAAGTATGAAATTAATATTTGGCATTAATGAGCGACTGTAATGGTGCACAAGTTACAAGGGACAGCACAAGTTATAAGATGCAAATTCAGAACATTCTATAAAATCACTGACAGCTTAGACTTATGGATTTGTGTCTGTGTGTGTGCGTGTGTGTGTGTGTGGGGGGGGGGGGGGCTGCATTTGTCATACCTTTCGATGGCAATACTCAAAGACTTTTAGACAAAGCCAGGGGGATTTATCAGATGATACCAGGGAGGCCTTTTAATATTAATTTAAGTTAATTAAAAAGTTAATAGAGCAACAAGTTTTGCATCATGAAGGACTTTCCAAACAGCAAGAAGACAAACTCTGATGTCTGGTATAACTGATAGACTGTAATAATATGTGATTTACAAGGAGTAGGGGAAAAATAAAGTGTGTGTGTGTGTGTGTATTTGAAAGTATGCATGTGTGAGACAGTGAATGAGAGGTGTACATGTGCCAAAGCGACTCGTGGGCTGCAAGTGTGGTTTACCACAGTAAAGTGCTGATTAGCACTAGTGGTAACACCATGCAATTCAGAGACGTGCAATTTAGTCAATAATGAGATCTTTCCTCAATGTGGCTAGTCATGTCTCCGAATGCTTTTTCCGCAATGACAGAAAATGTCCCTTTTGGCTGCAGCAGTTTGCACATGCAGTGGGGTTCTTTCGGAATCCTAGTCAATATACAGTGTGTTTAAAACAGAAAGAGAGTTCCTCAGTACAACTGGATGAAATATGCAAATACAGGTCCAACATAAGGTAAGCCCATGACAAATTGATATAAATTCCCCATGATGCTTTCCAGTCCATGAATTTTTTTTCTTGAAGCTGGCAGACAGCTTGCATTTAAATACATAGATGTATAAGAAAATCATGTTGAGGAAATTTCTAAGATCAACGCACTCAAGTTATCATACAGAAATTTACTACAGCAGGCAGTGCTATAAAAAAGAAGTTATGTACTCACCATAATGTTCCATCTGAGTGGGTAACTTCATTTGTCTGCAACCTGGTCAGATCCGAGCCAGTAGCTTTACCTAGCTAAAGACCCGAGCTCCTAGCTCCTCCCCCTACCCATAATCCCCTGCAACACATCCCTCATCCTCAGATCAAGTTTGCCTATAGGGACTCCACAAAACCCTCGAAAGAGGCCAGTAACCTACTGCCTAACAGAATGGACAATCCTCTCCTGGTTAAGAAGCACAAAACTGGCTAGGGGGAATGGAGGGGGGGGGGGTCGGCTGCAGACAAATGAAGTTACCCATTCAGATAGAATGTTATGGTGAGTACATAACTTCTTTATCTGAAGTGGTCAACTTCATTTGGTCTGCAACCTGTGGGACAGAGTCCCCAGCTACCTAGAAAACCTTGGGTGGCCCTCAAGGAAGAATATTCTGGAGCACAGCGAAGCCAAAGGAAGCCCTACTCCTGGAAATCAAATCCAATTTATAATGGGAAATGAATGTATGAGAGGAAGACCAAGTAGCTGCTGAACATATGTCGTCTATAGGGACTCTAGACCAGTACGCAGCAGAGGTAGCTATGGATCGGGTTGAATGCGCATGGATTCCCAAAGGAACCGGTTTGTTCGAAGCTAAATAGGCTTGAATGATGCACTGTGAAATCCAGTTAGCTAATGTCACTTTGGTAATACGTTTGCCTAAAAAAGACTTGGCAAAGGACACAAACAATTGATCAGACTTGCGGTTAGTTGCTGTCCTGTGCAGATAAAAACGCAGTTGTCTATGCACATCCAATTTGTGCAGTGTGTATTCCCCTTTGTTCTGGAAATTGGGAAAGAACACTGGCAGATTAATAGATTGATTAATATTCAACTCAGAGGCTATTTTAGTGAGGAAAGAAGGATTAGTCCTGAGAGAAACTCTGTCCTTATGAAAAATTAGATAAGGGGCTTTCATGCAGAGGGCTTGAAGCTCAGACACTCTCCTGGTCGAAGTTATTGCAACCAGGAAGGCTGTTTTCCAAGATAAAAATTTCAACTGTGCTGACACGGCCGGTTCGACAGGAGGGCCCGTCAAAGCCTGCAGGACCAGTGTTAAGTCCCATGGTGGAACCGCAGACTTAACTGGCGGTTTTAACAGGAAAGCGCCTTTTAGAAAGGTTTTGCAAATTCTGGTGGAAGCCAGTGATCCTACCTCATCTCCAACATGAAAGTGAGAGATGGCTGCCAACTGTACTTTAATCGTAGATGCACTGGCTCCCTGATGAAAGATATGGGACAGAAATTCAAGAATCATCGGAATAGGGACAGTAAAGGGATCCAAGCCCGTCTTTGGCCCAAATGGAAAAGCGTTTCCATTTACTACTGTAGATCTTTCTGGTAGAAGGTTTGTGTGCAGCTACCAGAATGGCTTTCACTGGTGACGAGATACCGGGAGTCCTTGCTATCAGCGGAACTGGATCAACCAAGCCGTGAGCTTGAGGTCACCCAGATTTGGGGGTTGTAATCCCGCAGGGTGAGAAATTAGATCCGGGATGGGATCTAAGATCCAAGGAGGAACTACACTGTGAGACCGCAGTTAAGGGAACCAGATCTGGCGAGGCCAGAATGGGGCTATGAGGATTATCTTGCAACCCAACCAATGGGCTTTCTGCAGGAACTTCGTCATGAGCGGAAGTGGGGGATAAGCATAAAGGAGACAAGGGGGCCAAGCATGAACCAGAGCATCTCTGGGGCTCTCCCCTATTGGGGGAATTAGAGCGAAATATTCGCTGCACTTTGTGTTTGCCGGGGAAGCAAAAAGATCAAAGCAAGGTAGACCCCATTTGAGGAAGATCTGTTTCGCTACCAACGGGTTTAGAGACCACTCGTACGGTGTGAGGATCAGGCGACTTAGCCTGTCCGCTAGGATGTTGGTCTGACCCAGAATGTGCGTTGCTACCAGAAAGCGGTTGGTGAAGATCGCACATTCCCAAACTCTCATGGCCTCTCGGCAAAGGGGATAAGATCTGGTTCCCCCCTGTTTGTTGATGTACCAGACTACAGCCATGTTGTCTGACTGAATTGCAATAGTTCCCGGAGGAAGAAGGTATTGTAGGGCTTGCAACGCCAAAAGCACCGCCCTCATCTCCAGGGCATTGATATGCAGAACGGTCTCTGAGGGAGCCCACGTGCCTTGGACGTTTCTGCCCATAGCATGCCCCCTCCACCCGAGGCGAGAAGCGTCCATGGTCAACGTGGCTTGGGGATGAGGCATGATGAACGGTATCCCCTCTTGTAGCTCTTGAGAGTGCAGCCACCAGAGAAGGGAGTCCTTGCAAACTCTGCTCAGGGGAATCGGGGTGCTCAAGGGGTGCAGCAACAGTGACCACTGGACCTGAAGAGTCCATTGTAGGATTCTCATACGCAGGCACGCAAAGGGTGACAGACCGATGGCTGCCGCCATGGAGCCCAAAGCTCTCAGGACTAATTCTGCAGGTGGGGCTGAGGGCTGGAGAATTTCCAAAATATGAAGAGACAAATTGCGCAACCTGTCTGTTGTTAGAAAGGCCTTGGAGTGACGTGTATCTATTTTGGCCCCTATAAATTCCAGAACCTGCACAGGATGAAGGAATGATTTTTGAAGGTTCACAGTAATACCTAGACGCTGAGTAAGAGCCAGGGTATAATCCCTGGCACAGAAGAGCTGATGCCTGGTGGAGGCAGTGAGGAGCCAGTCAACCAGGTACGGAAAGACCCGAATGCCCTGAAGTCTCAGGTGGGCTGCGACCACCGCCATGACTTTGGTGAACACCCTGGGGGCTGAGGTGAGGCTGAACGGAAGAGCCCTGAACTGAAAATGACTTGCTCCCAGCCAAATGCGGAGGAACCTCCTGGACCGTCTGTCCATTAGAATGTGGTAGTACGCATCCTTGAGGTCTATGGAGCACATCCAGTCATTCTCCCGGAGGAAGGGGAGAATAGATTGCAGGGTGACCATCCGGAATTTCTCCTTGGGAATGAACAGGTTTAGAGATGAGAGGTCTAGTATAGGCCTCAGTTCCCCGGTCTTTTTTGGCACTAAAAAGAACCTGGAGTAATTTCCCAATCCGGACTGGCCTGGGGGAACGGGTTGGATGGCCCTTTTTTCTAACAGCTTTGAAATTTCCGAAGCTGCCGCCTCCCTTTGATTGGGTGGGACATCGGGGAGGCGTTTCATAGGAGGGGGTAGACTCAGAAAGGGAATGGAATAACCTCTGGATATAACTCGGAGCACCCACCGGTCCATAGTAATGGACTCCCAATTTTGGAGGTGCTCCGACAGATGCCCCCCCGACTGCCTCTAGAGAGGGACAGCCGGGTAAGCAGTCAGGGCTCTTGCGCGGGCCTCTCCGAGAAAGGTTCTCGGGACCAGAGATTCCTTGGCCCCCCCCCTTTATCTCTAGGCCGGCGTCCACCTTGCCCTCTTCTGCCTATGAAGGATGAGGGGTCCGAAGCGGGACGGGACAGCTGTGATTTCCGGAACCACATCTTCTTTTGTCCCCTCTGGTTCCTGGAGAAGGACCGTTGGGAATTAAGAGAAGCAGATCCCGACAGCAGATAGCGTCTTCCCGTCCTTTTCGCTTTGGAACAACGTGTCGTGGACCGTCTTGCCAAAGAGCGTAGATCCGTCAAAGGGCACGTTAGCGAAGGACGCCTTGAAGGGTTCCGCAAAATCGCAAAGGCGGAGCCAGGCATGGCGCCACAGAGCGATGCCTGCTCCGCTGGCTCTAGCCGCTCCCAACGTGGCATGGGAGAGTAGCCGCATAGATGTATTTGTAATAGATTTCAGAGTGGCCATACAAGTCGAGAAGATGCATTTGTCCTCGGCCGCCATGAACTCTGGGGGGGGGGGGCTCCAGCGTATTCCTTAATCAAGTCTCGCTTGAGTCTGATAACGTGCGCCATATAGATCAGCGTCCTCACAGAGAAGGTAACTGAAGCAAACATCCGCTTTCCAATGCGGTCCAACGTCCGAGATTCCTTATCTGAAGGGTGGACCAAGGAACTCTCCTGCGCTACTTCCTTCTTGGTGGCAGCTGCCACCACCATGGCATCCACTGGAGAACCTTTAGACCAAGCCATCCTATCAGAAGGGGGACTAAGTACCCTGTCTGGCCTTCTGGGAATCAGCTCCACAGTGTCTGGCTCCTTCCAAGCCCTGGTGGTAATTAAGTCCACCAGGGGGTCAGCCGGGGGACACACCCAAGAAGTAGATGGGCCTGCATTGAACGCATCCAGAAACACAGACTCATCCGAGGAAGGTTTTTGGGCAGACCGCCCTCCTCTGATTCGCAACATTTCCATGATGTCTCCAAAGGAGACATCCTCAGGGGGCGACCTTGGGGAACCTTCCCCTTCCTCCAAATCTGTGTCCTCTGTCAGGGACTCAGGGGAGTCCAGGTGCCTCCTTTTGCACTTCTGTTTGCGAGGAACCTCCTCGGTGGGGCTAACCGAGGGCTCACCCACGGGGTCCTGTTCCTGTAAGGGAACCAACTGGAGCGCCGGTGCAGGCTGTCCCTGTGGCCGGATGACAGAGGACAGGCCCAAATGCGCAGGGGTGACGGATGGATCCGTAGCCCGGACCAGGGATCTGGAAGTCCTCAACAGCACCCTCTCCACTACATCAAACGCCGAGGGTGAACTGCTCTCTCCTGGCTCCGAGAGCAGCCCCCTCGGCACCAATGCAGGGATCGGTGTCGGAGCCGAAGGAGGTTGCAGAGGCGGGACTGGAGGGCCGCCTCGAGGAAGAACAGTACTCCTCTTCCGGCTCCGGGGAAAAGCAAGGAGAGCAGAGCTGAGAATGAGGAGAACCAGAGACCCTCTTAGTGGGACTAGCTACCTTAGCTGGCGGGGTCGAATGATGAGACTCAGCCCGCCTTTTGTGCCTATGTTGGTCCTTGTCTCTCCTCTTCTCCTTAGAAGAGGAAGAAGAGTCCCCCTCACCTTGAGAAACAGAGGGAATTTGAAACCCCAACAAGGGAGGGGGATCGGAAGGCACGGAAGCCGCAGCCGGTGCCTTAGAGGGGGAGGAGGAAGAAGAATCCGGGGGTAACAATCCCACCAGGATTAGCTTGTTCCTCCTATCCCTGATGGCCCAGTGGTTGAAAGCTGCACAGACCTGGCAGCTGGTGGATAAATGGGCCACCCCCAGACAAATAACACACTGAGTGTGGCCATCGGCTGGGGACAGCTTATGACCACACTTAGTGCATTTAGAAAAAATGGCTTTAGGCTCTTCAGCCATCACACTACACACTCGCACACTAGGGGGAGGGTCAAAAATAAATTTGAAGAGAATTTACCACAAAAAAGTTAAAATAAGCATACTAGATGGTAAAGGGGGGCTAAACCAAGCACACACAACACAGAAAATCCTAAGAGAAAAGCAATTTTAAAGTTTTTTATAAACTTGAAATCTCTCACCCACGCCAAGAGCTCGTCTCTACGCTGCTGTAAGCCACGGCCAACTAGATCTGAGGATGGGGGATGTGTTGCAGGGGATTATGGGTAGGGGGCAGGAGCTAGGAGCTCGGATCTTTAGCTAGGTAAAGCTGCCGGCTCGGATCCGAGGTCGGATCAGATACCCACAGGTTGCAGACAAAATGAAGTTAACCACTTCAGATCAATGAGTTAAGTTAACTAAACTGTAACTCACAACTTTCATATGCACTGCAGCTAGAAGAAATTGTGTGCCAACAGCATTATAAATGCAAAATGTGCTTTCCTCACATGAAGGACTTGAAAAATCTCTATGAAGAAAACACGAGCTTAGCCGAAGAAATGCAAAACTACAACAAACATAGTTGAACTGAATAATACCTATTACTGCAAGAATTTTGGACAAAGCCAAAAACAATGACAGGACAAAGGCCTAAAACCACGGACACATTTAAATATTGCTCTTATAAACTTAAAAAGTTGATAGAATAACATGTTTTGCATTAGCTTACATTTTTTAAGGATAAGAAGTCTGAAACTCAAATGTCCGTCATTGCTTAACTAGAGCATTACCCTAATAATATTTTCCTTATGTATGACTTTAGTATCAATGTCCTGATATCATGTTTTAAACTTTCAGTGAACTTCAAGTTTTACTTTTTTTTTTTTTTATAACTAAAATATATTCCAAAGGAACCCAAGTACATTAAAATTCTGTACATGTGATTTAACTCATCTTCCTCAAGCAACCAGTAGAAGTGCTAACGCCACTGACAGGCAAAGAGTATTTTTGTACTGGATACCAACATGAGATCCAAACAAAACTACCTAGGTAGAAATGATGCCAGAAAACATCAGTGAGTACAACACTATTGACTCTCTATGGAGACATGATAAAATAAACAGAAAAGTATAACATAATTTAGTCATTACTGCAAAAAACATCAAAGATATTTTTCCATCTGTCTTTAAGCACTACAACTGGGAACTACTAAAAACTTTGCAACCAGATAAAGCATTAACCTATTTCAATAAAAATGAAAGCAATATACTTACCATAACTCTCTGTCTTGTCTTCCATCCTTTTAAACATGTGGGGTTAGCGGATCAGAATCTGGTCCAAAGTCATCATCTCAGATTCTTCAGCCTTATCTACCTGGAATGCTCTGCCCTCTCCGAATATCTTTAGATTGAGTTTTCTTCTCCCCCATTCATGTGCAATATAACAGCTGAATACAGGAGTTCCCCCAAAGGAGATGGAGTTACTCAAAAAATTAGGGAAAGGGAAAAGAATGCTACCATAAGTAGCTCAAGCTTCAGATTCGGGCAGGTCTGCACAGTCATTCAGACATCACAAAGAAATGGCAGTTTAGACTGGGGAAGGGGGTGGTTGGGATAGACAGAAGATAACGGACTTTGCATTATGTTACGTATATAACTTTCATATTTGATGATGTATTTTCTGTCCATCTCTACCTGTGGAATAGAGTCCCCAGCCAGTAAAACATTCAGCAAAATGATGGAGCCAATGTAAAACCTTGATCTGGACTGACTGGCCAATGTATAGTGGCTTACAAAGGTACAAGTAGTAGACCAAGCCACAGCTGCACAAACTTCATCAAATGAGGCAAAGGAAGCAGTTAAAGTGGCAACTGACTGTGTTAAATGAACTTTAGGCTTACCATTTAAAGGATTTATTTTTGATGAGTACACAAAAGGAAAAACAATCGAAAAATCATCTAGATAGAGTCACTCTTGAAACCAGCTTACCAAGCCCAGTTTTGGAAAAAAAAAAATGATTAGATTTCCTGAAAGCCTTAGTTCTGTCCAAAAAGTGAAGCAAACATTTACCTTTGTTACTGATTTGACTCAGAGGCCATGCTGAGTAGGTAGGAAGGATCAATATAGAGAAAGACCCTATTCCTTATGAAATGCCTGTACGTAGTACAAGATAAGGTCTGAAGTTCTGCCACTCTTCTTACAGAAGCAAAAGTTACAAGGTCTTCCAAGAAAGCAACTTCAAATCTATGGTAGCAGCTGACTCAAAAGGGGGCCTAGTCAAATTCTGCAAAAGAAGAGTTAAATCCCGAGGTGAAACCAGATCCCTGACCGGTCTAAAGATGAAAGCGCCTTTCAAAAAGGTCTTTGACAATTTGAGAAATGCAAGAAGAGTATTATTCATGTCATATGAAAATTAGATCTGGCAGCTAGTTGGACTTTAATGGTGCAATAGCTGAAACCCGAGTGATAAAACAATTCTGCTAAAAAATCTAAAACTACATACAAGGGAGCAGAGAAAAGGCTTATGCCTCTGAAAGATGCCCAAATAGAAAACAGTCTTCATTTAGAAGAGTAAACTTTTTCAGTGGATGGGCTTTAGGAACAATGAAAGGATAGACAACTGTTTTAGGAAGCTTGGGATCTCTGGCTATTATTGGAATTGGTACAGCCAGGTGGTCAACATGATGGATTTATAAGTTTGGATAAGGTTGGCCCAAGCGAAGTGACATTAGACCCAAAACCAAAATCCAGAACTCAAAGAAGGTACTTCAGATAAGGCCAAAGAAGAAAAAATAGACCGGTCTCATTTAAAAGGAAGCAATGTGGATGACAGTCGGTCTTAAACAGACTGCTATCTGGGGGAGCTTTATGAGAAGGTTGGGGGGATAAGCATAAAGGAAAGCCAGAGGCGAAGTATGGGAGACAGTGTTCCTTGGTGACTGTCCTCTAGGGGAATTAGAGCAAAAAACTGCTGCACATGATGTTTTTGTGGGATGCAAAAAGATCACAGTGGGGTAGCCCCAGCATCTGAACATCCACACCACTTTCTCTGGAGAAGGACTACTCATGATGCAAAAGGATGCTCTTGCTCAGTTTGTCTGCCAGGATGTTGGATGTGCGCTCCTAACACAAATCATTGCAAGGACGTAACCCTAGGAGATACGACTAGTATCCCCCCTTGCTTATCTATATACCAAACTAACATGTTCTCAGACTGAATGACAATCACACCCCTGGGAAAAGCATCCTGTCAGTTATGCAACACTAAGAAGACCTTTCTAATCTCAAAGACGCTGCTGTGAACATTGGCCTCTGACTGTGACTAGGAACCTTGGACTGTCCTCCCCTCAAAATGCCCCTCCCCCCAATTCCGCAGAGAGAGGGAGAATCATCTGCGGTAACAGTGGCCTGGGGTTGGGGAAGAACAAATGGGCAACCTGCCTGAACAAGATTGGACTCTAACCACCAGGCAATGAGGCAACAGTATACACTGGAGAGGTGGATGAGAAGTTCATGGAATGGTATAAGACTGACCATTGAATGGCCAAGGTCCACTGCAGAACTCATATATGGAACCTTGCCAGAAGTACAAAACAAATTGATGTAGCCATCAAGCCTAGTAGCTGAAGAATCGAGGAAGCTGGAGGCCTGAGAGTTTAGAACCTGAGCTACCTGACTTTGTAGAGAAAATAATCTGAAAGGGGGCAATCTGAATGGAGGCATTCAGTTGCCATCCAATGAATTCCAAAGACTACTGAATGTAGGTTGGATTTTTTGTAGCTCACGGGGATGCCCAAGGACTGACATAGTTGAAACAAATAATCCCTAGCCTGGATTTGAGATGCCTTTGTGGTTGCTGTAAGGAGTCAGTCATGTGGATAAAGGAAGACCTGGAGCTCTGCAGCCTGGTACCACTGCCATGCTCTTGAACATTTTGGGGGCTGTGGTGAACCCAAATGGGAGTATCCATAACTGATAATGGCTGGTTCCCAGCCAGATGTGTAGGAATCTCCTGGAATGCCTCATCTCCATGGGGAAAGAGGCATTCTTGAGGTCTACTAAGCACATCCAGTCATCCTTTCTCAGCAGAGGAAGAATAGACTGCGCTCACTATGACCATTCAGAATTTGGTTTGTTTAACAAAGGGATTCAAAGTGCTGAGGTCCAGAACAGGCTGAGTTCCTTGTTTTTCTTTGACACTAAAAAGAATCTGAAGTAGACCCCAGATCCTCTCATCTAGTGCGACCTCTTGCATGACTCAGTTGTGAAGCAGCTTTCTTATCTCCATCACTGCTTTCCCTTGCTGATTCAAGGGCAATGAAAGGGTCTTCTGGAGACTTAACCTCAAAAACCAAAGTTTTGTGGATCACTCCTGCCCCTAGGGTGGCATCCTTTGAAGTCCCCCCCCCACCCACCATGTGGGACACCATCACAAGGAGTGTCCTGGGAGAACTGCTGTGACTTGAGAAAAAAATAGATTTTAGTTCCTAGATAAGGACCTTTGAGAAGTTGAAAAACACACCCCAATGGCAGACAGTGTCTTCTCCTTCCTGCTCACTCCTGCTCAGTGTATACGACTTCTGGACCAAACAAGGTGCAGCCATCTTATGGGGCATTTAGAAAGTTTACCTTAAAGCAGTCTGCAAAATTACGTAAGCACATCCAGGCATGACACTGCATTGTAATATCAGTGCCTGCCCCATAGGGCATAACATCTGCAATGTTTAAAAGAAGCCTCATAGACATGTTGGAGATGGAATACACAGTGGACAACTAAGCTTCCAGATACTTCGCAGACTCCTGTCTAGCAGTGTGAGTAACGACTTTGCCATCTCTACAATCAAACCTCTTTAGAGTTTTGCCAGATGAGCCAAACAGTTCAGAGCACAAAAGGAGAAACTGGCTGATCCATAAGAGTGCTTCTCAAGATAGTCCATTGCCAGAGACTCCTCATTCAGGGTGTAGACCATAAAACTCTCCTTAAAGATTTCCTTCTTATTGGTGGCTGCAACCACAGTGGGATCCACTGCTGGACCTTTGTTCCAAAAAAGGTCTATCCTTGGGGGGAATCAGTACCTTGTCCCAGCTTCGGGAAGGACTGGCTCCACCATGTCAGATCCTCTCTAGGAGGAAAGTGAGCAGTAGAAATTATAGATCTAGACACTTAGGGATGGGCCAAGACAGGAACAAACAAGGATGGAGACTAGGAAAAAGGACCCTCTGATCTTCGAGATAATGCAGAGGGAATGATCCCAAGGCCTGTACAAAGGCATGCATCAACTGAGTCAAATCTGAACCCTTAAGACTTCTGACTTATCTGGTAGACCTTGAAGACAATGTAGATGCCAGCTTCAAGGGTTAAACTGAAGGCATATCCCAAGCATCAAATCTGAAAGGAAAAGGCTCGGGTCTGTGGTGGAGATGGCTTCAATGAAAAAATTGCACAGGTGTAACTGGCAAGAATGGACAGTGAAGCAGAAGCTGCAGTAAAGAAGGGACTAGAAATGCTGAGTGTTGACAAAATAAATTAGACTGATCCCACAGCAAAAGTAACGGGTAATCAGCACAGAAGGGTCAGTGAAAGCATGCTTGGAGCTGTGGCCCAAGACTGATGGATCTTCAGATCTGCTTGCCTTACCATGGAGACAGAGGAGCATTTGCACTCCCCCCCCCCTCATTTTGCTTCTCTCTTTAAAAGACCTCTATTTTTATATCTCTATCAAACTTTCTATCCCCAGATTTCTTAACAGAAACTAGAGGTAATCTAGAGGGCTCGAGTGAAGTCTATCTCACCATAACCTAGACGGTGACAGGACTAACAAGAAACAGAGTACAAATGATTAGTCCAAATAAAATACTTCAGCAAAAAGGTCTAGGAAACTCCCTTCCTGATACCCTCTTGTGGTAGAAATAAAGATACCTTGTTGAAGTTTCCAGTAGTTTATTCAGTTAAGCAGGTAGATGGACAAGCGTTCTTGTTCTAATGCATTACATTCAACAACTCGGTTATTTAAAGGCAGTTATAGATAATGGTGGGAGAGTCCAGGGGAGCTACTGGAGGAAAATCTGGGAGATAGAAAAACAAGGAGACAATCCCAAAGCGTAGAGGTTAGTCCCTTATTTGAATATTTCTGAAAGACCCATGAGGGTTTAACAGCTCAGCAGCTTGTGGAACCTCATTTTTAAAGTTTTATTTTTAACTTTTAACAAACAAAACACAACACACCATTAACTACCACTATAGAAATATATTTAAGAAAATACTTTTGCCTGAGCTTCATTAGTTCCATCTAACAGAGTGGTTTACACTTTGATCACTTAAAATACACACTTTAATGAGGCTGTCACCAGACTTTATTAGTCTGTTTTGTAATGCATGCAAAATGAGAGGCTGTGTCTGCATCTCTAGGGCTCATATTCCTTGGAACCAATTATACTTTATTACACAACTTTTTCCAGTCAATGACATGTAATAAAAATGTATCCTTGAAAAAAATGGAGTTAAGCTGGTGGATCAGGCTCGACACCCACCACTACCCCGGTCCAAACTCAAGAATTTCTATTAATAGTGTGCTGACACACAGATAACTAAACCTTAAATCATACAGCTAAAACACCTTCACTGTTTAACCCCGGATTTGGAAATAAACTGTTAATTAACCCTAACTGCTGCTATTTAATTTGTAAAAGCCAATCAAGTAATTGGATTTGGAAATTACTGCATCTACCTTGGTATGATTTATCTGGTGAACTAGTAACATGGGAAACAAGCCACTCTATTTTGTTTTGCTTGTGATCTCTAGATGATTACAAATCTAAAAAGTAAATGTCATGAGTTTGAAAATGCCTTTTAGTTCATGATGTGGACAAACTTAAGACAGTAACTTTGAATAACGAAAAGGAAGAAAATCACAACTAATATTTTCCAAAAGCAAAGATGTCACCAATAAGTGAACTGAAAAACTCTGTGCTTAGAAAAGATTTTATCACATAAAAAACAAAGAAACATTAAGCGCTTTCATCCGTCACAATGTGGGCTTCTTCAGAACATTGAATTATGAATGCTGGTGCTTAAATTTTAAATGTTGGCGCCAAACTTTTTTTCCTTAAAGCAACATACACATGCTATTCTTGCTACGCATATGCAACAATGTAACCACTTGTATTTGCTACTAAACTGACACACATTTGTCTAAATATATACAACTTAATGAATATATTGCTACATTATATTTCTCCTTTTCAAAATTCATAAAACATTAACGTGCAAAAATATGCATAAGTCAAATCTGTCATAATAAAAACAATACTTAAAAAATGAATGCTTAAAAAGCACAATTGTACATAAACAAAATCAACTGATGTCTTGCAATATATACAAAAGACAATTCCTATACAATATTCACATGAATTGCCTCCATATAATAAAAATCATACTTTATGAGCATATTTGTTTATGTACAATTGTGCTTTTTAAGCATTCATTTTTTAAGTATTTTTTTATTATGGCAGATTTGACTTATTTATGCATATTTTTGCATGTTAATGTTTTATGAATTTTTAAAAGGAGAAATATAATGTAGCAATATGTTAAGCTGTATATATTTAGACAAATGTGTGTCGGTTTAGTAGCAAATACAAGTGGTTACATTGTTACATATGCGTAGCAAGAATAGCAAGTTTATGTTGCTTTAAGGAAAAAAAGTTTGGCGCCAACTTTTAAAATTTAAGCACCAGCGTTCATAATTCAATGTTCTGAAGAGGCCCACATTGTGATGGGTGAAAGCGCTTAATGTTTCTTTGTTTTTTATGTAATAAAATCTTTTCTAAGCACAGAGTTTTTCGGTTCACTTATTGGTGACATCTTGGCGCTTGGAAATTAAACAATAACTTTGTCATTCGAAAATGTTTTTTTTTTCTCTGTAGTACTCATCTGGGGCTTGGGCTTTCCTTTAGGTGTTAGGAATGAGAAAAGTGGGCCAAATACTAGCCTCCTAGTATGACTGACAGCCCTCACCCAAACCGATTACATCAGCCTCTTACGTCTATGTACTTAACTGAATAAACTACTGGGAACTTCAACAAGGTACCTTTTATTCCTCCTACAGGGAGGATCTCAGAGACGGTCTCCTAGATCTGCTCGCTAAACAGACTTCTTAGTAGGGGAAGAATAAAAGGAAAAGTACAGTTTTGTACCTACCATAAATGTAGATGTCCGATAGACATGCAACTGCAGTCATAACATGTGGGTTGTCCTGCCTCAGGCAGCCCTCGGTCGGCCGGATTCCAAAGTCTGGGTCTGACGTCGGCTGATGTCGCATTTCTCTCCGACGTCAGAGCGGCTGGAGTACATAAGCATCAGCCGACGCCATTTTCTTCAGTGTTTCTTGCCCCAGATGCCAGGTGCCCTCCAAGGAAGGCTGTAATCAAATTGGAATACAAAAACAGGATTCCAAACAAATAAATGAGCAATAAAACAAAAAAAAAGCCTCGATGGCATGCATTACTGCCAGCATTTCCTTTTGGTTTATATGCAGATGTGTTTCCTTTGGAGACCATTGTCCTTGTATACACCTGCCTTCCATGTGCGCCCCCCATCCAAGGTCTGAGGCGTCTGTAGTCATGGTCTGTGTTATCTGTGGTTTTTTGAATGACATACCTGTGTTTTCCTGGCTCACCGAGGCCCACCATAGGAATTCCTTTTGTAGGCATGGAATGAGTGGTATGATTGTCTCCAAGTTGTTGCTGTGTTGAGACCAAATGCTTTTTAGGTACCATTGAAGCTTTCTCATGTGTAGTTTTGCTAATGGAACCAGTAGAATGCAGGATGCCATGTAACCCAGGGCCTGTAGGAATCTCCTTGCAGTCATCTGGGTGAGTTTTGCTAAACCTTTGAAGTAATGAGTTAACTTCTCTTGCTTGTCTTCTGTCAGGTAAGCCATCTGAGAGGCTGTGTCTAGTTTGGCTCCTAAGAAGATTATTTGCTGGGATGGCTGCAGTCTTGACTTTTGGAAGTTGACTGTGTATCCCAGAGCTTGAAATAATCGTATGACATAATCCAGGTTTTTTGTCAACATCAATTTGTCGTCCGCTTGTATGAGGCAGTCGTACAGGTACGGGTAAATTTGTATACCCTGGAGCCTGCAATGAGCAATTACTGAAGCCAGGCATTTTGTAAATACTCTGGGCGCAGTAGATAAGCCAAATGGCAATGCTGAGAATTGATAATGCTCTGGCCCTGCAAGAAATCTGAGGTATCTTCTGCAGCTGTGTCTGATAGGGACATGCAGGTATGCCTCCTTGAGGTCCAGAGTAATCAGCCACGACTCCTTGCCCAGCATGGGAAGGAGTTGCTGTAGAGTCAGCATTTTGAACTTTGGTACTATGAGAAAGGTGTTTAATGCGGACAAGTCCAGTATTGGTCTCCATTGAGATTCTTTTCTTGGAACAAGGAACAGTCTTGAGTAAAACCCCTGTTCTTGTTCTTGTTGTGGAACTCTTTCTATTGCATTCATTCGAGTCAGCAGAGTGATTTGTTTGATAGCCTCTGCCCTTTGATTTTGTGGTAGGTTTGGCATGCCTTGTTTTCTTGGTAAGGTATGAAAATGAAACCTGTACCCTCGGTCTATAATGTCCAAAATCCATTTGTCCTTTGTCAGTCTGTGCCAGTTTTCTGCAAACAGAGATAATTTCCCGCCCAAGGGAGCTTCTAGTTGTTCCCTGGTAGGCGGTAGTAGAGGAAAGTCATTGAGTTTGTGGTTGTTGGGCAGGTGAAACCCCTGCGTCACTTCTTTGGTTTCCTGGCTGCCATTGTAGTCCCCTGTAAGGGCCTCTGTATTGGCCTCTTCCTCGGCCACGTCTGTTCTTACCCCTTTGAAACTTTTCTGGATTAGGAAAGGACCAGTTTTTGAAGGCCAATTCCTACTGAATCTGGGGGTTGAGCCTGGAGGAAATCTTTCACAGTCTGAACTGATTTTGCTTTTTCTTCGATGGTCTTTAACACATCCTTAGCATTTGCACCAAAAAGCTTGTTCTTTTCCAAAGGTGCATCCAGAAGTTTTGCTTTTACATGATCTGGTAGAGGTTGATCTTTTAACCAAGCATGTCTACGAATCACTGCCCCTGTCATAGCTGCCCTACATGAAGCTTCCAGTGCATCATATCCACACTGCAGGAAGTGATTGCTTACTTGCTGAGTGTTATGTACAGCTTCCTGCAAAGTCTTCCTGTCTAAAGGATCAGGAGAAGCTAATGTTTTTTGTAAATCTTCTAAGAGATAATCATGATATTGTAACATATGAAAAATGCAATTTAAAGCTCTCATAGATAAGGTAGTGGATGTGTAAACCTTTTTGCCCCATCTCTCTAATGACCTTGCTTCACTGTTGGAGGGCAAAGGATTTTTTGAGGTGGAGGCTGAAACTCCTTTAGGCCCCTGTGAAATCGTTTCCAAATCAGCAGAATGGGCCCTGAATAAATGGGAATGAGTTTCTGGGACCCTGTAATACCTGTCTGGCTTGGCTGGAGCAGGAGGAAGAGAATCAGGGGTAGCACTAGAGTCAGAATACAAATCATCCAGAACATCAAGTACAGGAGGAATAGCTAAGGGCCTGTGCTGAGGCTTCTTAAGGAAAGTCCTAAGGCGTTTCCAAGAATCAGAATATTCCTGACCCTGCCACTTGAAATGTTCCCTCATGGTGTGCAGAACTTCCCCAAAAGAAATATCCTCAGGAGGGGAGGCCGAAGGGATGGAATCTTCTGCATCCGAGTCCTCATAAGTCTGGAAGAGCTCTTCCTGGCTATCAGAGTGGACAGAGCCCTCAGAGTCTTCATCTGAAGGAGTAGGGTCAGAGGGTTCAACCCGGGGCCTTTTATCAGGAGGAGGCTGGGATGCTCTCTCAGGATGGGCCTGTGAATCTCTAATCATGGAAATTAAATCAGCCGCCATGGACATAATTTGTGTCTCCGGAGTCGGCTGAGGTAAGGATTTAGAAGTAATATGCTTTGTTTCGCTGGATGCCTTAGCCCTAGTGTAGGCCTTAATAGACATGGCCATAGGAGGCCTGGCAGCTCCACGTGCAGGAGTGACCTTGTCTACAGCAATGGTCTCGGGCATTTCCTCAGTTTCGGTATCCGGAGGAAAGTCTATAACTGGCGTCGGAGTAATGTCTGGAATCGGAGTCGTCGGTAATGCGGTGTCTTCGGTTCGAAGCAGTGGAGAGACCGTCTCAGAGGGAACCGGAGCACTCGCACTAGGTTTTGGCATGGAGTCGGTGGTAGACGCGGGCCGAGGATGTCGGTCCCGGTCTTTTCGCTTTTTGGGTGTTTGCGATGTCGGAAGATCCGACGGCATGGTGTAGGCAAATTTATCGCCGAAAAAATCTTCAGTGAACTCCGCCCGGCGCCTGAGAGTGCGCTTGTTGAAGCGAGCACAAGCTACACAGGCCGAGACGTCGTGGTCTGGGCCCAGGCAAGGGAGGCAGTAAGAGTGGAAATCCTTATGAGGTATTTGTTTACCACAAAAAAGACAATTGTTAACTTTTTCAGTAATTTCTGACATCGGCTGAGGCAAGAAAAGGTCCCCAACGGGGTACTAGCTTTTTCGATGACTTCGGTATCGTAGAATACAGGAGCTGACCGACCGGCACTTGCGAACTGCTTCTGCTTCGGGCACCGCGGCAAGAAAGACTGAAGAAAATGGCGTCGGCTGATGCTTATGTACTCCAGCCGCTCTGATGTCGGAGAGAAATGCGACATCAGCCGACGTCGGACCCAGACTTTGGAATCTGGCCGACCGAGGGCTGCCTGAGGCAGGACAACCCACATGTTATGACTGCAGTTGCATTCTTGAAGGACATCAGAAGAAGATCAGGAGGGAGTAAACCATTGAAAACCAACTTGGTTCCATAGTCAGCAAGGTCGCTAGTACTAAAGCATGAACATGTCTACGACTTCACACTGAGGCAAGCCACTCAAACAATACATGTACTTAAAGTGAATGTCTTTAAGGGACAACTTAAACCCACATCCAACACACTTCTTGAATCCCAAAGCTTGCTTATCCATGTAGATGCTGGGTGAAGAAAAAAACACAAGCAAAAAAAACAACAGCAATGGAATGGGCTATCAAACAAAGTTTAAGTATAGAAAGGTCAGGAAAGACTCACCAGAACCATTAAAAGTTAAACCTATCGCTAACAAATGCTATACACAAACCTAACAATAGATAACATATAAGAAACCAATACAACATACTTTTTTTTATTTGGAAGCAAAGTAAAAGAAAAAAGTGCCAAAATTGCTAATAGAAAACCTCAAATGCTGGCATGGAGGACAGAAGAAGACAGGCAGAGGATGTATAAAAAAATCAGCAGACTTAGCAAAAAACTGTATAAAACGCTAGTTAGCACTCTGTAGCTCAAGTCCACATCTTGTACTAATGTCAACAAATGAGAGTTGAGGAGATTCAGAGACAGTACAGGAGGTGGAGCTTCAAGGATGAATTATCTGAGATGCTGGCTTCAGATGTAATTTGGAGCTGGTAACACCGTAGCTTCAGATGGATGGAAAAGACATTGGATCCTTTCTTAACATGTCAAATTCCCCATCTCCTCCCTGCAAAAACAGAGTTAAATCTAATCTTGCATCCTGGCTCACTCCAAAAAAAAAACTACTGTTAAAGAAAAACATTTCTGTAAAAAAAAAAAAAAAAAATGTAAGCTCGTTTCCTACCTTTCCTATAACTAGTGTTCCAGATACAGATTTGCTGTATCCAGGACTGTATATGTAAGCTTCTGAGCCCCACAAGCCTTTCTGTGTTGGAGGGAAGCCTTCTAGCTTATAGTGGGAGTGATAAGCACTAGGTAACCCTGTCTACCACATAAGGAGTGGTTCTGGCCCAGAAATTGTAATTATTGGCCGTTTGGGCAATCTCTTCCATCTCTCTCAACTTTCTGATTTGAAAGCCTGCATTTGCACTTGTTTCTGTCCTGTAACTCATCTAGTGCAGATACAGATTCTTAGTTTTAGCACTTAAATTTGCTTATTCATGCTCAGCACTTGTAAGCACTAAATAAGCTACTAATTACTATAGCACTCAATCTTCCTCATTACCTAGAGGAAAACAGTTTTTGTACTTACTTTTCTCACTTGCTTAGAGAAAAACAGCTCTTGTACTCACTTTCCTCACTTATCTAGAGGAAAACAGTTTCAGGCATGTCCAAGGGTCAGCTCCCAGTGTTCTCTCCTGTCTATCTGATGAATCTGGGCATCTTGAGGCAATGTACAAATCGCCTCATGTACACAGACAACCCTCTCCTCCTACCATTCAACACTACAACCTCTGAGAGATGCACTTATCTAGCCAAACTGGAGGTAAAGCTCTCTCCAACCAAGACTGAACTTCACAGTCATGAGGAGAAAGTAAGCATTTGCACCACAGCACACTCATCACAGTCTCACTAAATCTACACCACCAAAATCCACACATAGTAACACAAAAACATTCGCTGAGGCTCTCAATAATAATCTGTCTAAGCAACAGAGACCTCCAAAGCAGAAACGCAAGAAAACTCCATCCCCCAACACAACCAAAATAACACACAGCCCACAGACTCAGTGTGCCACACAACCACAGCCAATAAGGCAAAACAATGTACTCAACACACTAGTCATAGCTGATTCTATAGTTAGGCACACTGATGTCCCACTCGCCAGGCTAAACAAGAAGGTTACTGTCAGCTGCCTGTCGGGTGCCAGGATCCGCCACATAACTCACGCACTCAGATCACACCACAATAAGTACAAATATGACTTTGTCATTGTCCATGTTGGTGTGAATGACCTGAGACGTACCTAACTGGACTACATGAAGAGAGACATGTTAGAGCTATCCGATCTTGTAGCCCAGGCAAGTATGACCCTAGCCCTGAGTAGCATTCTGCCACCCCCCCGAATGATACGGCAAGTACAAGGACAAAAGGATTGACTTCAACAATTGGCTAAGCTTCTGGTGTCATTCTAAGGGGATCCAGTAACTATCTGCTTGGGAAGACATGGTCGACAGACCACAATGCTTTTCCACAGATGGCCTGCACCTGTCGCCCCTGGGATTCCAGATACTGGCTAAGGCTCTTGCTGTCCCCATGTGCCTTTTTTAGGCAAGGTTCAAATAACAAATTCACCACCGTAACAGAAACAGGCAAGCAAAAACTGAGGTAATGCTACTCAATGCTAGAAGTCTAAATCTCAAAATGCACTCACTCGAGGCACTCCTTAAAATGGAGAATATCGATATCTGTGCAGTGACTGAGACCTGGTTCAAGGATCCAGAGAGCACCCTTGCAATACCAGGCTATAACTCATACCACACTTTTCGGCCATGTAAACTGGACCGAAACACCAAAGGCGGAGGTGTGTCCATATTCATTAAGGATATCCACACCACACCACACCAGGCTAGCTGCTCAGCATAATGCATCCGAGGTTATCAAACTGCAACTAACTCTGGGCAAAACTGCAATCCAAACTGTAGCTTGCTACAGATCCCCCACCATGCCCCAGGATTCCCACTCCTCTTTTCTTGATGTATTGGAAAATATTAGGGTTCAACCAAACATCCTAATAATGGGAGACTTCAACCACCCCACCATTAACTGGGAAAACTACTGATGAACCAACTCCTTAGCTCAACGCTTTCTGGAATTCATAAACTCCAATGTCCTGGATCAACTTATCCACACCCCCACCAGGGGCAACAACATCCTAGACCTAGTCATTACCAACATGAGTGACCGGTGTTCCACACCTGAAGTCTACTCCTTGTTGGTCCGATCCGAACATAAGCTAATCACCTTTGATATCCACATCCCGCCCCCACCCCCCATTAAGGAAACCATGGTAAAAATTTCTCCAAAGCCAACTTCATGCTTCCTAAGACAGAAGTGGTGAACTTCATGACACCCATGCAGATGGACAATACAGGTACAACTGCTGAATCCTACACAAATGCACTCTATAAGCACTTACACGAGTGCATGGATCGTGCTATCCAAACAGAACCAAGACTCCATCCTCCAAAAAAGGAAGCCAATCTGGTGGTCCCCTGCCATAAACAAACTGTACAACAGAAGGAAGAAACTATTGCAAAAGAGAGTAAAATCCCATGAGTGGAGGAGCTCCCAGGTCAGCCTCAGTAAAAAGCTGAGATCCCTTATAAGATCCTCTAAAGCTAGCTACGAAAAGAAAATCGCCACTAATTCTAAGGACAACCACAAAGCATTCTATACCTATTTCAAGAATCTCGATGGCAACACCCAGATCTGCTCTGAGTTACAGCACAAAGGCACGAAAATTACAGAACCAACTGATATTGCCAACATCCTGGCAGATAGGTTCAGTGCCAACTTTAAACCCCCCCCCCAAAGGAACCATATCTATACAGGAATAATGCAGAGTCCCTGTAATCACAACTATGCAGGTAAAAGCTGCACTCTCTAAAGCCAAAAGCATCCATGTGACCAGACAACATCCCAGGCTGCATTTTACATGAACTTCAGAGCGAACTGGCTCCCCACTTAAGCACCATGTTCAATAATAGCCTCACATAAGGCTTTGTGCCCACTGAATGGCGCACAGCAACAGTTATCCCACTCCACAAAGGGGGAGCCATCACTGATCCCAGGAACTATCGACCTATTAGCCTGACGAGCCTGGTCTGCAAGGCACTCAACATGGAACTCATAAACAAAGACATTGGTAAAGTCCAAACTCTGGATCCCACCCAGTTGGGGTTTGTGAAAGGCAGATCATGCCTCCTGAACCTGATAGACTTTGAGGCAGTCACCAAAACCGTAGATGAGGGTAAGGTGGTTCACACAGCCTTGACCTCGCCAAGGCTTTCGACACCATCCCCCATTCTGGAATTATAGCTAAACTCACTAAACTAGGTATAAATCCCTATGTCACAAGATGGGTTGCCAACTGGCTCACTGACAGAACCCACACTGTAAAAGTTGCAGACTCCAAATCTGACTTCAAAGCAGTGACAAGTGGAGTACCGCAGGGTTCCGTCCTGGGACCTCTCCTGTTTGGTATCTACTTCTCTGAAGTACAGGCTAAAACAGAAGGCCTCTGGCTAACGAAGTTCGCAGATTACTGCAAACTAGGAGCCATAGTCAAGTCCCCAAATGATGTGGACATCCTACAGAAGGACCTCGATGAGACAGACGCCTGGTGTCAAAGCCATGGCCTCAAGCTCAATGCCAAAAAGTGCAATGTCATCCCCTTTAGTAAAAACTCTGTACCCATGAACTACCACATAGGCAGCAATTTACTTAACACCGAATGTGTGATAAAAGACCTTGGGACCCAGGTGGACAGTAGTCTTTCCTTTGATAGTCACATCACCACAGTAGTCAGGAAGTCCTTCTACGTGGCACACCTCATCATAAAAAGGTTCATCCAGGAAAAAAGAGGTCATTGTTCCCCTCTACTCGACACTCATTAGACCCATTATAGAGTACAACACCCCTTTTGGAATGTACCTCATGACATCTGCAGCAGCTGGAAAGGCCACAGAAGTACCTCACAAAGAGGATTACTGGCCTCAAACAAATGCCCTACACTGACCGCCTCAAAAATCTCCAGCTTTACTCCGTAGCATATCGCCTACTATCTCTGCCTAACATATAAAGCTATGTCAAACCCAGAGCTGTTGGACATGCTACACCTAAAGAAATCCCAAGCCCTCCGAACTACACGATCTAGGGACCTAAACCTTGTCACCACAATAAACAGGACATGCTGGAGGGATAGATTCCTGTCCCAGAGACTTCCCATACTCTGGAACAGGCTACCCATCTATGTCAAGCAAAGTTCTTCATTAGCACTCTTCAAGAAAAATCTTGAGTGGATGGGAAATAGGAAATACTCCCCGGGGATCACTTCTGTGTCTCTGCTCGACAGTGGCACAGGAAAATAACTTTCTTGGGTGGCGTACACCAGGGAACCTTGTTGGCTAGGCTTACTTAGGCCCTTGGGCCGATAGCCTAGTACCTACCTATGAACCTATAAGGCATGAACAAATGGCATTAAAATAAAACTCAAAACAACCTATAAGAACACAGGCAACTAAAAAATGGCAAAGTTAGGTTGTGTCTGCATACAGGATGAGGTCTTACAAAATTAGATTTTCTACTTTTATAGAAGGTGCTCACAGTTCTTCCTGGTTGTCTAGGGCAGTACGGTGAAACTTGCACTCTTGTAACTCCAGCTAGGATTCTGTATTCTACTGTCAGGTTGATATGCAAAAAGCAGGGTACTTTACTCAATATGCTATGTGGATTTGTTCTGACATTTATAATGGAAACCTGACTGGAATTGTAGCGTCAGAAATACCCAGTAGATGGGCCAGGCTAAAAACTGGGCAATTAAGGCCACTCTGACTGCTTTGGTGGGCATACTAATTTCACTTCAGACATCATGATTCTTGGTCTGATCTGGAGTTTAGTCTGATTTTAGTAACTTTAACACCCCAGACTTTTCCATTATATAGTACCATACAATGATGGAGAGCAATGGAGGGGTTGTGATTTTATCACACACTCTTTGATCTGAAGAAGATGGCTGCAAGTTTTGAATTCACCGTGGGAGGAAGAGTGGACTGTAGATACCCCTTGTCCAAATTTTCAAGAGACCACTAACTTTTTGTGCCTTCAGTACTGCTGTCACTAAAGTGAATAGTGCTATATGATTTCAATATAAGGAAGGACAAGATCTTTCCTTTCACTACTGCTTACTGACTTCAAGCTCCTCTGTGCCAACTTCCTGATGGTCCCTGATGGTCCCATCTCTAGAAGCTCCCACATAATGGTGGCTGCAAGGTATGACTCTCTCTTGTGAAGAGGGGAGGCCTCTAACTCTCACAAGCAGGTCCTTTATGTTTTCTCTGCCATACATGCTCTTCACTTTTTCCCTTAGAACTGTTCAAACTCTCAAAGTAATCACTCTATTCTCCTTCTAAACCCATGCACTTGCTCAGCTTTTATAAGGAAACACAAACTAACTAAAGCACTACACCCTCCTTGACTTCTCATAAGTATTAGACTCCCGACTGGTCCTTCCTGATCAAGTGAAAAAATCAGTTCCCTTCCCTAATCTGATCAGTAAAAAAAACAGTTCCCTATACTAATCTGGTATGTCCAAGGGTCAGTTTCAAGGTTACTCTCCAGTCCAGCTGGTGAATCTGGGAATTTTGAGGCAATGTTACAATTGCCTTATGTACACAGACAACCCTCTCCTCCTTCCAACAAACTCTAATACATGTGAGAGATGCAATTACACAGCCAAACTGGAGGCAGAGCTCACTCAACCCAAGACTGGCACAGTCAGGAAGAAAAGGTAACCACCCACACCACAAATCCAGTCTCACACAGACCTATTGCATCTGCATACACAACACATAAACACACAAAAACATACTCGGAGGCTCTAAATAAAAATCTGCCTAAACAGCAAAGACCTCCTAAGCAGATATCCAAGTAACAGCCACCCCTCAACAATACCCACGAATCACATATCTCAAAAAATCAGTGTGCCTCACAGTCACAGCCCTTAAGTCCAAACAACACACCAAATACACTTATGGGGGACTCTATTGTCCGGCACACTGACGTCCCGCTCACCAGACTGAACAAGGAGAAGGTCACTGTAAGCTGCATGTCGGGTTCCAGGATCCGCCACATAACGCAAGCACTCAGGTCACTCCAAAGCAAGTACAAGTATGACTCAGTCATTGTCCATGCTGGTGTGAATGACCGGAGACGTACCTCCCTGGACTACATGAAAAGAGACATAGAGGAGCTCTCTGACCATGTAGCCCAGGCTGGTATGACCCTGACCTTGAGTAGCATCTTGCCCTCACCAAGAATGATGCCACAGTATAAAGACAAAATGATCAGTTTCAACAATTGGCTAAAGTATTGGTGTCATTGAAAGGGGATCCAGTGTCTGTCAGCCTGGGATGACATGCTCGACAAGCCACGTTGCTTCGCTAAGGACGGCTTGCACCTGTCACCCTTAGGCTTTCGTATACTGGCCAAGGCTCTTGCCACCCCCATAGTGCCTTTTTTAGGCAAGGCTCAAAGGACAAACCCACCTCCATAGACAATCCAAAGATAAAAAAACTAAAGGTGATGCTACTCAATGCCAGAAGTCTAATCCTCAAGATGTACGCACTCGAGACTCTCCTCAGTATGGAGAAAATCGATGTCTGTGCAGTAACAGAAACCTGGTTCAAGGCTCTTGAGAGCACCCCAGCACTACCAGGTTATAACTCATACCATGCGTTTCGGCCCCAAAACACAGACCGAAGCACAAAAGGAGGGGGAGTATCTATATTCATCAAAGATACCTACACCTCCAGGTTAGTGGCACTGCACGAAGCATGAGAAACCATCCATGTACAACTAACAGCGGGCAAAACTGCCTTTCAGTTTGTAGCCTGCTACAGAACACCCTCCCTATTACAGGAACCCCACTTGGCATTCCTGAGAACACTGGAGAATATGAAGGTCTCTCCAAGCACAACGTTATTGGGGGACTTCAACTACCCAAACATTAACTGGGAAAACTACTCAAGCCCAAACACCCTCACCCAACGGTTCCTTGAATTTATAAACTCTAACGCAATGGAACAACTGGTCACCACTCCCACAAGAGGGAACAACATATTGGACCTGGTCATCACCAACATGGGGACTCTATGTTCCACACCAGAGCCCTCATTGGTAAGATCAGACCATAAACAAATTTCCCTGGACATCCATATCCCATCCCCACCCCAAGCCAAGGAAATCACTGTAAAGAATTTCACAAAAGCCAACTTTGCACTTCTCAAGACTGAGGTGGAATCCTTCAAAGCCCCTGGGCCAGAGGATAATTACAGCCCAATCCGCAGAATCCTTTACAAATGCAATCTATGAGCAGCTGCAGGAATGCATGGATCGTGCTATCCCAAATAAAACCAAGATTCACTCCTCCAAAAACAGGAGACCGGTCTGGAGGACCCCAGCCATAAATAAGCTATACAACAGAAGGAGGAAGCTACTACATGACAGAGCAAAATCCCAAAAAGGGAAGGCATCTCTAATCAGTATTAGCAAGAAACTTCGATCCCTCATAAAATCATCAAAGGCCAGTTTCGAAAGAAAAATTGCCCTAGACACTAAAGATAATCACAAGGCCTTCTTTAGTTATGTCAGGAACATGGGCGGAAACTCCCAGATATGCTCTGAATTGTTGCATAACGGTACAAAATATACCGAACCTACAGACATAGCCAAAATCCTGGCAGACAGATTCAGCGCAAACTTCTCCCCCCCTTCCTCCCCAAAGGAGCAAACGCCTATCCCAACTGAATGTAACCTCCCTGACATCACAGATGCACCGGTAAAAGCTGCCCTCTCCAAAGCAAAAAACACAGCATCTATGGGACCGGACGGTGTCCCAGGCTGCGTCTTACACGAGCTCCAAGAAGAACTGAACCCTCACATTAAGTCACTGTTCAAACTTAGCCTTACTACAGGATATGTACCCAAAGAATGGCGTACAGCTACAGTGGTCCCACTCCACAAAGGTGGTGCCACAATGGACCCCGGAAACTATCGCCCCATAAGCCTGACTAGTCTGGTCTGTAAAGCTATGGAGCGTATTATCATGGAACTCATAAACAAAGACATTGGGAGCCTCCAGACACTGGACCCTACCCAATTTGGCTTTGTTAAGGGCAGATCTTGCTTCTTAAACCTAGATGATTTCTTTGAAACAGTTACCAAAGCCATAGATGAGGGCAAGGTAGTCCACACAGCCTACCTGGACCTCGCAAAAGCCTTCGACACAATACCCCACTCGGGCATCATAAACAAGCTTACCAGCTTAAATATCAACCCCTATATCACAAGATGGGTTGCAAACTGGCTCAGAGATAGAACCCACATGGTCAGAATCGCAGGTGCCATGTCCGAATCCAAACCAGTTACAAGTGGCATCCCACAGGGCTCAATTCTGGGACCTCTCTTATTCGGTATATACTTCTCTGAGGTTCAGGCTAACACGGGGGGATTATGGCTGACAAAGTTCGCAGATGACTGCAAACTGGGGGCCATAATCGAATCTTCAGCTGACACAAGCATCCTCCAAAAGGGTCTCACAGAGACTGATGCTTGGTGCCAGAGCCACGGCCTCAAGCTAAATGCTAAAAAGTGCATAGTCATCCCCTTTGGGAAAAACAAGGTGCCCACAAATTACCACATAGGTGGTAATCCATTAAGTACGGAAGAGGTAACTAGAGATTTGGGGACCAACGTAGATAGTAATCTCTCCTTTGATAATCACATTGCCAAAGTGGTTAGAAAGACCTTCTATATAGCCCACCTCATCACGAAAGGGTTCGCATCTAGATCAAGAGAGGTCATTGTGCCCCTCTACTCGTCACTCATCAGGCCCATAATTGAATACAATGCCGCTTTGGGATGTACCTTACCCGACACCTGCAGCAACTGGAGAGACCCCAAAAGTACCTCACCAAGAGGATCATGGGCTACAAACAGATGTTCTATGCAGCTCGACTAAAGAAACTCCAGCTCTACTCAGTTGCTTACCGCCTACTCAGAGGCGATCTATGCCTGACGTACAAAGCCATGTCAAACCCAGAATTAATGGACATGCTCCACCTCAAAAAATCCAAGTCCCTTAGAGCTACACGCTCCAGGGACCTAAACCTCAGCACAAAAATAAATAGGACATGCTGAAAGGGCAGATTCATTTCCCAGAGGCTCCACTCACTCTAGAATAGAATCCCAATTCATGTTAGACATAGCCCCTCGCTGACCCTCTTCAAGCGAAATTTGGACGCGTGGATGGGAAATCGCAAATTCACCCCTGGGAACTCTCCTGTGTCCCTGCTAGACAGAGGCACAGTAAACTAATCTTAAAAGGGTACCTTCTGTGACCTACTTTACAGAGGCACAGTAGGCTAATCAAATAGGGAGGCGGAAGCCAAATACACTCTGGCTAGGCTTATAAATGCCCTAGGACAGATAGCCTAGTATCTACCTATGAACATCACCACAAGGTATGGGGTCAGAAAAGGAATAGTCACACTGCATCTCACGTTTTCCTTTTTTTTCTTGACTCTGCCCTCCCGCGTGCCAGCATTATTGTCTGTAGGCTGGACAGGCAATGAGTAATAGTTTCAGAGGACATGACCTCCCCTTGACTCTTATGGTATCCAATCTCCTTAGCCATCCTACATCCCCAGAACACTGATTGTTCTGAGCTCCATCGTCCACCACGTCTTGAATGATTCCCCCCCCAGACTGACACCCTACCCCCCTGGAATAGGCATGCCCATCTTTCCTGTCATACACTCACTCTATTAATACAAATTCAGGTCAAGCTTCAATGTTCCAGCCTTCAACCTGGCTGAGATATGGCTTTTCAAAAATAATTCCTCTGTTTAATGAACAGGTCTGCTCACTGTATTACTTCAGCTAACCATTTTCAGGGCCAAACACTGGGCTTGATCTTCAAGTTATGAATTGTGATTAATGACTTAGTGATGGAACATGGTCTGCTCACTTTCTTTTTCATTTCAGGATTGATATACCTAGGGTGGAATATCCACATCTTTTTTTTCTTTCAAAAGCCGGAATTCTAACTTGCTCATACAAATGTGGTCCTTGTATTACATCAGAACAATAAGTGGACAACCACGTACCACCAATAAGTGCACCAACCTCTCTTAAAAAACAGAATTTATTCCAAACACGTAGCCATACAACTGCAAAAGCACTGTAAAAAGTGAAAATAGAAATAAGAAATGCATGTCAGCAATTAATATTTCTTTTCAATTGTGTATTTATGTATTTTCTTATTAGTTGACATGCATTTTTTATTAGTGGGCAAGTATTTTGTATCAGTTCACAGGTATTTCATACGGTTATAGATATGTATATACGCATTTTAATGCAATAATATCAACCTTTTCTTAGGTTTTTTTTATCAGCTTATATACATATATATTTTTTGTCAGGTACATAATGCGTGTATATATATATATATATATATATATTTCTAGTAAGATTTTGACATACATTGGTTATATGTTCCTTACATTGTAATAGCCAGTTTGTAACATTTTGGGTTTAGGTACAAGGTTGCAATTTATGAGGTTTTTGTATATGTCTTTAAAAGTTTGAATGAGTGAATTATGGCAAATAGTACAACCTCTGCGAGTGAGGCAGCTGCAGAGTCCCAAAGAGCAAAGTATTCAAACAAAAAGAAAACAAGACCAGCATACAAGGCACCTTGAAAATAAATTTATTGATTGAGGTTCTTGAAAAACCGATTTCGGCAAATATTTAACAAAGCCTTCTTCAGTGTTTAAAAAAACATCAAAAAGGAACCTGTATTTAAATACTCAAGTGAGTCATGTGCTTAATTACATATGCTCATTCAGAACTGGTTTAAAGAGCCCACCAAGTTTAATGATCCATTTTTTCTCCATTGAATTTAATAAATTATGCCAACCTCATTTGTTATGCCTGGATATTCTAATTTTATCAATAATGGTAAAACTAAAAGTAGCCTTTGGATGTACCAAAGAATGTTTATATAAAGCATTTGTGTGTCTCTTGTGTCTGATACCACTAAAGTGTTCAGAGATTCGAAGCTTCAAGAGTCTGGAGGTTTGGCCAATATAGAATGCAGGACATGTGCATTTGAACAAATAAATGACCCAATCTGAGGAACAGTTAGCAAAAAATTTTATATTGAATACTTGAGGGGTGTTTTGACTGCTGAAACTGGTGGTTTTGAGTATGATGTTACAATAAATACAGTGTCCACAAGGGAAGCAACCAATTAATGAATCCCCTGATAATGTGGTCTGGATACTTTTGGTGCCTTTCTTCTCAAGATGTTTAAAGTGATTAAAAAAGGCAGATAGATTTTTGCCTTTCCGAAAGGAAAATGAACATCTGTCTCCAAGAATGTCCTGAAGTCTAGGTTCACATGTTAATATGTTCCAATTATGTTGAACAATTTGCATCAATATGTTGGTATTCCGATCATATGTGGTGATAAATCTAGGTGTTACTGAAGGTGATTTGTGTCTAGTCTTGTAATGAAGCAATTCACTGCGTTCCATCTGGTCAACTGTGTGTTTGGTATGTCATAGATGACCCATTTTATACCCACGGTCATGGAATCGATGTACTAAATCATCTCTGAAGTGTCTAAGTGTGCTGATCAGAACAAATGCATTTAATGTGCATGAACTGTGATTTGGGAATGTTTTTGCAGATGTGAGGAGGATGAAAGCTGGTTGCATGGAGAAGTGAATTATTTTGGGGGAATTTACGATGAATTTCTGTAGTTAGCGTATGATCAGATGCACGGCAAACCAATACATATAAGAAGATAATTTTATCTCTATCATAGCTGACAGAAAATTCAATCCCCCATTTATTTTCGTTCAAATAAGAAACAAATTCTGAAAGGTTCTTTATTCGCTCTCCATACCAACCAGCAGTCATCCAAATATCTGCACCAAATGTCCATTTCAACCATGTAAATGTTATGAGAGTTGTTCTTCAAAGTATGCATGAACAAATTGGCATATATGGGTGCAAAAGATGCACCCATAGCTGTCCCCTTGGTTTGTAAATAGCATTTGTCTTTGCAAAAAAACACATTTTTTGTCAAAACATGTTCTGTTACACAACAAAAGGGTGTTGAAACCTGGCTTGTATACTTCAGTTTTGTTGAGCCAGTATTCCAACACCACTAGGCCAGCCCAATGTGGTATGTTGGTATATAATGATTTTACATCCAATGTGCAAAGTAACCAGTCAGGCTCAAGCTGTGTATCAGAGATAATCTGTAAAAATGTCGTGGTATCTTGAATTCTAGAACGGACACATTGTAAAAGGGGCTTAAGAAATTTGATAAGGAATAGAGATAATGGTTCTGTTAATGAATTTCTACCTGAAACAATGGGTCTGCCGGGTGGGTGTTGAAGGTCCTTGTGTATTTTAGGTAGGAAATAAATGTATTGTGGACAAGGGTTGGCAATGGTGAGTTGATGCTGTGTGTTATGAGTGATGATACCTTCTGCAACAGCTAAACTAAGGAAAGAATCAATCTGTTCCTTGAATACTGGTGTTGGATCAATGGTGAGTTCCGAGTAATAGCTTGCGTTCGATAATTGGTTCAGTGCTTCATGATCATATTGTAATGTATCCTGAATCACTATAGAACCGCCTTTGTCAGCACCAGTTATGACTAGATTGTGATTGTTTGCCAATGTGTTGATATTTTCCAGGCAAATTTTGGATACATTATTAGGTAATGGTGGAATTGATCTAAATTGAAAATGTAGATATTTGATAATGGCTTGTTGAAACATGTAAACCTGGTGATTCATGGGTGGCATGAACAAAGACCTATGGTATTTAAATTCATCAGAGATCTTTGGTTCTTGTTCCTGGAAAAATAGTTTATGGTTAAGATTTCTACAAAATGAAACAATATCTTGAACAAAACTTTCTTCAGAAACAAAAAAAAACAGGGATGAATGATGACCTTTTATTAAGGATGTCAATTTCAGAGGAAGAGAGGACATGTGATGAAATATTAGTAATGTTTACAGTGGTTGTTTGGTCAAACATCTCTAATAGCGTTTCCATGTTGTCCACATCTTTTATGTTTCCTGCCCCCCCTCCTCCTACGTGTAAATCCTGTGAGGTGACAATTTCTTCTCTTGGATACTGGTGAGTCTGTGGCACCCCCTTGAATCAGTGTCAAGACATGACGATGAATATTCATCAGCTGAAGTGTCAGTATAGTTATATGTGCCTTTCTTAAGGATAGATTTAGTCCATTTCCTCTTGCGATAGGTACGATTCGAAGGAGAAAATTGTACATGTTTGTTTTTGTTTGTAAAATTGACGGGATCCCCTCTGGTATAATCATCTAAATCCCTTTGGAACTTTTTCTTTTTCCTATCCTTAAGCTGTGATTCCAATGTCATAAGTTCCTTGCTTATGTTCTTGATACTATTTGTATATATGGTCTGACCCTCAAATTGCTTGGCCTTATCACTAAGAGAAGAAATGGATTTAATTTCTTGTTCAATGACTATTATGGAAATTTGCTAGTACTTCAACAAATTTCAGAGTTGTCTCTTGTTGAATTTCATTCCATTGTTTCAATAGAAGATCATCAGGGGAATTAACCAATGGTTGGGTACGTACTCGTAACCCTCGTGGAGTAATGCCTTTGATTAAATATGCACGAAAAAGTTTGTAATGCCAAACGTTATTTCTCAAAGATCTCATATGTTTGTTAAGATTTGAAAAAATGTTTACACAATTTTCATCAAGGCCTGTGTTGCCAAGGTCATCCAACTTTTCA
Organism: Protopterus annectens; assembly: GCF_019279795.1. Lineage (NCBI taxonomy): Eukaryota > Metazoa > Chordata > Ceratodontiformes > Protopteridae > Protopterus > Protopterus annectens. The sequence continues at coordinate 488,285,282 of NC_056737.1, read as the reverse complement.
CCAAGGGGACCAATTCCAAAAACAGAAAGATAGTCTCTGTCAGAAGACAGCCCATTTATTAAATGATGCAATTCCATGTTTAAATATATTAATAAAGACCGCTGTCCAAAATAATACCAAAGTTAAAAAGACCTGAGCCGGTTCAGCATAGGATCAATAAGCAGCAGACCAACATAATATTATAGCTGACAAGTGTGAAAATATTCCCAAAGGGACTATTCACCTGGATTAGGTCTATTGCCGGTCCTGTCTGAACCAATAACCCTTAGGTCCGAAGCATCATATGGCTCCTTACTCAAAATGATAGTTGGAATAATATTTGACAACAGGCTGAAAAAACGAGATCTAAAATCTTACTGATGATAATCTTAAATAGACTGAAAGGCCCGTAATGTGGAAATGTATAAAAAATTCTAATTAATGCACAATTTGTGTTAAGTATTGTAGTATTAGGCCAAGTGTACAATAGCTCAAACTAATATGGAATGAAAATCTAAAAAATAATAGAAAAATGTGTAGAGATTGATTCTGATGTCATAGAGTCATACAACAATAAAACAATCCCGACGTAGCAGTTAAAAAAAAGTGAGGCCAAGCAAAAGTGACGGTCATAAGAAACCATATATAAATGGTTTGATATTAATAAATGTCTAACAGCAAGATTGTCCACTATTGAGCCCAAAAAACCTAATGGGACCAATATTGACATTAATGCTGAGCTTACTATTAAAACAAGAAAAGAACATAAAAGCAAGGCGTGGCAAGGATGTATAGGAAACCAGTGAATATGCCATCAAAAATCATATTAATAAGGACTCACACCACCTCCATATCAAAGAAGGTGGAAACAACACCTATTACTTGAATTGCTATAAAGAAATGTCACATCTGGTGTTAAACACAATGGTGATTTGTATATCTTGTATGAGCCCTAGTAACAAAACAAAGGCATAAATGTATTGTTGCCAACTATAAGACACCCAGCTCCCCAGATTATCAATTTTGGATAGACATAAGCCATCTACCTAATATGTAAAAAAATACTAAAGTCATCAGTTCAAATAATATGAATGCTGAAATATAATGTGAACTAAGCACAGCTTATCATAACAATAGTGAAAAACACAAATGCCATATAACTAATGATACAAAGCACCACCAACTAGATGGATGCCCATTGTCAATAAAAAACATGTAAATTTTAAGCTTCAGTTATGGGTGTTACCCAAGAAAATGCAATTATTGAAAAAAAACCCTATGAATATAAACGGAGCTCAACGTATGTTGAGTAAAAAGTGAAATATTAACCTTACCTAGCTAAGAGTATAGCCAAATATCTATATTTGTGTTGTAATGCCGAAGCACATAAACTATAAAAAATGTGGTGACCAAGAGAATAACATATAAACCACTATAGGCAGTTGTATATTGGTATACATCCAAAAATGTGCTTCAGTATAGCAACAAAAAAAGGGGGGGGGGTAGAACTGTTTGGTTAACAAAGGCACATGATAAGCTGTTGTTACCATAAAAAACTTTCATTTAACTCACCCACAGGTCTTGCCTAAATGCTTAAGAATAAACATGAAATATAACACCATCTTTAAATTAAATGTTGGTCCCCAATAGGCCAAATATTATAAATAAAGTAATGTGTATACTGTGTAAACCAATCCATTATACTATTAATATTTAACGAAATACAATTGTCGAAAATATTCATATGGTTCACAATGAACAATACTTTGCCCAGCATAAAGAAAAAACATATTAACTTGTTAAAAAAAAGTCCATGTAAAGATTGTCTTATTGTAAAGACAAGAAAACAAAAAACCAAAGTTAGCAGATGCATTCAAATCTTCTGAAAACACTCCACAGTGGTTAACAAAGAGAGTTTAAGAAAACCAGTACTTAATGATGTCTTGCTGATGGCAAACATCTAAATGGTGTCGCTTGGTTGAAAAAACACACATCAGTTTGTTGTGAACTTCGAAAAAAGAACAGGCAACCTCAAAAAATAGTCTCTTAAACTTCCCTCTGCTGGAACGAATGAAGAGAAATGTGCAGCAACTAAGCCAAAAAGCAATGAAGAGAGAATTATGAGTGAATTATGGCGCCAAATTTCAACTAAAGGAAGTGTGTGTTCAGTTTTTCAGTGTTCTGAGGAAGCCTACATTGTAGTGGGTGAAAGCGCTTAACGTTACAATATTTCCACTTTTTACAATGCTTTTGCAGTTGTATGGCTACATGTTTGGAATAAATTCTGTTTTTTAAGAAGAGAGGTTGGTGCATTTATTGGTGGTACGTGATTGTCCGCTTTCCAGGAGGAAGTTCTTTTTTTTTTGTTGCAATCAGAATAAGTACTGTAGTGCAAAGAATTTGCAGTAGATGGGCCAGACTAAAACTGGGTACTTAAGGCCACTCCGACTTCTCTTGCTGGGCATGACTAAGTTAATTTCAGACATCATAAGTCTTGGTCTGACCTGGAATTGTGTTGAACTGTGCAGAAGTGGGAGACTACTGGAGTTCACACAGCATCACCCTGACTGACTTGAGGACAAACTTGATCTGCACTATTATTTAATGGACAAGACACAGCTAGATGGATACATACTTATACCAAGTGACCTCTGAAGCAGCAGAAGTACAGTTGTGTACCTACCATAAATGTAGATGTTCGAGTGTATTCACTGTTGCAGTCATTACACTTGGGTTATCCTGCTGGCAGGCTACCCGCAGTCGGCCTGAATTCCAAAGTCCTGGTCCGGCATTGGTTGCTGTGGCCTCTTCCCTGACGTCAGTGCACCAGGGGTATAAAAGATGCAGCCGATGCCATTTTCTTCAGTCTTTCTTGCCCCAGATGTCAGGTGCACCCAAAAGGGTAGGCTAAAAAATCTGCTCATAAAAAAGCATGCACTAACAAAAACATTACCTTCATCTACAAGCAAATACACCACATAGGTTGTAGAGAATAGAGAAGTACAGGTAAGTCCCAGCAATGAAAGGGGGATGGTGGGAGGGTAACCTGGACTGCAACAGTGAATACACTCGAACATCTACATTTATAGTAGGTACACAACTGTACTATGTTCATCGTGTTTCACCGTTGCAGTCATTACACTTGGGTTGAATCCCAAAGCTGAGGTTGGGTGGCTGGGCCTAAATAGAATTAGGAGTGGCAAAGCCTGCTCTGGATTTAGAGTAAAGAGGTAAGTGGTAGTGCTTTGTAAAAGTGTGCACTGAAGTCCAAGTTGCAGCCTCCAAAATGTCCTTGGTTGGTACTCCTCTGAGGAAGGCTGCTGAAGTGGCTGCTGCTCTGGTTGAATGTGGCCTAATGCCCTTAGGCACTGATTTGCCATGTTGTGGATAGCAGAAACGAATGCAGTGGCCTATCCATTTTGAAATAGTCTGCTTTGAAATAGCTTTTCCTTGCGATCCTGCAGCATATGCCACTAAGAGTTGCTCAGTCTTTCGGAAAGCTTTAGTTTTGTCCAAGTAAAAGTGTAGCTGTCTGTGTATGTCCAAAGAATGCAGAAGTCTCTCCCTCTTATTTTGTGGGTTTGGATAAAAGGTAGGCAAATGTATGGTTTGGTTAAGAGCCACACTGGACACTACCTTAGGCATAAATGCTGTGTTTGTCCTTAGAGAAACCCTGTCCGGATGGAAAATAATAAAAGGTTCCACAGCCATTAGTGCCTGTAACTCTGAGACTCTTCTTGCTGAAGTTATTGCTAGGAGCAAAGCTATATTTCATAAGTATTTTATCTCAGTTGTATTGGCTGGTTCAAAAGAAGGCAGTGTGAGCTTTTCCAAGACAAAATTGAGGTCCCATGCAGGTATTGGAGCTCTCCTTGGAGGTCTTATGTTTTTGGCCCCTCTGAGATGCTGCCTAATCAGTGGATGTGAAAAAAATAGGTGGGTCCGTATTGTAATGAGCTGAAATGGCAGAGGCATGGATCTTAATTAATGAGAAGGATAGGCCTTTGTCCAGCATCTCAGTTAGGTATTGCAAAATCTGAGGAATATTTGGTACAAACGTGTCCATTCCTTGGTGCCTGGTTCCAAGCACAGAATCTCTTCCATTTTTCTGCATAAGATTTTCTGGTGCTGGGCCTCCTGGCCTCCAAAATAACATCCATTACTACTTTAGAGAGAGGTGTGTTCTGAATGGTTACATTATCCGCCATGCAGCCAGATTTAGGGTTCTGAGTTGGCTGTGCAGGATCTGATTGTTTTGCTGGGTCAGCAAATGAGGAATTTGAGGTAATGTCCAGGCTGGGCCTTGAGACAAGCTCTTTAGGATTGGTTAAAGTGCTGGCGTGGACAGTCTGGGGCAATCAAGATCATTTTTGGCTTCTCTTGTCTGACCTTTAGGAGTACCTTGGGGAGGAGAGGCAGTGGAGGAAAAAGCATATACTGTAAGGGCTTTACAGCTGAATGATAGGGCGCCCACTTTCCATGCTTGTTTGTGATAAGTCCTTGTGCAGAATCTCTGTAGCTGGCAGTTGAGGGGAGGCAAATAGATCTATGTCTGGGCATCCCCATTTCCCTGTTGTCATGCTGAAGATTTGTGGATCTAGTTTCCACCCGTGAGGGTCCATGAGGTTTCTGCTTAGATAGTCTTCCAGAGTGTTTGTCTTTCCTAGCAGGAATTGTGCTTGCAGGTGTACTTGATAAGTCAATGCTGTGTTCCACAAAGTCATGGCTTGTCTGCAGATGGGGTAGGAATGTGTGCCTCCTTGCTTACGTACCACATGACTGTAGTATTGTCCGTCTTTATCAGCAGTTGTCCTGGATGGAGTAGATCCTTGAAGGCTGTCAGGGCATTCTGTACAGCTAGCATCTCTTTTTGATTGATATGAAGATGCATTTGGCTTGCGGGCCATGTGCCCTGAATAAATTTTCCTGCCATGTGGGCCCCCCAGGCATAATCTGATGCATCTGTTGTTAGTGTCTGCCTGGCTGTGGGTAAAGTGAATGGCTGTCCCTTGTTGTGGTGACAGGCCTGTGCCCACCATCGAAACTCATGTTGCAGGCAGGGAATGAGAGTAATTAATGTTTCCAGGCTGTGACAATGTTTGAGTCTAAACACTTTTTTAGATACCATTGTAGTTTCCTCATATGCAGTCTTGCATATGGAATTAGTAGAATGCAGGATGCCATGAAGCCCAAAGCCTGCGGAATTTTTCTTGCAGATAACTGGGTCTTTGGTGCCATCACTTCGAAGTAAGAAGTCAGTTGCCTTTGTTTGTCTGCCGTGAGATAAGTCATTTGGGCAGTTGTATTTAAGCTTGCACCCAGGAATATTATCTCTTAAGAGGGTACCAGTTTTGATTTCTTTTCGTTCACTGTGTACCCTAGGCAAATTAGTAATCGTTTTACAAACGCCAGATGCTTCAGTAGAATGTCCTTGTTCTCTGCTTGTATAAGGCAGTCGTCCAAGTAGGGATATATTTGTATTCCTCTTTGTCTGCAAAATGTACTGTTGCCAGGCATTTTGTGAATACTCTCGATGCAGTAGATAAGCCAAAGGGCAGTGCAGAGAATTGGTAGTGCTTTGAGCCAGGTATGAATCTGAGGTATCTCCTGCAAGATTGTCTGATTGGGACATGCAGGTATGCCTCTTTGAGGTCCAAAGTTACGAGCCAAGCCTTCTTGCCCAGCATGGGCAGAAGCTGCTGCAGAGTCAACATTTTGAATTTTGGAACGTCCAGAAAAGTGTTTAGAATAGACAGGTCCAGTATTGGTCTCCAGGCTTTGTCCTTTCTGGGTACTAAGTAAAGTCCTGAGTAAAATCCTTGTCCCTGCTCTTGCTGTGGTACTCGTTGAATAGCCCTCATGTGCATAAGGGATGAAAGCTGCTTTTGTGCCTCTGCCCATTGAATGTGTGACAGGTCTGGCATACCTTTTGTCTTTGGAAGGGTGTGAAAGTGGAACCTGTAGCCCTGAGACATTATATTCAAGACCCATTTGTCCTGGGTGATCATGTGCCAATTTTGTGAAAAAAGTGCTAGTTTTCCCCCTAAGGGTGCTGCCAAAAGATAAGTGTTTGGCATTGGCAGAGGAAAGTCATTGGAACTGTTTCCTGTATGGCTGTGATTTGTCTTCTCCACTTTTGGAGGTAGAAGCACCCCATTGTTTAGGCCTGTATGAGCCTTGGGGCTGGGATCTGCCTCTAGGGCGTCTGTATCTGCCTCTTTGTAGCCTGTCTGACACTGGAAAGGACCAATTCTTAGAAGGCCAGTTCTTGCTAAATCTGGGTGGCTGTACCTGTAGGAAATCCTTAACTGTGCATAGATTTTGCTTTATCCTCCATTTTCTTCAACACCTCTTCTGCCTTAACACCAAACAAAAGTATCATGCTGTAATGCAGCATCCAATAATTTTGCTTTAACATGATCAGGCAGATTCTGTTCCTTTAACCAAGCATGCCTTCTAATGACAGAACCCGTGACAGCAGCCCTGCAAGAGGCCTCCAGTGAATCAAAACCACATTGTAAAGTATGCTTTCCCACTTGTTCAGCTGCATGCAATAAATCCTGCATTTCCTTGTTATCAGAACATTCAGAATTTGTCAACATTTTCTGTTTTAGCAGTGACATTAAGTATTGCTGATATTTTAACCATATGAAACTGACAATTGAAAGCCCTTACAGCCAAGGTAGCAGAAGTGTGAACTTTTTCCCCCCATCTGTCCAGTGCCCTAGAATCCCTATCAGAGGGGACAGGGTTTTTTTGCAGTGGAAGCCTTGATGCCATTTGGGACCCTGAGATGTAGTTTCTGGGTCAGCAGCTGGGTTTCTATATAGAACTTTATGAGAGTCTGGAACCCTGTAGTGTCTGTTTGGCTTAACAGGTGCAGGGGATAAAGATTCAGGAGACAGGCCGGACTCTGAAAATACATCATCTACAATGTCTAGAACGGGTGGAATAGCAAGAGGTCTGTGCTGAGGTAGTAAAAGAAAGTCTCTGAGCCTTTTCTTAGATTCTGAGTAATCTTGGCTCTCCCAGTGAAAATGCTCCCTCATGGTATGCAGGGTTTCCCCAAAAGAATAATCATCAGGAGGAGAGGCTGAAGGAATAGATTCTTCAGCATCAGAATCATCATAGGGGGGAAGAGAGTATCCCTGTTCAGAAGAGGAGTCAGAGGAAATGGAAACATGATCAGAAGAGTCATATTCTGTCTTTTGCCTAGGCCTCTTATCAGGAGGGGGATGGGAACCCCTGATCAAAGTAATTAGGTCTTCGGCCATTTTAAGCATCTGTTTCTTAGGCATGGAAGTCTGTCCAGGAGAATGCTGTACTTGTTTCTTTGTCTTTAGAGCAGTTTTAGTCTTTGCCTTTGAAGCTGAGGTTTGCTTGACATATAACTGTGTAGGTCTGAAAACACCCTCAGAAGCCGATGCCTGCTCAGCGGCTCCAGACCCATCTGAGGGAATAGTTTCCGAGTGTCCAATACCTCGAGTATCCAGAGGCCTAGTTGGCTCCACGTGGGAGTCGGAAGCGGCCTGTGGCTCTGAGGTAGCGGGCGTCAGGGGCTGCGAAAGCACCTCACTGAGAACCGGCAACTGGCCTAGCGGAGGCCTCGTCTTCGGTTTTGGACCTCGGATGCCTGTTCTTTTCCTTGCGTTTTTTTATAAACTCCGGTCGTTGGCTGTTCTGACGGCATTATATAATTAAATCTTCGGCCAAAGTAATGAAAGGCAAAATCGTACCAACGCTTAATAGTGCATTGGTTAAATCTAGCACAAAACCGACAGCTAGCAACGTCGTGGTCTGGGCCTAGGCAAGAAATACAGTAAGAATGAAAATCCTATGAGGTATTTGCTTCCCACAAGAAATACAATTGTTAACTTTTTCTTTTTTTCAAAACAGGTTTATTGTTTTAACATACAAGAGAAATATCATAACAATTTTATTCAAGTAATTAAAAATAGATATGATTATAACATTCAACAAAACAACTAAAGTATTTACGAAGACATCCACTACAATCAGATCAATTAATTAAACTAAAATACCATGCTATTGAAATTAGGATTTTTTTAACAAATTTTGTAAATTATCCCATACAATATAATAAGATGTTTTTCTAGTTGTTCTTGACCTAATTGTGTTTATTTCCATATGGCACACTATATTCATAACATTTTTAAATTCATTGAACGAAGGAGGTGCATCTGAAATCCAATTTCTGGTTAATATTTTCCTAGCCACTGCTAGAATAGACCATAACAAGGGAAGCTTAACGTTTTTAACACTTTGAGGTACAGGTGTGTTGAATAATATAAGAGATTTAGAAATAATGAAATTATCTGTAAAAAGAGCCTGCAAAAATTCATTAACTGACTTCCAGTATTCTTTCAATTTTATACAGTCATAAAACATATGAGCCCAGTCAGCATTAATTTCTACATTACATCTCTTACATAGATTATCTTTATTATTTATTTTATTCATCATCAAAGGTGTATAAAAAGATCTATGTAAAAATTTCCATGTATAAAGTCTCCAGACAATGGAAGACGTAGTTCTATAGGCAGATTCCAATATATATTGTTTATCTTGTTGATTTGGTGGGTCCCCATTAATAGAAGTGAAATAATTCCAGTATGTATCTACACTGTAAAAGTTTCTTGTCTGATAATTTTATGTATGTATGAAAGTTTACCTTTATCAGAAACTTTATGTTGTAAATTTAATATCAAGTAATCAATCAGTGTTGGAATAGATTCTTTAACTGTTATAGACATTAGATCTATTCTATCAATGAGATGTTGTCTAAAGTCTGAACCTCTAACCAGCAAGTTTCTCTTAGATCAAATTCTTGTTTTAAGAAATCTAGATTTTTAACTTTATCAGATATCAACTGATACCAGTACTTTAGATCATTATCTATAGCTAAATGAGTTCCTTCAGAAGTAGATGACAAAAGCATACCCTGAGTATACATTATAGGGAATATAATAAAATTCCATTCCCTATACTTAGGGTGCATGAATATAAAGTTACGATAGCTAATAATAATATTTAATGGGTAACAAACCATATGTTTAGGTGTAATAGGTGAAGTACAAAATTCCTTTAGTAACCATAACATGGAGTTATTTACAATCATATTTTTATGTGTTAAGGAGATTTTCATGAAGTGCATACTAATTAGCTCCCAATAATCTTTCCATTGATGACATATGACTGATCTATTAATAAAGTAATAACTTTTACAATAGAAGAGATAGTATATAAATTAATGTCTGGAAAAGAAATACCCCCTTGAGACCAGCTATTAGTATGTTTCTTTAATGCAATCCTAGGTCTATTAGGTGCCCATAGGAAATTTAACATTAGTGTATTCAGTTTCTTGATAATTATTTTTGTAGGTGGAAGTATTATTGATTGTATTAAGTATAAAATCTTGGGGAATATTATCATTTTAATAATTGTAAGTCTCTCCTCCATAGTAAAAAACATATTATTCCAGATATTAAAAAGATTTTGTATATTAAGAAAACAGGTATTATAATTATTATATATAATAGATTTAATATCTTTAGATAGTATTATACCTAAATAAGTTATCTGACCTGAATTGGGTACATATTTAGTAAAATCACTAATGAGAATATTTTTTCGTGTATATATAGGTAGTATTTTAGTTTTTTCTTCATTGAATATAAACCAGAAATACTTTTAAAATTAATCATTTTATCAAATAGAAACTGCATAGAAGAATTAGATCCTGCTGATGTAATTAGAACATCATCTGCAAAAAGTTGAATTTTGGATGTTGTATTTTCATCTATTTCAAAACCCTCTATGTCAGTACTGTTTCTGATCAAATTAGCCCAAGGCTCCATTACTAAAGTGAATAATAATGGAGAAAGTGGACATCCTTGTTTTGTACCTTTAAGAATGGGTATTTTTTGTGAAACATATGTTCCTACCTTAATATAAGCCAACGTTCCTTTGTATAAATGCTCAATTAGATTTACAAATGCATCTGAGAAGTTTGTGCACTTCAGTAAGGTAAACAGATAGTCCCAACTTACTGAATCAAATGCTGAACTTATATCAAGACTAATAAGTGTTAAATCTTTCTTTTCCTATTTGCAAAATCAATTAATGTTAAAGTTCTTCTTATATTATCAAAAGTATTTCTATTTACAATGAAGCCTGTCTGATCTATATCTATAATGCCGGGAATGATTGTCTTCAATCTATCAGCAAAAATACTCAAACATTTTATAATCAACATTAAGTAATGAGATGGGCCGATATGAAGTACATCTAGTTGGATCTTTATTAGGTTTTAAAATTGGCGAAATAAATGTATATTGCCAAGATGGGGGTGTTATTAACTCAGTTTGGGCCACAATAAAAACCTTATGTATTAATGAATATGTACTTTTAGAAAGGATTTTATATATCTCTGGTATAATACCATCATTACCCGGTGCTTTGTTTGATTTAAGCTTATTTATTTGTGTAATAACCTCTGTATATGAAATACTTTTGTCCAATAGTTTAATCTGTTGTTTATTAAGCTTTTTATTCATGTTTGTGGTTATAAACTCCTTTATTTTATCTTTAGGTTCCATGTTAATGTTATTATTGTTAATATTGTGAAAGTGATTTCTAAATTCATCTAGTATTTCTGGTAGACTAGAAACATTCTTCTTTTTCCTCTGTGAAAAGATTTCTTTGATATGGTTTTGTTTATTCAACCTTTTTGTTTTATTTTTAAGTCTATGTAAGTATTTGGGGCTTATTGAGTAAGACAAAAACTTGTATTTCTCTAGAGTTATTTTACCTCTATGAGTTAAAATTTCTTTGTATTTCTCATTTAGTTTGTTTATTTCTTCAATGACTTTCTTATCCATAATATTTTCTTTATTATTATGTTTATAAGAGTCTAATTTACTTTGAATATCTAACAATTCCTTATACCAAGATTTCCTTTTATTATTATACCATCTTATACTTTGTCCATATAGATATGATTTTAAGGCATCCCAAACATAGACAATGGAGACTTCAGGAGTATTATTTATGTCTAGAAAATGTTGTACTTCTGAAAGTATATATTCTTTATAGTCTTTTAGTTGAGTTAAGTATGCTGGTATCCTTTTGATCTGAACATTATGAGTATTTTTATCATGAATTCAAAAACAATTGAATTATGATCAGATATAGGACATGAAATGATTTTGGAATTAATTAAATCTGTTACCATCTGGTTAGAAATAAAGACCCTATCTATTTTTGAATAAGTTTTGTATCTGTTAGAAAAAAGGTGTATGGTAATGATTTTGAATCTATCTGATTATTAATATCATTCAAATGATAAGAATTAGCAAAATCATTTAAATGTTTTGCATTAGATGTAATTCTTCTTTTTCCTATACTGGTAGTATCACTTTCATGTAGTATACAATTAAAGTCACCAGCTAAAATAATATCTCCTATAGAAAATGATATGATCTTATCAAGATGATGTTTCACTGTATTAATACCAATTCCAGGTATCCAATATACATTAATTAAAGTGTAAGTCTTCCCATTAATTTGTATTGTAACCATACAAAACATTCCTTTGTCATCCTGATAAGACTTAATGGTTTTAGGAATGGGCATATTTTTATTCCATAAAATAGCCACTCCTCTTTTTTTTGAGTGTGCTCTGAACTAACCAATACTGTATATTTGTTTGTGGCTAGTTTATCAATATCTTTTTCAAGAGATGGGTTTCTTGCAGGAAGACTAAGTTGGCCTTATGTAAATTAATGTATCTTATTAGGCTTGCCCTTTTACACGGATTATTCAATCCATTAATGTTTAAAGAAATTCCTTTTAAAGATGTCATTTGGCATTTTTAAAACTTAAGAATCTTACGATCAAAATAACAAATAACAACATAAGTAATGTTACATCTCCTCCTTTAGGTGTACCTTTAAATATAGCTGTATTTATTGAATCTCTTATGGGATTTTGTATAGGATTCAATTTTGTTTGTAGTGACAATGAGTGTACAAAATATATTGTGGATGTCAAAACTATATACATATAACAATGAACAAGTGAAAATAATGTAAGGATTAAACCTTGCATCCAGCCTGGAGTTAAAACTCCAACTTAGAGTAGTATTTACCACTCAAGTTAACCCCTACCCTAAGCAGCAGTACCTCAGCTACCACCTTATCAATTTAATACTGGTTATATTTAACTTAAATTAACAGCTTTCAATTCAATTATCTAGCAAGACAAGACTACATATTTGATAAAACAGCATCATATAAACTAAAATAAACTTTTTTTTAAAAACTATTCATACTACTATATACATCTATGTAATATAATACACTTGTATTCAAATAGCATTCAAATAAACTTGATATTAGGAACCAAGAGGAGAGAGAGAAATAAAAGATGTGAAAGAGGGAGAGAGTGAAAGAAAGAGAGAAAAAAGGAAGGCATATTTACATATTAATTTATTCAAAGTATGTAAAAATAAGTTCTAACATTCATTTAAATCAAAAACTTTGGCTAATATGGTTCAGACATTACATATATTAAGATGCATCTATTTTCTGTCATGTAAATGCAGTCAACAGCTTCAAAAAAAAAACCTTGAATTGCTTGTATATGAGCATTTTACTCATACTCATTATTGTCAATAGAATAAAATATTATATTTATAGAAATTGTTATAAATCATACTGCATAGTTATGCAAATTCTCAGAAACACTTGCATTATTGTAAAAAAAAACATCTGTATTTTGTATGTCTATACTACTGCTTTAAAATATATCACACGACAATTTCTTCCAGTATAGAGTTATAAAGTTATTTATGCTTGTCAATCAGATGAATTAAATGAGTTATAGTAATGTATATGTTTGGAACATAAGTTTTTAACACAGATTAGTATGCAGCAGTCAAGTAGATTTTCAAAAACACTTGAATAAATGTTTCATTTTCTATGCCTTCTAAAATAAGACATTTACTTACTACAAGAAACTGCATCATTTAAAATCATTATAACTGACATATTTTATGAATTATAACATAGATATTTAAGTAATTATATAAAATAACTCACATTTAAATGTCAAAGAGTTCATTTTACTTCACATAGTCGCATTTGCATCAGTTCTGCTTCTTGGTAGAGTGTTCTTCCTTAATCTGTGATGCGTCAGTGTGATATCTGGGTCAAAGGTCAGATTGACTGCTTTCAGCTTCTCTGTGAGAATTCTGAGAGTTGAAGCTTTTGAAACAGCTCAAGGACACTGTTCATGAGGTAGCCCACATCCCAGGTTGTCTCCCTTAACATTTTGGCGGGAAACTTGTTAAAAACTATTGACAAACATTCATTTAGCAGTGTAAATGCATCTAAACATGACAAAACCTTCGCAATGTATTTTACAGGTTATTACAGCCTCTATGTAAGTGAAATTAAGCCCAAAGTTATTAATAAGTAATAAAACAATATTTTTGTCCCAACTCAATTTTTATGCAAATCTCATTATTTACTGTGTCTATATGATCAAAAGCATTTCCATATATTAATATGAGAAAAAAAAATAAAGAGAAAGAATAAAGAAAAGAAAAAGAGTAGAAAGTAAGAGTGTAAAGCAGAAATAAAACAAATGTAAGAGAAAGCTATAAGAAGTATATACAATGGAATATTACTTACTGTTTATATTAATAGAGTTAAAAATAAAACATATTATTTACTATTATTTAGTTCTAATTATTATTAGTTAAAGCATGACAGATTATTTACAAACAAGCATAAGCAGTATGATCAAGAAAGTATAATTAGGAATAGCATTTGAAGAACATATAAACTTTTTACAAGGAATAAATATGTTATTATTCCATTTATCATATTTTCATTACTCTTCTCTCCCTGCCCTCCCCCACCCTATACCCACTACATAATCTAAATAGAATGTCATTGTTTAAACAAAGAAAAGAAGAAAAGGAGAAAAAAAAAAAAAAATGTATCAAATCACTGACCTTACTTCTCTTTTTCAGAAAGAGAAACAAATTGAATAGCTTGTTATTAGTTCCTCAGATATTTTGACTGGTTATGAAACAAAACATTTCTTTGCACACAGAGAATAACTTTGATTAAATCTTTTTCAGAACATTTGTGGCTTTCTGGAAATGCAGGAACTATATTTAAAAAGATTAATAATGAAGTAAAATGATGAGAGAAAAAAGAAAAAACATAGAACAAATCATTTGTTCTTTAGTCTCTTCTTCTTCTCTGAAGTCTTCCACGAAGTTTCAGTTGCCAGTCTCTTTAATGAAGGACTAGCCCATTCCATTTCCTCTATTTTATCCAAAATCTTATTTTTTTTGATAAACAGTAAAGCAGAGTCCAAGTCATCAAAAATTTTAGGACCATCAGGAAGGAAGATTTTTAGCTTGGCAGGAAACAGAAGGTATGTTTTAAACTGTGCTTTTTTAAGCTCCCTTATTAGTGGCAGAAAAAAATTTTCTTTTAGCTATTACCAAGGAAGAATAGTCATTGTCAAAACGCACAGTTGTCTCATTAATCTTAACAGGAGCTTTAGCCCAAGCAGATTTAAGAACCATCTCTTTATCAAAAGATGATAGAAATCTAACTATAACTGATCTAGGATAGTTTTTGTTAGAGTTAGTATTAGCTATAGATCTATGTGCTCTTTCGATACCAAAAAGAATGCTTCTGGTAAGTCTAAAGTTTTAGGGAGCCATGTTGTTAAAAAAGAAGTAATATTGTTACCTACAATATTTTCTGGCAGTCCAAAAATCCTAATGTTATTGCGCCTAGATCTATTTTCCAAGTCATCCAGCTTTGTTTGTAAATGTGTATTTTGTTTCAGCAGAAACTCAATGTTGATTTCCTCTTCTTGGATTCTATTTTCCATGTCATTCACAGCTTCTTCTATGCCTGTCATCTGGATCTTCTGTTGTTGCAGGTCTATATGTAACAAGTCTATTTGTTTTGTAGTTTTTCTATGAAGGTATCAATTTTAGTATCCATTTTATCCATCTTAGCAGTAAGTTGCTGGATTATAGTTATCAGAGACTGAAGTTCTTTCTTGATGCTGGAGTCTTGAGAATTTGTCTTACTGGAACTCATTTCAGACTGATAAACTGACAGGAAATTTCCAATGTGATTTCTGACAGGAATATTGTTAAAATTTCCTTTCTTTTTTAGATATAGTTCAAGAACTATATAAAACAAACATATTTAGAAAGAAAATTACTTCAAAAAT
The DNA here is from genome assembly GCF_019279795.1 of Protopterus annectens. NCBI lineage: Eukaryota > Metazoa > Chordata > Ceratodontiformes > Protopteridae > Protopterus > Protopterus annectens. Next base: position 488,270,012 of record NC_056737.1, on the reverse strand, counting down.
TATTTTTTTAAGTAATTAATTCCTGTCAGTATAATGAAATTGGTGGAGCTGAAGAAATCTGCTGCTATCCTGTGTTCATCCTTGGCCACGCCCCCAATTGTTAACTTTTTCTGACATCAGTCTGGAGCAAGAAGAAAGTTTCCGAAATGGGGTACTTAGCTTTATTGAAGACTTCGGATCTGAAATTCGATTTGAACATCTCAGGAGTCGGCCGACCGTCACGTGCGAACTGCTTTTGCTTCGGGCACCACGCGGCAAGAAAGACTGAAGAAAATGGCATCGGCTGCATCTTTTATATCCCTGGCGCACTGACGTCAGGGAAAAGGCGACAGCAACTGACGCCGCACCAGGACTTTGAAATTCAGGCCGACTGCGGGTAGCCTGCCAGCAGGATAACCCAAGTGTAATGACTGCAACAGTGAAACACGATGAACATCTGACTGATAACTCTGTCAGGTGATTGAGAGTTTGTGCAAACCAGTATATCTGGTGACTCAGAATTTGTTTTCAACGGATGACACTTTGCAGCTCAATTTTTTGATACCAAGCTGGCCTCAAATATTTCAAAGTGTATGCATGCTATGTCCGCAGGGCATAAGTGCTAATGGACTAGATCTGGGCTTGATCTTCAAGTTATGAGTTGTGATTAATGATGGATCTACATTAGGTAGCCAAAATGTTACTCTGGCAAACACCTATTCATCGACCTGTAATCAGCAAAAATCGCTTCAGCGATTCACAATTTACTAAGGGCAATAAAACTGTTGCCCAAAGCACAACGTACAACTCTACAGAACTTTGCCCTTTTCTCCACGGTAGTGCCATCTCGGAGTTGGTATATATAGTTAGGGGAGGTGTGGGGGGTTGAAGTCCCCTACTTGGGTGGGTTCGAATCAACTACAAGTTGGTCCGTTGTGCTTCAGGCAACTATTTTGTTGCCCTTAGTAAATTCAGCGAATTAGGGCTCGTGAATAGGTGTCCGCCGAAATAACATTTCAGCAAACTAATATAGACCCATAAATGACATAGTGATGGAACCTCAAACCTGGTTTGATAACTTCCTTTTTCAGTTTAGGACTGATGTACCTAGTATTAATGGTAGAAATGGTGCAACTTTATACTATCCCGCCACAATGAGTTTTTCTCTCTCTACTTTTCTCCATGCACATGGCAACCAGTACTTTGGACCCCCCTCAGGCTGTTTACGACCTAGCTTGGTATGGATGGCCCACTGATGTAACAGATTACTACCACCTCCAGCAAAACAGGGGGGGGGGTGCTCTTAGGTCTTAAAGGAGGCCTTAGTTACACCTATCTTAAAGAAGGTGAATTTAGGAGTCTAATGACCTCGACAGTTACAGACTTATATCCAACCTTCAGTTTCTTACATACTTCACCTTGAAAAGAATCAAGTGCAGTTGGAGCCCTACTTATAAAAGAACAACTTGTATGAACCATTCTAGTCCAGCTTTTGTTCAAGAAATAGTAAAGAAATGGCTTTCACAAGGTTTTCAATAATCTCCTTATAACAAGAAACAACCATTTTTCTTTTCTCATCCTTCTGAACCTCTTACTGACATCTGACAATGTGGTGCAAGGGACACTTAAGGACTGACTGAAACCATATTGTGTTATCTCAAGTGTGGCCCTCAACTGGTTTCCCTCCTAACTTTCTAGACATAGACACAAAGTAATGTATGAAGTGAATTCCTACTACTTCTACTCTGTCACCTGTGGTGTTCTAAAGGGTTCCATACTGGACCATTTATTCTTCATTATTTACATGCTGCCACTCAGAAATGTTACATGAAGTTGAGGTTTACTTTATCATTGTTCTACCGACAACAAACAGTTTTACCTCTCCTGCCCCAGAATTCTCTGTTTGACCTCAATAATCTAGCAGGGAGCTTTAAGTATCCATGACTGGATGGTAGCCAATCATTTGTAGCTGAACCCATCGAAGACGGTAGCTATGGCCAATCCAGTCATTGAGGAATTCTTCTGCTTCAGTCCTGTCACACAAACTCATCTCCTGTAGGAACAGGCTGGGATTTATATTGGTGTGTAATATGGGTGTTGTCACTAATAAGGGAGTAACACTACGGACCAGATTTCAGCTGCTATCAAATCTTTCACTTTCCATATGAGGAACATTGCCCTAACTAAACACATTGTTCCCTTTGCAGACTTTCCCATATAAAATCATGCCCAGTATCTTTCTGACTACTACAATGCCTTACAGGTTCATAGGCAAGTACTATGCTAGATTCATTGCAGGCCACTTTAAGCTTAGCCAATTTCCCTTTTTATGCTCGAATTACGCTATCCCATTTGGTTAGAGACTGGCCTTACTCATATCATAGTCAATAAATAGAAGTTATGTCCTTACCATAACGTTCCATGTGGAGTGTTCATCTCGCCTTTGTTCTTACACATGGGTTCGGAGCCGATCCTCGGCTCCGTGCCGGCCTCTTGCAAGCTCTGCATCGAGAAGAAGCTCGAGACAATCTAATACCCACAATCCCCCTCTGCCTTTACCTCAGATCTAGTTTGCAAGCAAACCAATCTCTAGAGAGAGCACATTCATGGTTACATCACATATGCACAGAAATAAGAGTCTATACATAACTATATATAGAAAGAACAAATAGACGTGTATATATATATATATATATATATATATATATATATATATATATATATATATATATATGCCAACTATGTACACAACGTCTGCAAGCAGTAGCAAGATGCTCCCGGCCAGGCATCAAAAGAACATTCTTCTTAAGGGCGGGAGGGTGGGAATGTAAGAACAAAGGCGAGATGAACACTCCACATGGAACGTTATGGTAAGGACATAACTTCTATATGTGATAGTATTCAATCTCGCCGTTTGTTCTTACACATGGGTAGCGTCCCTAGCTCCTTGTTCCTGAGGAACTCACGGAAGGACGTTCTTGAGCACAGTGGAACCAAAGGTTGCCCTGTCCCTAGAAGCCTTGTCTACCTTATAATGAGAAATGAATGTATGTGGCTTAGACCAAGTAGCAGCTGCACAAATAGCGTCTAGTGGTAGGCGGGCTGCATGAGCCAAAGATGTAGACACTGACCTTGTGGAATGTCCTTTGGGTTTGTGCAAAAGAGTTTGATTTGAAGAATCATAGACATAGATTATACAATCCGTTAACCACTTAGAAAGAGTTCTTTTGGTAACTGCTAGTCCTTTCCTGCTATCAGCAAAAGCCACAAAGAGTTGATCAGTTTTTCTGTGATCTTTTGTTCTATCCAAGTAAAATCTTAGTTGTCTGTGAACATCTAATTTGTGCAACATATACTCCATTTTGTTGGAGTGATTTTTGAAGAAAGTGGGTAATTCAATGGACTGATTAATATTGTTAATAGAACACACTTTAGGGAGGAAGGATGAATTAGTTCGAAGAGAAACTCTGTCAGAGTGAAAGATCAAATAAGGGTGCTTGATGGAGAGAGCCTGAAGTTCAGATACTCGCCTAGCGGAAGTAATGGCTACCAAAAAGAGAGTCTTCCAGGACAAAAATTTTAATGGGCAAGAAGAGGCAGGTTCAAAGGGGGGCAACATTAATTTAGATAACAACAAATTTAGATTCCAAGGTGACGTAGGAGATCTGACCGGTGATCTAATATGAAAAACCCCTTTTAAAAAGGCTTTACAAAGTCTGTGGGCCATAACAGGAGCCCCACATTCTTCCACATGGAAATTTGAAATGGCAGCCAATTGAACTCTTAGTGTAGCAGGAGAAGCACCCTGATGGAATAAGTCCGTTAAAAATTCTAATATTTTATTCAAAGGAGCTATAAAAGGATCCACTTGCTGTGTATTCGCCCAGAATACAAATCGCTTCCATTTACTAGAATATGTTTTAGTAGTGGAAGCTTTATGAGAAGCCACCAAAATATTCCGAACTGCTGGCGAAAGAAGATCAGACCTGGCTAAGTTGGGAATTGGAGCAACCAAGCTGCTAGATGGAGGGACCGGAGCGGAATGGAGAGCCCCTGACGAGCGAGTCAATAGATCTGGCTCTGGGTCCAGAATCCAGGGTCCCCGAATGCAGTGTGTCTTCAGGAAGGGAAACCAAATTTGACGAGGCCAGAATGGGGCAATGAGGATTATTGTCCTGTGGAGGTTTCTGGCTTTCTGGAGAAACTTTGATATCAGGGGAAATGGAGGAAATGCGTACAGGAGTCCCGGGGCCAATCGTGAATCAGTGCGTCCTGGGGACTTCCCTGGAGCGGGTAATAGGGCAAAGTAGCTCCTGCATTTGGCGTTCATTGGAGACGCAAACAGATCGCAGGAAGGCTGGCCCCACGTGCGAAAAATCCTTTTCACCACTGACTGTTTTAGGGACCACTCGTGCGGTAACAGAATTGCTCTGCTCAGCCTGTCGGCTATGACGTTGGATGACCCCGGGATGTGCGTTGCTATTAGAAAGTGACCCGTGGACTCCGCCCACTGCCAGATTCTCATGGCCTCTCTGCATAGCTGATAGGACTTGGTTCCCCCTTGCTTGTTTATGTACCAGACTACCGACATGTTGTCCGTCTGAACTGCAATAGTCCCTAGAGGAAGATGGGGAGCAAAGTGTTGCAACGCTAGAAACACTGCCCTCAACTCTAGAACATTGATGTGCAGATTGTACTCCAAATTGGTCCATTCGCCTTGGACTGTCTGTCCCTGAAAGATGCCCCCCCACCCTATCAGGGAAGCGTCCGTGGTCACCGTAACTGTAGGTGTGGGTAGCACAAATGGTCTCCCCTTGGAAAGGTTGCACGTTTGAAGCCACCAGTTTAGATGTGTCTTGCATGTTTTTGTTATAAGAATCTCGTGTGTTAGAGGTAGTTGTTGAAACGACCATTGTGCAAACAGTAGCCATTGAAGAACTCTCATGTGCAGCCTTCCCAAGGGTATTGCAATAAGGGAGGCTGACATGAGTCCCAAAACCTTCAGTACCAGTTTTGCTGGAGATTTCCTTGACAAAAGTAGAAGACGTATGTGAGTCTGAAGTGATAGTATCCTTTCTGGGGGAAGTCTTAGAATTAACTGACGTGTGTTTAATTCTGCTCCTATGAACAAAATATTTTGTGATGGCTGAAGCAAGGATTTTCCGAAGTTTACGGAAATCCCTAGGTGAACACACAGTTGAAGAGTAAAGTCTCTGGCCTGTAATAGTTGACGCTGGGTGGTGGCAGAAAGGAGCCAGTCGTCCAGATACGGAAACACCTGGAATCCTTGGCGTCTCAAGTGAGACGCTACCACTGCCATGCATTTGGTGAAGACCCTGGGGCTGAGGTCAGACCAAAGGGCAGGGCTCGAAATTGAAAGTGACTGGCCCCAGCCGGAAGCGCAAATGATCTCTGGATGCCCTGGCCATTTTGATGTGGTAGTATGCATCTTCTAGATCTATTGAGCACATCCAGTCGTCCTTCTGTAAGAATGGAAGGATCGATTGAAGCGTGACCATTCGGAACTTTTCCTTCCTGACGAAGGTATTGAGGTAGCTTAGGTCCAGGATGGGCCTCCAGTCCCCTGTTTTCTTTGGAACTAAAAAGAACCTTGAGTAAGTCCCGAATCCTTGCTGGTCCGCTGGGACTGGTTGGATGACTCTTTTTCTAGCAGCTTTGAAATTTCTATAGCTGCCAGCTCTCGCAGATGGGGCGGTACATCTGGGAGTCTTTTCTTTGGAATGGGAAGGGATAGAAAGGGTATGTTGTAACCTCTGGTAACCACGCTTTTTACCCACTTGTCTGTAGTTACATTTTGCCAGGCCTGAGGGTATAAAGCTAAGCGACCCCCGACTGCCTCCAGAGCAGGACAGTCGGGCCTCCTCTCAGGAGTGCTGGAAAGGTTTACCAGGGAGTGTTTCCCTGTCACCTTGATGTTGCGGACCCCCTCTGCCGCCTGGGCGGCGTCTTCCACCTCTGCCCCGTCCTCTGCCTCTAGAGGGGGCATCTCCCTGTGTGCCTGAGAAAGCTCCTTGGGGTTTTCGAAACCACATTTTTCCACCACGTTGCCCTTTGGGGTACGGTCTGGTTGGGGTGGAAAAACGGACTCCGACAGCAGACAGAGTCTTTCCCTCCTGTTCACACCGGGTAAGGGTCTCCTTTACTTTGGGGCCAAAGAGAGTGGCACCGTCAAATGGGGCGTTAGTAAAGGAAGACTTGAAGGCTTCCGCAAAGGAACATAAGCGCATCCAGGATTGTCTGCGAAGAGCAATCGCTGAATCTGCTGCCCTACTCGAACCTTCGGCTGCGTAGGAAATCAGCCTCATGGACGAGTTCACAATGGATGTAAGGGTATTAAGTTGCGCTGTCACTTTCTCTGAGACAGCAGCATCTGTAGTACCCTGGAGGGTATCTCCCAACTCTTTGACTAGATCCCTCTGTAGACGTGTAAAATGGGTCAAATAGTTCAGGGATCGCATGGAAAAGGCCGCTGAACTAAAAATGCGCTTCCCGTACCTATCCATCGTCCTAGAATCTTTATTAGGGGGATGGACAGATGAGGAAGACACTGACATCTCCTTTTTCGTGGCCGCTGCCACCACCATAGCGTCCACTGGAACTCCTTTTGTTAAGTAGGACTTGTCCTGAGGTGCCGTGATGTATTTATTGGGTTTCCTTGGGACTGGTTCCACTGTGTCAGGAGCCTCCCACGCCCTTCGAGCAATTAGCTCCATTAATTCATCAAAGAGCGGAGTGACCCAGGAGGAGGAAGGGCGAGCACCAAATGCCTTCAGCAAAACTGACTCATCCTCAGAAGGGGGAAGGGACTGCCAGTCACCTCTCTGCTTCAGGATCTCCAATATGTCCGAAAAAGAGACATCTTCTGAAGGTGACTTAGGGGACCCTTCTGACTCATCTAAGTCAGTATCAGATGTCAAGGATTCTTGTGGAGAATCCAAGTGTCTCCTCTTACACAATCTTTTCCTAGGGACTTCTTCGTGGGAGCATCCGAAGAAGCCTCCGAGGAAGAGGGGGCACCCTCCAGGGGTGGCTGAGACACTGGTGCCCGACGCTTGGATGTGGCCGTGGGTGCAGAGGAGGATAACGGCCCTTTATGGGGAGGAGAGGTTGCTTCCACTGATGTGGTTGTCTGGGTAGACAACACCTTCCTCATTAGGTCAAACGCCCCCGGGTCCCGCATCGAAGAATCTCCCGGTTCCGAAGAAATGGGAAGAATCCCCGACACAGGCACCGAAGGCATCGACCCCGAGGACGGAGCCGAATCGATTCGCGCCGAGGCCCCGAGGGGAAGAGTCGGAACCGAAATGTCGGTTCGACTCTCGGCCCCGGAACCAAGGACAGATCGTCGGCTCCGAGACTCCGGTATTGGGTCCGACGGAGTCGAGGTGAGAGGAACAGACCGAGAAAAGGACGGTTCTGGACCAGAGGGCTCCACAATCAGAAGATCAGCCTCTTCCGGCTCCAAAGACTGAACAGGTCTCGGAGGAGGAATGGATGGAGACAATGGGAGGCCTTCAAGTTTCGACACCAACTGGGTGGAAACCGAAATAAGTTTGGACAGGGCCGAATGCTCCAATAACTTCTGCACCACACGATCCACATCGACATCAGAGAGTTTGGAAGAAGAACGGGTCGAAGGAACCGAAGACGGAGCCGACCTCAATAAGGTCGAAGGAGGGAGCTCCATCACCGGTTCCAAGACTCGAGGCTCAGGAACCAATACCAGTTGAACACTCGGCCCCGAAGTCTGTGGAACCGGTGATCTAACCTTTGCTGAAGAGCTCGGAGCCGATGACTTGGGCTCCGACGTCTTCGATTCCTTAGAGGATTTCGATGCCTGGTCAGAAGCATCCAGAGCCTCCTGAAAAGAAGGTTTCAATAAACCTCTGTCCATGAGTTTCCTGCGCCTATCTGTCATGACCCTCCCACTAAAAGAGTGACAGATAGAACAGTCCTCTTGCAAGTGGAGAGGGCCAAGGCAGTAGACGAGGAACTATGGTTGTCAGTCACTGACATTTTCTGGCCACACTGACAACGCTTAAATCCTGATTTTACCTTATCAGACATTTTCAAGAAAAAAGACAAGTCCAGTAATATAGTCAAATCCGAGAAAAAAAGTGTCAAATCCGATTTAAATGTCAAATCCTTTTAAATTTAAGAAGGGTTGTAGGCCCCGAAAAACTCTAACCGATAAATACGATTAACGGTACCGAGAATTTAAACACTCAACACAACAACCACTCAGAATATCAAGATATATCAAATAGAACAAGAAAATCCAATAAAATATAACAAATTAAGTTATATCTTAGCTTTAGATGCTCGAGCTAGCTCCCAGCGATGCGAATGCAGCAGCGGCAAACTAGATCTGAGGTAAAGGCAGAGGGGGATTGTGGGTATTAGATTGTCTCGAGCTTCTTCTCGATGCAGAGCTTGCAAGAGGCCGGCACGGAGCCGAGGATCGGCTCCGAACCCATGTGTAAGAACAAACGGCGAGATTGAACACTATCACATATTATATATTACCCCTAATGAGAACAACTGGGATCATATCACAGATCATTTGAGAGGACACGTGCATGGGATAAAGCCATTTAGGAGCTGCCTCCATCCATACGTTGCACAGGGAGAAGCATGGGGTAACCTGTTTTCCATCCCTAGATCCAAGTTATGCTTTAATATGGACAGGGATGAATGCAGTTTTATGTGGACAGGGAGTCTATTCTTGAGCAGTAATATCCTCTGTGAGATATACCCGTCTCTCCAAACCGTTCTACTGATGTTGCAGAAGAGGTCTGGACCCCTACACAGAGTATTTCTGATGCCTCCTGACTTGCTGACGTGCAATAAACCTGTCAGTAATGGGTCGGCAGATACCTTGTATGGCAGACATAGGTCACCTCTTAGCAGTCTGTAGGATACTGAGTAAAGCGATGGGGCTTTTAGTCACCCCATGAAGGACATGTTGTTTACGCCTTGCATCTTTTTAGTAAGGTATCTCTGAGCATTCCAGTTGTTGCATCTGTCTGGACAGACACATGCCAAAGTGGGCATTATACTCGATGAGTGGCTTAATGAGAGCTAAATAAAGGGGGCAATGACATCCTTAGATACAGATATAGCCCCTTTGTTTATAAGCTGTGCAAAACAAGAGGAGTTTCTTACAATAGCTGACACACATTGAGTCAAAAGTTAGGTGACTGTCCACACAAGTTTCTAAATCTCGAACAACTGGGTTAACTCTTTGGGTGCATTGTCAGTGTGGTAGCTGACTTCCCAAAGGATACAATAATGCATTTTTTGACATTTAGTTTCAGTGCATGGTTTTGTTACCAGTTATTTATTTCAGACAAACCTTCCTGCAGGATGGCTTAGTTATCTGGAGATTCAATTACTGGTTCTAGCTTGCAGTCATATGCAAACTTAGTAAGCCAGAGCCCTTTAGTACTGGCTTTTTCGTCAAAAAAGTAAATGCCAAACAGGAGAGGTCCCAGCACAGAACACTGGAGACTCCAACTTGTGATCGGTTTCTTTGCGGGGATAACTTTCCCTGTTTTAATTTCCCGAGTCCCTTCGGTGAGCCAGTTGGCAATCCAGTTGGTGATGCAAGGGTTTATTCCCAGTTTATTTAAATTTTTCCATAATGCCTTTATTCCCAGTTTATTTAAATTTTTCCATAATGCCTGCGTGAGGAACTGTGTCAAAAGCTTTGGCCAGGTTGAGGTATGCAGTGTGTACCATTTTGCCTTCATCCATTACTTTGGTATCCTTTTCAAAAAAATCCAGCAGGTTGAGTAAGCATGACCTACTTTTGATTAATCCAAACTGTGATGAATCCAGTGTTTGGAGGTTTCCTATGTCCTGATTGATTAATTCCACAAGTCTTTCAATGGCTTTGCATCTGAAACTGGTTAGACTTATAGGTCAGTAACTGCTTGGGTCTGTGGAAGGTCCTCCCTTATGCAGGGGAATGATTGTAGCTATTATCCGTTGTCTTGGTACAAGGCCTGCATGGAGGTGGAGATTGAAGAGTGTTGTTAGAGGTGTGGCTAAATTGTATGTCATGCTATTTAAGATGAAAACAGGGATATTTGGCAGGATGCATTGATGCAGTATTTTTAACTCCTGATAGCATTTTTAGGACTTTGTCTTTTACTATAGCAGGAGGTGAGCTAGTTTCAGATATATTTTTGAGTGACAAGATGGGGAAGAAAGGAGTAAAGTTAGAGCTAAATTTATTGGTAAGTTCAATACATCTTCGGCCTTAGTGTAGGCAGCATCATTCACAATAAACTCTGCACATTGCTGCACTTTAGACATTACAAACATAACAAAGAATGCCTTGCAATTGTCCTTGGCGTGGAAATGTTTAAACCTCAAACTTGGCTTTGATGGATTTTAAGCAGCTCCCAAGTTGACTGCTTATTTCAGTGACAAGGGCTCTAACATTCTGGGGATTACTCTCTTTACCTTTGGTCAAAATTCTTTTTCTTTTATTATAAAGCTTGCTGATTTAAAAAACTATGTACTTACTATAACTCAGTATCTGTGTTGTCCATTTTCATTCTTCCTCATTCATGGGTCTCTGATCCAACTCGGCCGCTTCTTCCAGACATAGGCTCTCAGTCTCAAGCTACTCCCTCTTCCCATAATACATCACACCTTCACTAACTCCCCAGATCAAGTTTGCTACCCTACAGTTCAGCAGCCTATAGCAACACTACAGAAAATAGAAAGAAATCATGGCTCAAATCCAGAGCCTAAGGATTCTGAATTTCCTCCACGAACTTCTCAAAGGCACAAGGCCGGGGGGGGGGGGATGTGAGGAAGAATGAAAACGTACAGTTGTGTACACTTACCATAAATGTAGATGTTAGAGTGTATTCACTGTTGCAGTCATCACATTTGGGTTATCTGCTTGTAGTAGCCCTCACTCGGCCTGATTAACAAAGTCTTGGATCCTGCGTTGGTTGCTGTCCCTTCTTCCATGACGTCAGGTCGTCAGGGGTATAAAACATGCAGCCGACACCATTACATCAGTTTTTCTTGCCCCAGATATCAGGTGCCTCCCTAATGGGAAGCAATTAAATCTATAAATATACAAGGTTATACCTCCAACAAAAAAGCAAATACACCAAAAAAGCTTTTGAGCATAGTAAAGTAGAGTAGAGGTATAGCCAACAGAAGAAAGGGGGCTGGAGGGAGGGTAACCAGGACTACAACAGTGAATACACTCGAACATCTACATTTATGGTAAATGTACACAACTGTACTATGTTCTTCATGTTTCACTGTTGCTGTCATCACATTTGGGTAGATTCCCAAAGCTAAAGATGGGAGGAGGAATTTAGATAGCATTAGGAGCAGCTATAAGGCCCTGCAAGACTGCAGTGGCAAAGCCAGTTCTGGATTTAGAGAAAATTGGTAGGTGGTAATGCTTGGTGAAAGTATGTACTAAACTCCAGGTAGCAGCTTCTAGGATGTCCCTGGTAGGGACGCCTCTGAGAAAGGCTGTAGAGGTAGATGAAGCCCTGATTGAGTAGGGTCTGATTCCCTGTGGAATAGGTTTTCCATGGTGCTTGTAGCAGAAATGAATGCAATGGCCTATCCATTTGGAAATGGTTTGCTTTGAAATAGCCTTCCCCTCTGCCCCTGCAGAAAATGCCACCAACAGTTGGTCAGATTTCCTTTGAGGTTTAGTCCTGTCCAAGTAGAATCTAAGTTGTCTGTGCATGTCTAAGGAGTGCAGTATCCGTTCCCCTTTGTTCTGTGGGTTAGGAAAGAAGGTTGGCAAATGAATGGAGTGATTAAGGGCCACACTGGATACCACCTTGGGCATGAAGGAGGGATTGGTCCTGAGGGACAACCTGTCCGCATGAAAGAAGATGAAAGGTTCCACTGCCATGAGGGCCTGTAATTCAGATACCCTTCTTGCTGAAGTGATTGCTAAAAGGAAAGCTGTTTTCCAAGACAGGAATTTTAAATCACAGTGGCAGCTGGCTCGAAAGGAGGAAGGGTGAGCTTTTCCAATACAAGGTTAAAGTCCCAGGCTGGAGTTGGGGCTTTTCTGGGTGGTCATAGATTTTTGCCCCTCTGAGGAACTGCTTAAGCAGTGGATGAGAGAAGTGGGGAGGTTCTGTGTTATAATGAACTGAAATGGCTGAGGTGTGAATTTTGATGGAGGAGAAAGACAGGACCTTGTGAAGCATCTCAGTTAAGTATTGTAAAATCTGAGGTAAATTGGGCACTGCTGGGCTCCATCCCTTGAGACCGGTTCCGGGCACAAAATATTTTCAATTTTTCAGCATAAGATTTTCTTGTACTAGGCCTCCTTGCCTCTAAAATGATATTAATCACTGGTTTACTGAGGGATGGTAAAGGAGAGATTAGGTAATAAGCCAGGCTGCTAGGTTCAGTGTATGAAGCTGAGGGTGCAGAATCTGGTTCTCCTGCTGAGACAATAGGGTAGAAGTCTGAGGAAGGTGCTATGGGACCAACAGTGACACACTGTGCAAGAGGGGGTATCAGTGTTGGTGTGGCCAGTCTGGTGCAACCAAAATCGTCCTTGGTTTGTCTTGTTTGATCTTTAGTAGTACTTTGGAGAGCAGAGGCAGAGAAGGAAAGGCATAAACTGAAAGTTTTTTCCAGCTGAAGGACAGAGTATCCACTTTCCAAGCTTGTTTGTGGGGAGTCCTTGTGCAAAATTTGTCCAATTGACAGTTGTGGGGGGAGGCAAACATGTCTATATCTGGGCTCCCCCATTTGCTTGTCAACATGTTGAAAATCCTTGGTTCCAGCTTCCACTCGTATGGGTTCATGAGGTTTCTGGTTAGTTCGTCTGAGAGTGCATTTAGTTTTCCTGGAAGGAATTGAGCTTGTAGATGCACTTGGTAGCTCAGGGCTGTGTTCCACAATACCATGGCTAGTCTGCATAGGGGGTAAGAATGTGCACCCCCCCCCCTGCTTGTTTATGTACCACATAGTGGTGGTGTCCGTCTTTACCATTAATTGCCCTGGAAGAATGTGGTCCTTGAAGTCTGTCAGAGCATGCTGTACAGCTAACATTTCTTTTTGATTGACATGCAAGTGAATTTGACCTGGGTTCCATTTGCCCTGAATGTACTTCCCTGCTAGGTGAACCCCCTATGCATAATCTGATGCGTCTGTTGTTGGGGTTTGGGGCGGCAGGGGGTGGTGTGAATGGTAGTCCCTTGTTTTGGTGGCAGGCCTCTGCCCACCAAAGAAACTCTAGGCATAGGCAAGGTATTATAGGAATCATTGCTTCCAGATCCTGAGAATGTTGACACCATAGGCTTTTTACATACCACTGTAGTTTCCTCATATGCAGTCTTGCATATGGAATCAGATGAATGCAGGAGGCCATGAACCCCAAGGCTTGTAGTATTTTGCCTTGAAGATAGTAGGGTTTTTGTGGCCAATTGTTTGAAGTAGGTTGTCAAATGAATTTGTTTCTCTGGCGTGAGGAAAGCCATCTTGGAAGTTGTATTCAAGCTTGCGCCCAGGAATATGATTTGTTGACAAGGTACCAGGTGTGATTTCTTTTCATTTATGGTGTACACCAGACAAGTCAGCAGCCTTTGTACAAAGGCCAGATGATTCAAAAGTATGTCCTAGTTTTCTGCCTGAATTAAACAATGGTCCACGTATGGGTATATTTGAATATTTCTTTGCCTGCAAAATGCGATGACAGGGGCTAGGCACTTTGTGAATACCCTGGGCACAGCAGATAAGCCAAAGGGCAGTGCAGAGAATTGGTAGGGATTGTAGCCTGCTTTGAAGTGTAAGTATCTTCTGCAAGATTCCCTGACTGGAATGTGCGGGTATGCTTCTTTTAAATAGAGTGTTACCATCCAGGCAGCAACTGGTGAAGAGTCAGCATCTTGAATTTTGGAATCACCAAAAAGGTGGTCAGAGTAGACTGGTCCAGAATCGGACGTCATGAATTGTCTTTTCTGGGTACCAGGAAAAGTCTGGAGTAGAAACCTTGTCCTTTTTTCCTCTTCTGGTACAGTTTTTGAATAGCCTTTATGTTTAAAAGAGAGAGTATTTGCTTTTGAGCCTCTACCCACTGATTTGGGGGTAGATCTGGTCAACCTTTTGGCGTTGGTAATGTGTAGAAGTGAAATCTGTATCCTTGGGACACTATATTTAAAACCCATTTGTCCTGGGTAATGAGTTCCCAGTTTTTGGCCTGCAGACCAATCTTTCCCCCTAAAGGAGCATTCAGTTGAGAAGTGCTTGGAAGTTTTAAAACAAAGTCATTGAGACAGTTTTCCATAGGGGGGAGTCTTACTACTATCAGATTTGGAAGCGGAAGCCCCCCACTGCTTAGTCTTGTGCATACCCTGGGACTGAAACCTGGGATTTCTGTTGTGTCTGGGCTTGGACTGAGAAGGCCTGGAAGGAGCCGGAAAGGACCAGTTCTTAGAGGGCCAATGCCTACTAAATCTTGGAGGTTGAACTTGTAAGAAATCTTTAACAGTTTGCATAGATTTAGCTTTATCTTCCATCTTTTAAGAACTTCTGCAGCTTTATTGCCAAACAGGTGGTCCTGATTTAAGGGTGCACCCAACAGTTTAGCTTTAACATGATCAGGCAAAGATTGCTCCTTAAGCCAAGCATGCCTTATGAGTACAGACCCAGTGATAGCAGCCCTGCAAGAGGCCTCTAAAGAATCAAACCCACATTGCAAAGTATGTTTTCCAATCTGTTCAGCTGAATGCATTAAATTCTGTAATTCCTTATTTTCAGCACAGTCGGGAATCAACATAATTTTCTGTTTAAGCAATCCAATAATATGTTGTTGATACTTTAACATACAAAACTAACAGTTTAAGGCTCTAATGGCCAAGGTTGCAGAAGTGTAAACAATTTACCCCATCTATCCAGCACCCTGGAATCTGTATCACATGGGGTAGGGCTTTTGGCAGTAGAGGCCTTAATGCCCTTGGGTCCCAGTGAAATAGTCTCTGGATCCACAATAGGATTTTTAAAAAGGAACCTGTGAGAATCAGGAACCCTGTAATATCTGTCAGGTTTTCTGGGAGCAGGAGGCAAAGAATCAGGGGCTAAACTAGATTCCAAAAAGACAATCAACAATGTGTAGTACAGGAAGTATAACTAAAGGCCTATGCTGAGGCAAGAGTAAGAAATCCCTAAGCCTCTTTTTCGATTCAGAAAAATCCTGGCTTTCGCAGTGGAAATGCTTCCTTAGTGTGCTCAAGGTTTCACCAAAAGAAAAATCCTCTGGAGGGGAAGCATAGGGAATAGAGTCCTCTGCATCAGAATCCTCATAAATAGATAAGGATAAATCCAATCATCAGAAGAATCAGAAAAATCAGAATCCTGGTCAGAAGATTCATAAACAATTTCAGTCCTAGGCCTCTTAGAAGAGGGTGGTTGGCTTCCCCTGATTAAAGTTATAAGATCTTCCGCCATTCTTACCATTTGTTTTTTAGGCATAGAGGCCTGAGCATGCGGCCTGGGTGTCTGTTTTCTAGGCATGGTTCGAGGTTCAAGCCTTAAAAAAGGCGGCGGCGTTGGTTTAACATGCAAGTCCATAGGCCTGAATACACCCTCAGAAGCCAGTGCCTGCACAGCGGCTTCGGACCCATACAAGGTAGAGACATCCGCAGGTTCCAAAGTTGAAGCATCTCGTGGCATACCAGACTCTGAATGGGTCTAAGTAGAGGAATGCGAATGAGAAGTAGCGGGTACCAGCGGCTGAGAAAGCTCCTCACTGAGTACTGGCGAACTGGCAACTGGCTTAGGAGAAGCGTTGTTGGCAGCTTTGGACCTAGGCGGCCTGTCTCTGTCTTTATCTATACGTTTTTTTCAGAATTCCGGTAGTCAGATGGCTTACCGATGACATTTCTGGATAATTGAACCAAAATATTTAGAGGCGAAAATATACTGACGACAGATAGTGCGTTGATTAAATAAAGCACAAAACCGACAGCAAGGTACATTGTGATCAGGGCCTAGGCAAGGAATACAGTACGAATGAAAATCTTTGTGAGGTATTTGCTTTCCACAAGAAATGCAATTATTAACTTTTACTGACATCGGTAAGGAGCAAGAAAATGTTTCCCCAACTGGGTACTTAGCTTTATTTGAAGACTTCGGTTCTAAAACTCAAAAACGAAAATTTCAGGAAATTTGGCGAAGATAATCTTAGAAACTACACGACCTGAACAGTTTTCCTACACTTTTTTTGTCCTGTGAAGAAAAAAATGCAACTGCCTGTGAACATCTAGGAGGTGCAAGGTATATTCTCCTTTGTTTGAAAAATTAGGGAAGAAAACTGGCAACTGAACTGATTGGTTAATGCTGGATTCCGTGGCTACCTTAGGCATACAAGAGGGTTTGTCCTTAATGATACCCTGTCTTTATGAAAAATTATGTAGGGAGATTTCACTGACAAGGACTGAAACTCCAATACTCTCTTAACAGAAGTAATTGTTACTAGAAAATTGTTTTCCAGGAAAGAAATTTCATGTCACAACTATCTGCTGGCTCAAACGGCTCCTGGGCAAGTCCTTGCAGCACTAACATGAGATCTCAAGGAGGAAAAAGGTCTTTAATTGGAGGCTGAAGAAGAAAAACGCCCTTCAAGAAAACCTTGTATAACCTGGAAGGAAAAAGAGAGGAAGATCCCTACCCAGCATGAAAACTGGATATGGCAGCTAAATGAAGCTTAATGGTAAGAAACTGGCTCCTCCTTGAAAAAGATTACTAAGGAAAAGGAGAATAGCTGAAGGGGGAACTTAAAAAGCTCAATATTCTCTTTAGAAACCAGAAAGAAAATCTCTTCCGCTTACTGTTGTAGACCTTCTTAGTGGAAGTTCTCCGAGGGGCCAGGATTACATCACGGACTGAAGAGGCAAGCCTGGACTTTCTTATAGTTACTGGAAGTGGAGAAACCATGTGGTCAACCTTAGTGTGTAGAGACTGGGGGGGTGGGGGGCTGGATATCTTAAGGATGGGCTAGGAGATCTTGTCTGGGATCTAGCATCCAATGTGGATACTTCAGATGAGACCAAAGAAAAAGGAACCATACCTGACGAGGACAGAAGGGAGCAATGAGGATTACTGAGCTCTTCAATATGTTGGCTTTCTGAAGGAATTTCGGGATCAGAGGAGGAAGGTAAACAAAAAGGAGACCCAAAGGCCAATCATTGACCAGAGCATCCATCAGTGACTCCCCCTTTGGGGGGGATCAGAGCAAAATACTTGCTGCACTTGATGTTCTGGGGAGAGGCAAAGAGGTCACAAAAATGTTGGCCCCAACGGCCGAAAATATTGTTTGCTACTGACTGAGGGACCACTCATGAGGAGTTAGAATAGATCTGCTGAGTCCGTCTGCTACGACGTTGGTTTTCATTGGAATGTGTGTTGCAACTAGAAAGCAGTCTGAAGATATTGTCCATTCCCAAACTCTCATGGCTTCCGTGCACAACAGGTACAGATGGGTTCTTCCTTGTTTGTTGATGTAACAGACCACTGACACATTTGTATGAATTACAATTGTCCTGAGAGGGCTTGCAACGTTATGACTACTAATCTCTACGACACTGACAAGCAGATTGGTCTTGATGGGTGACCACATGCCTTAACCACCTTCCCTCAGTAATGACCCCCCTCCCACCCACATTGGGAAGCATTACTGTTGCAATCGGTGCAGGGAGAAAAGGGTCTGCCTAGAAACAAGATCTGATTACATCCACCACTGCAGATGATTCCTGCATATCGAAGACAGTCTTATGGGAACTGACAACATTTGACAGACAATGGACCACTGAAATGCTACTGTCCACTGAAGTACTCTCATAAAGAACCACGCTAATGGGAGCAGAACAACTGCAGCTGCCACTGAAACCACAGCCCAAAGTATTAATTTTGCTGATGGAGAAGGCATATCCACTAAGGGCTGAACCTGTTTTCTTGAAGAAATTATATGATGCCTCAAGTAAGGAAGCCACTTGTTTAACTGCTTTCAACCATGTCCCTACAAATTCTAGGTTTTATTGCTATGCCCAGATGTTCAAAGATCTTTGCTTCAGTCTAAAAACTATCTAGTAGTCAACGTTTTGTTGGTGCAGTGAGGAGCCAATAGTATAAGAAGGGGAAACACCTGGAATCCTTTTAGCCTCACGTGAGTCTCTACCACTGCCAAACATTTGGTAAACACCCAGGGGGCTGTGGTGAGTCCAAAATGCAATGCTCTGAAAGAACAGTTGTGCAAAACCTTAGCATAACCACAGATGTCCCTCTCTTCACTGCTGCAGTATTCTTAACCTGAGGGATTACCCGATAAAGTATTATACTACTGTACAGTACACGTGGAATGTCACACACAGGCTGCAGTCAGACGCAGGCCAAAAAAGCGACGTACGCACGTACCAGCCTCAGGAGGAATGCCAAACTATGGATAAGAAGGTCAGTATATCCAAGCAAAACAGACCAAGGAGGGTGGGATAGAATACTGCAGCAGTGAAGAGAAGGATATCTATGGTTACGGTAAGATTTTACACAACTATTCTATGTCCTTCTAATCACTTGCTACATTGACTGGGAAAACTACTCAAGCCCAAACACCCTCGCCCAATGGTTCCTTGAATTTATAAAATCTAACGCAATGGAGCAACTGGTCACCACTCCCAGAAGAGGGAACAACATATTGGATCTGGTCATCACCAACATGGGGACTCTATGTTCCACACCAGAGGTAAACCCCTCATTGGTAAGATCAGACCATAAACAAATTTCTCTGGACATCCATATCCCGTCCCCACCCCCAGCCAAGGAAATCACTGTAAAGAATTTCTCCAAAGCCAACTTTGCACTTCTCAAGACTGAGGTGGAATCCTTCAAAGCCCCTGGGCCAGAGGATAATACAGCCCAATCCGCAGAATCCTTTACAAATGCATTCTATGAGCACCTGCAGGAATGCATGGATCGTGCTATCCCAAATAAAACCAAGACGCACTCCTCCAAAAACAGGAGACCGGTCTGGTGGACCCCGGCCATAAATAAGCTATACAACAGAAGGAGGAAGCTACTACATGACAGAGCAAAATCCCAAAAAGGGAAGGCATCTCTGATCAGTATTAGCAAGAAACTTCGATCCCTCATAAAATCATCAAAGGCCAGTTTCGAAAGAAAAATTGCCCTAGACACTAAAGATAATCACAAGGCCTTCTTTAGTTATGTCAGAAACATGGGCGGAAACTCCCAGATATGCTCTGAATTGCTGCACAACGGTACAAAATATACCGAACCTACAGACATAGCCAACATCCTGGCAGACAGATTCAGCGCAAACCCCCCCTCCCCCCCAAAGGAGCAAACGCCTATCCCAACTGAATGTAAACTCCCTGACATCACAGATGCACAGGTGAAAGCTGCCCTCTCCAAAGCAAAAAACACAGCTTCTACGAGCCCGGACGGTGTCCCAGGCTGTGTCCTACATGAGCTCCAAGAAGAACTGAACCCTCACATTAAGTCACTGTTCAAACTTAGCCTTACTACAGGATATGTACCCAAAGAATGGTGTACAGCTACAGTGGTCCCACTCCACAAAGGTGGTGCCACAACGGACCCCGGAAACTATCGCCCTATAAGCCTGACTAGTCTGGTCTGTAAAGCTATGGAGCGTATTATCATGGAACTCAAACAAAGACATTGGGGGGCTCCAGACACTGGACCCTACTCAATTCGGCTATGTTAAGGGCAGATCTTGCCTCTTAAACCTAGTTGATTTCTTTGAAACAGTTACCAAAGCCATAGATGAGGGCAAGGTAGTCCACACAGCCAACCTGGACCTCGCAAAAGCCTTCAACATAATACCCCACTCGAGCATCATAAATAAGCTTACCAGCTTAAATATCAACCCCTATATCACCAGATGGGTTGCAAATTGGCTCAGAGATAGAACCCACATGGTCAGAATCACAGGTGCCATGTCCGAATCCAAACCAGTTACAAGTGGCGTCCCACAGGGCTCAGTTCTGACACCTCTCTTGTTCGGTATATACTTCTCTGAGGTTCAGGCTAACACGGGGGGATTATGGCTAACAAAGTTCGCAGATGACTGCAAACTGGGGGCCATAATCGAATCTCCAGCCGACACAAGCATCCTCCAAAAGGGTCTCACAGAGACTGATGCTTGGTGCCAGAACCACGGCCTCAAGCTAAATGCTAAAAAGTTCATAGTCATCCCCTTTGGGAAAAACAAGGTGCCCACAAATTACCACATAGGTGGTAATCCATTAAGTACGGAAGAAGTAATTAGAGATTTGAGGACCAACGTAGACAGTATTCTCTCCTTTGATAATCACGTTGCCAAAGTGGTTAGAAAGAGCTTCTATATAGCCCACCTTATCACCAAAAGGGTTCGCATCTAGATCAAGAGAGGTCATTGTGCCCCTCTACTCATCACTCATCAGGCCCATTATTGAATACAATGCCCCTTTTGGGATGTACCTTACCCGACACCTGCAGCAACTGGAGAGATCCCAAAAGTACCTCACCAAGAGGATCATGGGCTACAAACAGATGTCCTATGCAGCTCGACTAAAGAAACTCCAGCTCTACTCAGTTGCTTACCGCCTACTCAGAGGCGATCTATGCTGATGTACAAAGCCATGTCAAACCCAGAATTAATGGACATGCTCCACCTCAAAAAATCCAAGTCCCTTAGAGCTACACGCTCCAGGGACCTAAACCTCAGCACAAAAATAAATAGGACATGCTGGAGGGACAGATTCATTTCCCAGAGGCTCCCCTCACTCTGGAATAGAACCCCAATTCATGTTAGACATAGCCCCTCGCTGACCCTCTTCAAGCGAAATTTGGACGCATGGATGGAAAATCGCAAATTCACCCCTGGGATCTCTCCTGTGTCCCTGCTAGACAGAGACACAGTAAACTAATCTTAAAAGGGTACCTTCTGTGACCTACTTTACAGAGGCACAGTAGGCTAATCTAATAGGGAGGCGGAAGCCAAATACACTCTGGCTAGGCTTATAAATGTCCTAGGGCAGATAGCCTAGTATCTACCTATGAACCTATAAATTGAGGTTCCATGCAGGAGTCACTGCTCTCCTGTGAGGCCTTAAATTTCTGGCCCCTCTGAGGTACTGCTTTAGCAGGGGATTAGAAAAGAGAGGAGGCTCTGTGTTGTAATGAGCCAAGATGGCAGAGGCATGGATTTTTATTGAAGAAAAAGATAGGCCCTTGTGAAGCATCTCAGTTAAATATTACAAAATTAGATGAATATCGGGCTTTGCTGTGTCTATTCCTTGTGCTTGGTTCCAAGCACAGAATCTCTTCCATTTATCAGCATAATATTTTCTAGCCTCCAAAATGACATCCACCACAGGTTTACTGAGAGATGTGATTGGTGAAATTAGGTGATTAGCCATGCTGCAAGATTCAGTGTTTGGAGTAGTGTGTGCAGAATTTGACAGTTCTGCTGAGACAACAGATGAGGTTGTTTGAGGCAAGAACCACGGAGGAAAGTGTGACATATTCCTTAGAAGCAGGTACCAGTGTTGGCGAGGCCAGTCTGGAGCAATCAGAATCATTTTTGTTTTTTCCTGTTTGACTTTTAGTAAGACCTTGGATAGTAGAGGCAGAGGGGGAAAAGCATAGACTGATATGTTTTTCCAGCTGAAGGATTGAGCATCCACTTTCCAAGCTTTTTTGTGATGAGTTCTTGTGAAGAGTTTGTCCAACTGATATTTTTGGGGAGAGGCAAATAGATCTATGTCTGGGCTCCCCCATTTTTGTCTCAATATGCTGAAGATTTGTGGATCCAGTTTCCATTCATGTAGGTCCATAAGATTTCTGCTTAGGTTGTCTGCCAGAGTATTTTGCTTTCCTGGAAGGAATTGAGCTTGAAGATATATTTGGTAAGTCAAGGCTGTGTTCCACAAGGCCATGCAAATGGGACAGGAGTCGGTACCCCCCTGCTTATGTACCACATAGCTGTTGTGTTGTCCGTCTTTATCAGTAGTTGTCCTGGATGAAGGAAGTCCTTGAAGGCTGTCAGAACATTCTGTACAGCTAGCATTTCTTTCTTGCTGATATGTAGATGCATTTGATTTGGGCTCCATTCTCCCTGAATGCATCTCCCTGCCAGATGCCCCCCCAAGCATAGTCTGATGCATCTGTAGTCAGGGTTTGGGTGGCAGGGGGTAGAATGAATGACAGTCCCTTGTTTTGGTGACATGCCTCTGCCCACCAAAGGAACTCCTGTTGCAGGCAGGGAATGACAGGAATCATTGTTTCCAGGCTGTGACAATGTTGACTCCATAAGCTTTTTAGGTACCACTGAAGCTTCCTCATATGCAGTCTTGCATATGAAATTAGTAGAATGCCATGAACCCCAAAGCCTGCAGAATTTGTCTTGCAGACAGCTGGGTTTTTGTTGCCACTTGTTTGAAGTATGTTGTCAATTGAATTTGTTTGTCTGGTGTGAGGTAAGCCATCTGGGCAGTTGTATTCCATCTTGCACCCAGGAATGAAAGATTTGAGAGGGTACCAGTTGTGATTTCTTTTCGTTTATGGTGTACCCTAGGCATGTTAGAAGCCTTTTTACAAATGCCAGATGTTGAAGAAGAGTGTCCTTGTCCTCTGCCTGAATGAGACAATCGTCCAGACATGGATACATTTGAATGTTTCTTTGTCTGCAAAATGCAATTACTGGTGCCAAGCACTTTGTGAAGACCCTGGGCGCAGTAGATGAGCCAAAGGGCAGTGCAGAGAACTGGTAATGCAAATAGCCTGCTTTGAAGCGGAGGTATCTTCTGCAAGATTCCCTGATTGGGATATGCAAGTATGCTTCTTAAGTTTAGAGTTACCAACCACACATTCTTATCTAGCATAGGCAGTAGCTGTTGTAGAGTCAGCATCTTGAATTTTGGAATGTCCAGGAAAGTATTTAGAATGGATAAGTCCAGAATTGGACGCCATGATTTGTCTTTTCTGGGTACCAGGAAAAGTCTTGAATAAAACCCTTGTCTTTTTTCCTTTTCGGGTACTGGTTGAATAGCCCCCATATACATGAGGGACATGACTTGTTTCTGGGCCTCTGCCCACTGATTTGGTGGCAGATCTGGCTATCCGTGTGGAATATGCAATGTGTGGAAATGAAATCTGTATCCCTGGGATACTATATTTAATACCCACTTATCCTGGGTAATTAGATGCCAATTTTGAGCATGAAGTGCTAGTTTTCCCCCCAAAGGGGCTGCCAAAAGATAAGTGCTTGGAGATGGCAGAGGAAAGTCACTGAGACTGTTTACTGTAGGGTGGTGCTTTGCTACCTCCTGATTTGGAGGTGGAGGCACCCCCATTGTTTGGTCCTTATGATCCTTGTGACAAAAACCTAGAGCCTTTGGAGCATCTGGGTTTGACCTGAGCAGCTCTGTTGGACACTGGAAACGACCAATTCTTAGTAGGCCAGTGCCTACTGAACCTGGGTGGCTGCACTTGCAATAAATCTTTTACAGTTTGCATAGATTTAGCTTTGTCTTCCATCTTTTTTAAAACCTCTTTGAAATTATTACCAAACAGACTGTCCTGCTGTAAAGGAGCATCCAACAATTTAGATTTAACATGAGCAGACAAATTTTGCTCCTTGAGCCAAGCATGCCTTCTTATCACAGATCCAGTTACGGCGGCCCTGCAAGAGGCCTCCAAGGAATCAAAACCACAGTGCAAAGTATGCTTTCCAACTTGTTCAGCTGAATGCAATAAGTCGTGTAACTCTATTTTCCACACAATCAGAAATCATCATCATTTTCTGTTTCAGTAAGCCCATAACATGCTGTTGATATTTAAGCATATGAAATTGGCAGTTTAAAGCCCTGATTGCCAGGGTTGCAGATGTACAAACCTTCTTACCCCATCTATCCAGCACCCTGGAGTCTCTATCTGAAGGGGTAGGATTTTTGGCTGTAGAAACCTTAACACCCATGGGACCCTGAGAAATAGTTTCAGGGTTAGCAGCAGGATTTTTGAAAAGAAATTTGTGGGAGCCAGGAACCTTGTAATATCTGTCTGGCTTACTAGGAGCCGGAGGCAGGGAATCAGGAGCCATGCTGGATTCTGAGAAAACATCAACAATATCTAAAACAGGTGGTATAGCCAAAGGCCTATGCTGAGGAAGAAGAAAATCCCTAAGCCTCTTTTTGGATTCTGAAAAGTCCTGACTCTCCCAATGAAAATGTTCTTTTAAAGTATGCAAAGTCTCTCCAAAAGAAAAATCCTCAGGAGGAGAAGCAGAAGGGATGGATTCATCTGCATCAGAGTCCTCATAAGCTGGTATAGAAAATTCCTGATCAGAAGAGGAATCAGGAGAAATGGAAACCTAATCTGAAGCTTCATAATCAGTGCCTTGCCTAGGCCTCTTAGCAGGGTGGGGGGAGATTGGGAACCCCTGATCAAGGTAATTTAATCCTCAGCCATTTTGATCATTTGTTTTTTAGGCATAGGGACCTGAGCACGTGGCTTATGCTTTGGTTTATTAGACATAAAAGTAGGTTTTGGCCTCGTTTTTGATGATGGTGTCGGTTTAATATACAAATGTTAAGACCTGAAAACACCTTCAGAAGCCAGTGCCTGCTCAGCAGCTCCATACCCATCCAAGGGAGAGACATCCGGGGGTTCAATACTTGGAGAATCTCACGGCATACCGGACTCCGAATGGGTCTCGGTTGAGGCCTGCGACTCAAAAGTAGCGGGTATCAGGGGCTGCAAAAGCGCCTCACTGAGTACCGACAAACCGTTGACTGGCTTAGGAGAAGCTTCGTTGTCGGTTTTGGACCTCGACGGTCTGTCTCTGTCTTTTTCCTTGCGTTTTTTGTGAATTCCGGTAGTCGGACTGCTAACAGACGACATTTCAGGATAGTTAAATCTTGAACCAAAGTATTTAGAAGCACAAATGTACCGATGCTTAATAGTGCGTTCGTTAAATTTAGCACAAAACCGACAGCAAGGCACATTGTGATCAGGGCCTAGGCAAGGAATACAGTACAAATGAAAATCCTTATGAGGTATTTGTTTCCCAGAAGTAATACAATTATTAACTTTTACTGACATCGGTAAAGGAGCAAGAAAAAGTTTCCCCAACGGGGTACTTAGCTTTAGTTTGAAGACTTCGGTTTTGAAACTCGAAAATGAAAATTTCAGGAGTCTGCCGACCAGCACTTGCAAACTGCTTCTTCTTCGGGCACTGCACGGCAAGAAAGACGGATTAAAATGGCGTCAGCAGCATGTTTTATACCCCTGACGACCTGACGTCACGGAAGAGGAGACAGCAAACGACGCAGGACCCAAGACTTTGTTATTCAGGCCGACTGAGGGCAACCTGCCAGCAGATTACTCAAATGTAATGACTGCAACAGTGAAACACGAAGAACATCAGGAGATAAGGATGTAAAAGAAAACAACTCAGCCAGCAGTAGTGCAACAGAAAAATAAAAGGCAGCAGGAGGGAGGGACTCATAACTCTCAACTATACAGATTTTCAAAGAATGTACAGATTTTTACGTCATATTTTTGGAAGGTTTCCCATAAAGTTGTGGTTAGTGGCAAATCTTTGGGGGTTGAAATCAGGTAATAATGACAGCCATTCGACATTCAGACTTCATATTCTTCAGAAAATTCATGCTAACTGCAAAACATTTTATTATATCAACTTTCTAAGTTTGTAAGAGCAATATTTAAAAATTATCCCTATTTTTGGGCCTCTGTCCCCTCATTATTTATGGCTTCGTCCAGAAGATTTCTTGCTGTAAGAAGTTGACAGGTATGGAGGGACTGAACACTGCAACAGTGAGAAGATAAATATTTACTGTTATGATACTACTTTACACAACTGTACTTAACCCCCTCCTTATCACTGTTGCAGTTTTCTTTATACCTGGGAGAGTACAAAAGCTACTATAACGTATGGGAGTAGGATGGCAGAGAACAGCTCTCCACAAACCCATGAAGGGTAGCCCTGGATAATCCTGCCCTGGAAATTACATCCAACTTATAATCTTTGGTAAAAATGTGGACAGAAGACAAAGTAGCAGCGTCTAAGATGGCTCTAGTATGCAGACCATTGAAAAAAGCATCAGAAGAGGCTACCACCTCGGTAGAATGAGCACGAACCAAAGAGGAAAGCTGCTAGTCATGAAATGCATAACAAAAAGAAATGGACTTGGAGATCCAGGAAGAGGCTGTTTGCTTAGACACTGCCAAACCCAATTTCCAAGCATGAAAGGAAATAAGTTGCTCAGATTTTCGGGTACACTTGGTCATACCCAAGTAATATCTGAGCTGTCTATAAAAATCCAGGTTGTGTAGTACCTTCTCTGTAGCAGATTGTGTAGAAGAAAAAGAGGGAAGATGAACAGACTGATGCAAGGACAAATCATTAACCATCTTGGGCACAAAGGATTAGTACAAAGAGATTCCTTGTCTTTGTGAAAAATCAAAAAAGGAGGAACTGCCATGAGAGCTTGCAGTTCAGAAATTATCTTGCTAGAAGTAAGAGCCACCAGCAATAGTCTTCCAAGTACAATGTTGCTTAGAAGAAAAGGCAGGACAAAAAAAAAAAAAAAAACGGAGTCAATTTTTTTAAGAACAAAATTAAAGGTCCCAAGAAAAGAGGAATAGAATTTCTTGGGGACCTGATATGAAGGACATCTTTCAGGAATTGTTTAACTTCAAAACCAGAAGCTAAAGGTGGACTCAAAGGTAGTTAGGCAGAAATGGTTAACAAATGAGCTTTAAAATAATGCAGTTTACACATTGTATTGATTTCTGTCCTCTTTGAATTACTTCTGTATTAACCAGAACTGTCCTTGTATATACAACTGAAGTTATTTTATATTGTTTGCTATTACTTTATCTGTGTGTCATGGAGCTCATCTCCCCAGGCCTCTACTGAAAATGGACATATATCCAAGTTAGACTAGCCCGGTCAACAAATGTAAAATACAAATAAAAATAAATAATAAAATAAAAAGAAGAATATACCAAACCAGTATTGAGCAAATCACACAAATAAAGGACCGTAGGGATCCTCACAGAAAAAGGTTCCTGGTCATGCTTGAGACAACAACTAGAACATCTCTTCCATTTAGACAAATAGGATTTTTTGGCCTCCTGCAACACCCAAAGCACGTTCTCAGAAAATTAGTGCCTAAAAGGAACCAAAATCTTATCACTCAAAGTGTCAAATGAGGCGTGGACAAGTGAGGGTGAATGGGCGATCCACTGTCTTGTGTGGAAAGAACCATCTTGTGAGGTAACTTGAGGTGGTTGCCCCTGATCAGGTGAAAGAGAAAAGGGAACCAGTGCTGTCTGGTTCAAAAAGGAACCACCAGCAAGATTTGGGGTGTATCCCACATGATATTGTGCAAAACCCTGTGAAGTAGAGGAAGAGAAAGATGGGCATACAGGAACATTAACTTCTAGGAAAAGGGCATGGCATCTAATTTCCAAGTCAGTGGACTTGGAAATCTGGAACAGAGCTGAAGTTGTTGTCTGTTCAGACAGGAGGCAAAAAGATCTACATGAGGATTACCCCACCAATGGACAATGTCCAGAAACACCTCGATGTGAAGCATTAATTCATTAAGACATATCTTGGATCAGAGAATCTGCCACAATGATTGTGGTCTGAAGGGATGCACACCACCTGAAGAACCAAATGATGGTGCGCTGCAAAATTCCAAGCCTGAAATGCCAGCCTGCAAAGAAATTAAGACTCTGTGCCCCGCCCCCCAAATCTTGCTGATATATCACATGACTGTGGTATTGTCTGTAGAGACCCTTAGAGGACCTGGAACCCAAAGGGAGTGCAAGGCCTGAAGAGCTGGGATTAGAGCCCTCATCTCTGATACTGATGTGGTCTAATAAATATTGATGGGACCAAATACCCTTAACTTTCAGGTTGCTGGGCAAACTTCCCAACCTTGATCAGGAGCATCTGTGTACAGCTCTTGAACAGGAAGAGGAACCTGAAAAGTCAGACTTCTATTCAGGGAGATCTGCTGAATCCACCAGTGAAGTTTGATTCAGGGTAAAAGGAGACTAGAAACTCCAGAGGATGGTGGTGCTAGAAACAAATAGTCTTGAGATACCACTGAAATGTCCTCATGCAGAGTTGAACAAAAAAGCACGGGAATGGTGGATGCCATGAATCCCAGGTCTCGCAGAAATTCCCTTGCCAGAAGAACTGGAAAAGGAAGAAAAGACTGGAAATAAGCAGTCAAACAGAGGATCTTGTGAGGCAGAAGAGAAGCCACTACTGGAATGGTCTGAATCCCGCAACCCAAAAACACTTGGTCCTGAGAGGGAATCAACATGGTATGTTTGAGATTAAGAGAGAATCCCACTCCACACAGGAAAAGCACAGTAAATTGTAGACTCTGGAGCAGAAGCTGCTGAGAGGAAGCTTGAATCAGAAGATCATCCAGATAAAGGAATAAATTGGATTCTCTGAAGTCTGCAGAAAGTTACTACAGGGGGCAGACATTTGGTAAATACCCTTGGAAATGTGGAAATACCAAAATGCAAAGCAGAACAAAGGAACTAATAATGAGAAGGAGAGAGAGAGAGAAAGCTAAAACTTTCCTGAAGAAAGGATGAATAGGAATATGGAGGTAAGCATCCTTCGAATCCAAGGAAACCATAAAAGCCTGGGGAAGCAAAAGATGGAAAACTGTGTGAAGAGAACATCCTGAAGGAAGGGACTTTAAGAAAGGGATTGAGATAAGACCAGTCTAGAAAGGGCCTCCACAACCCCACCCACCTGGGAACCAGGAACATTATGGAAGAAGAACATACTCCCTGCTAATGCAAGAGAACAGGCTGTATGGCTCTCTCTTTCACTAAAACCCACAGGACCAGAGGAAAATAAGGAAGCTGGCAAGCAGGAGACTGAGGGAAGTCAGAAAAAGGAGGAAGGGACTTCCAAGCCATAAAATAACCATTCTATATCAAGGAGAGAATTTAGGCTTCAGTGGTTATCTGTTGCCACAGGAAAGAAAGAGGTGGCCTAAGGGACAGAGGAATTTGGCCAAGGCTGAGGCTGGATGTCAGACAGAAGCAGATTTATATTTCGTCTGTAGAACTCTGAGTGGGTTTATATGTGAAAATCTGCTTAGCAACCCTCATACTTCTAGCCTGGTTATCTAGCCTGCCTACAAATAAAATATTTTGATGGACAGTTCCTCTGGAACTTAGGTACAGGAGAAACAAAGATTTGCATGATGTCCTGCATAACCTTGTCCTGATCCTGCAGGGTTTTAAACAATTCTGCAGCAGCAATGCCAAAAGGATTCTGTCTAAGGGAGAATCTAAAAGTTTGGTGTTAATGTTGTCAGGAAAGGCCTGCAGGTATAACCAGGAATAGCTCCTCAATAACAGAACAGATGCAACTGCCCTAAAAGAGGCATCAGCTGCATTTTAGCTACATGTAAAGGAATGTTAAGCTACCAGGGAGGCAGTACTCAGAAGAGAGAGTCAGCAGAAGTCTTACTGTCCAAATCAGGCAGATCATTCAACCCCCCTACACCCTCAAGCTAGGAGAGAAAAAAACAGGACATATCTAGTCATGTGGGTCAGATAATTAATGGCCCTAAAAGCCAAGGTAACAGAAGTATACACTTTTTTCCTACATCTCTCCACAGAATACCTGCCCTTTATTTATTTATTAATATTTGATTACCGGAAAAGACCAAGTGGGTAGGATCCCTTTTTCAGAGGAGGCCCAGGGAGAAAAATCTCCCAAGTATTACAAAGCATTTTAAGAATAATACTTTTACGCTCTTCAAAAACAGTACAAAAAATCTACAGTTTAAATAATTATACCAAATTAGACATAATATGAAAATAGTATTTAAGAACAAATTCAAGTTATGACACAATTTAATAGTTAGAGAGTTAGAATAATATAAACAGGAATTGTGATATGAAGTGAGAGAAAAGCAAGACTATGACATATTTAGAAAGAAAGCCAGGGAAGAGAAATTGATAGAAGTAAGGAAGTGAGTTAAGAAGGGTGAGTAAGGAAATGTAAGGTACTTCCTGGTGTTGAGGAAGAAGAGAGACAGCTTTTGGCTAGGAAGTCTTTCAGAATGGTTTTGAAGAATGGGAGGGAGGGTACTGACCTGATGGATACAGGTAAGGAGTTCTAGGCTTTGACAATGTGGTACAAGTATAGACAATGGCCAGATTTGATAGGTTTGTGGACATGAGTTTTTGGTCAATGAATCGTAATGACCGACCGGGAGCAAAGCTGTACAGAATGTTATTCAGTGCTTCACAAGCAGAGAGATGTGGGATAATTTTACAGGTGGTAAGAAGCTGTGTACATGTTAGTTGATGGGAAGTACTAACCAATTTAGGCTTTTTAGTGCTATACAATGGTGGGTTCTGATAAGGTCTTTGCTGGCAATTTAGCAGCTTTGTTATAACATTGCTCAAATTTTGACTGTTATGATACCTGAAGGTCAGTAAAGATGGGGATGCCATAAAAAAGTCTGGGGAGGCGATAAGTAGTGGCAAGTTTAGCTTTAGCTGTGTTGGAGAGAAAGTTTTTGGCTCTGTAAAACATCTCTAATTTTTGAGGAGTTTTTCTTATGCAATTCTGTACATGCATTTCAGACTTAAGATAATCTATCATCATCTTTAATAATTTGCTATGAGAAGTGATTTCAATGGTTGTATTATGAAGACAGAGAACTTTAAATTTTGTTTTTTTGTTTTTTTTCATAAGAGGGATTTTGGGGAAAAAGTAGTACTCTGCTTGTCAGAAGGCAGAAGCTTGGAAGAGCAAAGCAGTTTGGATGGATTATCTGTGGACATAGAAACAAGAGCAGGATCAAATGATGGACTTTTATTCAAGTGTTATTCAAGTGTTGTTGCGTCTTTCAGCTTATCCCAGTTAGGGGTCGCCACAGCGGAACTTTGGTCCACTAATGTTTGGTAGTGGATTTTTACGTGCCGAGTTACCAGCCCTGATGCACAACCTTCAACAAAGGCACGCCCATTCACGCATGCCTCCACACAGAAGACGCTCTGAGAATTGAACGCAAAAACGTCTTGCTGTGAGGCGACAACACTACCGCGGGTGTTAATAACCCTCAAGTATTTTATAAAATTTGTCTGGTTCCTTAGGAGCCAAAGGTTGAGAGTCAGGAACCTGAGAAGCTACTGTCTAGGTGTCCAACAGGGCAGCAAAGACTGGAGGGACTACAGAAGGTCAAGGTGAGAATCTATTCGCAAGAGTTCATATTGCATATTTTAAATTTTTGATACCTGGAACAATCCCACTTGAAGTGTTCCATCATATGGACCACTGCATCCCCAAAGAAATTTTCCTTAAAAGGAGAGTTAGGGACAAAGAATCTTCTTTGTCAGACCCCAAAACAAAAGGAGTGTGTGTTTGTGAGGAATATGCAAAGAATTCTTCACCAGAGTCCAACTCCTCCTCAAAAGAATCAGAATCCCTAGGTCTCCTACATGAGGTAGATGACTAGTGAGCAGCAAGGACAGATAATCCCTGTTGGGGTTTCAGAGGTATGAGGGCAATAAACAGTCCTTGAATGAAGTCCTGCAAAATTTTGGGAATCACCCTAGATACTTCAGATGTAATCAGCCGTGCTTCCCCCTTTACATCTATATCAGACATATGCACTGCCTCAGTGGATATGAGAGTATGCAGCTCCATGTCGGCTCTAACTGGGTCACTGCAGTTTGAACTGGCATCAGCACTGACCAGTCCTCAGGTTCTTCATTCAACCTCAGGAAGACATCCAGTGGAGGTTGGACAGCAGCAGATTCAGTACATACTTTTACAGTTTTTTTCTTAAGAGGCAGCTGAACCTTGGAGCAGACTAATTTGGCCATGATACCCTGGGGGTTAGTAATTTCAGACACTGGTTTTCCAGATAAAGACAATGGAAAGACAAAGATCTACACAGCATCGTGGGGATAAATGCTTGACAGATATCACACTAAATATGGTCATGCATGGCAACTAAACAAAAAAGGCACTTCTTGTGTTTGCCTTTATCGGGAATCTGCCTCCCACACTCATTTCCTTTCTTGGATAACGTGAAAAACTACAAGGAGGAAAAAAGAAAGTAAGGAACCCTAATGGGACACTTATCTTTAGAAAGCTTGGTAGAACAACCAGCTTGATGAACAGTGAACAGTCTGATTTAAGTAGTAGTGTTCAGACTGGTGGCAAAGAAGTTCAGAGAATTAGGCATCTGTACATCACATATGTACTTTAAGCCTTGCACACAGGACATACATCAGACGTAAGACGCCAGGAAGGTGTAAAGACTTTTGGTATGTTGGCAGGACATTAGGCTACCCTAACCATGAAGAATACTGCAACAGT
Source organism: Protopterus annectens (assembly GCF_019279795.1). Classification (NCBI taxonomy): domain Eukaryota; kingdom Metazoa; phylum Chordata; order Ceratodontiformes; family Protopteridae; genus Protopterus; species Protopterus annectens. Next base: position 488,237,575 of record NC_056737.1, on the reverse strand, counting down.
GATAAGGAAGAACATAAACATATCTTTTTTACCCTAAAGATGAATGTAACCTGCTGGGGCAAAAGCTCAAATCTTTCATTAGCAGACACTTCAGTAAGAATTTACCCATGTCCCCTAGAGGTTATGACGATATGCTGAGCACTTGACACTATTCTCTCCATATGGTGCAAGACTTTTACCAAACTGGAAATGCTACAGTCGGATGACAAAAATCCTACTTCTGCATTCCTGCGCCTTTCTAAAAAGGTGCTATTGTTTACTAGCATATGGATGCCTCTGAAATTTCTGAACATTTGTAGCAGTGTCCCTCTAACCCTTCCCCAGCATCTCTTCTCCCGACTAAACATACAGACACAACACAATCTTATAGGTTCAGAGGTGTGTGACAGGTCAGCGACCACTGGCGTCATTATAAGCCTAGACATGCAACGTAAATACATCCCAAGAGTTATTGTGCCTTATTATAAGGGGTGTATGTTAGTTAGGACATGGTTTAAGGTTGCCTCTGTCCATTAGAAACATGAGTATCTGACAAGTGATTTTCTGATTTTCCATCCACTGGTCCTGGTTGCATCCCAATAAGGTTAGGGAAGGGTTCTGCTTCATGTGGATGATAAGCATATTCCAAAGAATGATGATTCTCTGGGATTCCTACCTGTTCCTCCAACATGTCCTACTTAAGTCGCAAGCAAAGTTTAAATCCTTTTATCTAGTAGCTCTTGTGCTGTTCATTTTGCAAATATGCAAAAGGTCCAGAGCCGGATCCAATGGTGCCCTGTATAGTAGGCATAAATTGCCTCTCAGCAGTCTGTAGAGATAGGGCTTGGAGGATCTGCATAGGACTATGTATTTACATCCTATATTTTTTTTTTCAGAGGATCCTCTGTGGGCAGTTCCGGTAGTCGCATGGGTCAGGTGAGGTACATATCTAAAGGGAAGTTACACTCAATGATGCGTCTGATAAGAGTGGAGTACACTGGCACAATGACTTCCCTGGACCTAGATGTCATGCCCTTACTTACAAGCTGAGTGACATAGAATGATGTTCTTATTACCTTAGACACGTTGGTCGAAAGCCAGGTTACTATCTGCAAGAGTCCCCAAATCCCTGACTACTGTTGTCCACTTTTAAATGTTTTATCAAAAAGGTAGTTTTTCTCTGGGTGGCCAACCTCCCAGAAAGTATTACTATGCATTTCTTAGCATTGTGTTTTAAACTGTGGCTTTGGCACCAAACAATTGTCTGCGATAGACCTTCCTGTAAGATGTTAGCATTTTGAGGGGTTTTCTACAACTGCTGCTAGCTTGAAAACTTGATAAGCCAAAGGCCCTTGACATTGGTCTTGACTCCTGAAAAACAGATGCCAAAGAGGAGTGGGGGAATTCCACTGGTGACTGGCTTCTTTGTGGAGGTGGTCTCTCCAATCCTAATTTCTCCCTTTATTATATTACTATCAGCTCACTTTCCTTCTCTGATCTACATCCCTTCATGTCTTTGTCTTTAAAGGAATAGTATCTAAACTGAACTCAGTATGTCATGACAAGTATTCAAAGAGGTGTTATACTTTTCATCCAACTTTTGTTCTTAATGAGACACGGCATCTAAAATGAATGGAATGCATACCAAGACAGGCCACATCAAAGTTACTTATACAAGGGTCATATCTCCTTTTCAATCAGAGCTGTAGTAATCCTCCGTACAGTACTGAGATACTGCCTGTCAACTTTTCAATTACTATTACTCTGGGCCCATTTGTTCTACTTAAGATCCTCAGAGTTGACCATCTCATTGCATAATCCACAAAAAACACACTCCTGCTCCAAGTGAATGATTATATTTTTGCAATTAATTGTGAATGCATTAAATTATTAAAAAGAAGTTAGAAGTTATGTAATTACCATAACTTTGTATCGGTTTTCTCCAATTTCATTATGCATCACAAATGAGTCTTCAGATCTGTCCTCGGATCCAACACGGCCATTTCTTTCAGACATACAATCCGAGCCTCAAACTCCTCCCTCTCCCATGATACCTCACTCCTCTTCAAACCCTCAGATCGTATTTGCTGCCCATTCCTCAATATGGTTATTACAAACATAATAGAGACACAGAGACAAAAGGCTTACTGGAGTCCAAACTAGGAACCAGTGGGTTCTGTAATTCTCTAGATTGCTCTCAGCTGTACAAGGAATGGGGAAAGAGGATGGGATGTGATGCTTAATGAAATTGGACAACACAGATACCAAGTTATTGAAAGTACATAACTTCTTATCTGATGTTGTCCATTTCAATATGCATCACAAATGGGTCAGAGTCCCCAGCTACATAAAATCTGGGAGGTCCTCAAGGAAGGATATGTCTGAGCACTGCTGACCCAAAGGAGGCTCTGTTCCTAGACATGATATCCAGCTTGTAATGAGACACAAACGTATGAGCTGTGGACCAAGTAGCTGCAGCACAGATTTCATCAAATGGCATTCTAGCAGAGAAAGCTGAAGAGATCGATATTAATCTAGTAGAATGGGCTAAATGGATGAGGAAGTTGCTTGCCTTGCTGAGAATAAACTGTAGAAATACATTCCGTAATCCATTTCGCTAAAGTAATCTTAGAGACAGCCTAGCCTGGCCCAACCTGTTTGGCAAAAAAGTAATGAACTGCTCTGATTTTCTACGAGGTCGAGTTCTATGTAGGTAGAAACGTAACTGTCTGTGAATGTCCATGGAATGTAACGTGTATTTGCCTTTACTGGAGTAACTGGGAAAATATATGGGCAAATGAATGGTCTGGTTCGTGTTCGCCTTTGAAGTGATCTTTGGAATGATTCATCCTAAGAGAAATTCTATCCTTAAAAAAGGTTATGTCGATGGTTGAGAAGGTTGAGCCTGTAATTCTGAAACTCTTCTGGCTGACATAATAGCCACAGGAAAAGCCATCTTCCACGAAAAATACTTCAAATCACAAGAATTAGCAAGTTCAGAGGGTTTCTGGGTGAGACCTTGGAGTACCAAAGTAAGATCCCAATGAGGAGAAGGATCCCTGACTGGAGGCCTTAGATAAAAAAAAAAACTTCTAAGAATGCCTGACAGAGTTTGGAATAGGAAAGGATAGAGGGAAACAACTCCCTTCCTAATACGGAAATTTGTGATAGCCGCAAGTTGCACCTTCATTGTAGAAAAATTAGCTCCCTTGTGGAAAACTGAGCTCAAAAACATAAGGATGACAAACAGAAGGTGAAAAGGGGTCATGATTCCTTTGTGAAGCTCAGATGGAAAACTTTTTCTATTTGGTACAATATACTTTCTTGGAGAGCTTTTGAGAGGCAAGGATAACTTCGCAGACAGAAAAAGCAAGTCTGGACTTTAGCAAGATTACTGGAAGTCGAGAAACTAAGCTGTTAGCTTGAGGGTTTAAAGATTGTGGAACTGTTGTTCTGACGGATGTGAAATGAGATCCTGTCTGGGATCCAGTATCCATGGAGGATATTTGCTGAGAGACCACAGAAAGGGGAACCATACCTGACGAAGCCAATGAGGATAAGATTTGTCTTCAACCTGCTGGCTTTCTGTAGAACTTTGAGTATCGGGGGAATTAGAGGATAAGCGTAAAGGAGACCTGGGGCCAATCGTGGACTAGAGCGTCTCTGGGTGCCGCCCCTGCAGGGGATCAGAGTGAAGCACCTGCTGCACTTGTTGTTTAGGGGAGAGGCTATTAGATCGCAGCAAGGTTGGCCCCAAAGGCTGAAAATCTAATTTGCTACTGACTGGTTCAAGGACCACTAGTGAGGACTCAATATCGTTCTGCTCATACTGTCTGTCAGAACTTTGGATTTCCTGGGATGTGTGTTGCAATGAGAATGGAGTTCGAAGCAATCGCCCAATTCCAGACCCTCACAGCCTCTCTGCAGAGTGGGTAAGAATGCCCCCCCCCCCGCTTGTGATGTACCATACTACCAACATATTGTCTGTCAACATTGCAACTGTCCCCACAGCAAAGCAGTCCTGAAAAACTTGCAATGTAAGAACTGCCCTTCATCTCCAGAACGTTTATTTGCAATTTGGTCGCAGTAGGGGACCACATGCCTTGGACCATCCTTCCCTGAAAATGCCCCACCCCAACAGAGAGACGTCTGTAGTCATTGCGACTGAAGGACAGGGTAGGGACAAATGTCTTGCCTAGATGAAGCATCCACCATTGTTGGTGACACCTGCAAATTGGAGCAAGTTTAACCGGGGTTGACAATGGGTGACACCGAATGGACTACTGAACTGCCAGAGTCCACTGGAGAACTCCTATGAAGAACCTGCCTAAGGGCACCAGAAGGATGCGGGGGCCAACATGGTGCCCAAGGCTATGAGAACTAAGCAAGCTGGAGGAGGTGACATGTCTTGTAGGCACTGGACCGGCTGCCTGAAAGACTATATCCTCTGTAAAGGCCGAGCTGCAACTTGGAGGACTGTGTTCAACTGAGTCCCAATGAATTCAGTATCCTACATTGAGACCATCATGGATTTTGGCATGTTCACTGTGATTCCCAGGTGGTGAAACAGGTGCAACATCACCTGAATTGCCCAGAGTAGTTGATGCTTTGTGAGTGCTTTGTTGGTGCCGTTAGGTGACAATTGTCCGGGTAGGGGAACACCTGGAATCCTTGCAGACGGAGGTGTGCTGCGACTACTGCCATGCATTTGAACACCTAGGGGGCAGTGGTGAGGCCAAGGCGCAGTGCTCTGAACTGGTAATGATTGGCCCCCAGCTGGAAGCACAGATATCTCCTGGAGTGCCTGTCTATTTTGATAGGATAGTAAGCATCCTGGAGATCCACCAAGCATCTCCAGTCGTCCTTGCAAGTGAGTGACAGAATGGACTGCACCGTAACCATGCGGAACTTCGTCTTCTTGACAAACAGATTCAAACTGCTCAGATCCAGTATGGGTCAAAGACCCCAAGTTTTCTTTGGCTCCCAAAAGAAGCGTGAGCAAGTTCCGCATCCTCGTTGCTCAATTGGGACCTGCTGGATGACTTTTGTCTAAAAGGTTTTGTACTTCCAGCAGGGCACTCTCCCTCTGACTGGGAGGCACATTGGGGAGATGCTCTCTGGTGTGGGGACGACGAAAGGAAAAGGGCATATATAGTAACCTCCAGAAATAATGTTAAACACCAAGGCGTTGTTTGTTATATCTGTCCAGGCTTCTGTGTGCAAGGATAGTCCGCCCCCAACTGCTTCTAGAGTAGGACAGTCGAGCAGCACTTTAGGAGCACTGAAAGGGCCTCTCAGAGAAGGGTTCCCGGAAGCCCTGGTTCTGTGAATGCTCTCTCCCTCTGGGGTGGCATCTACCATTGAATACTCTCCATCTGCCCTAAACATGATTCCTACAGTAGATAGGGTCTTTCCTTAACTGAAGGTTTGAACAAAGAGGAGCTGCCACAAAGGGCATTAATAAATGACGCCTTGAAGGGGTCAGCAAACCTGCACAGTCTCACCCAGGCACTTCTCCAAGGGGCTATGCCTGAACCAGCTGCTCGAGTGGTTCCCTCTGCTGTGTGGGAGATTAGCCTCATCGAGGAATTAGTAATAGAAGCCATGGTGTTCAGCTGTGTGGAAACCTTCTTGCAATTTTCCTGACAGCAACTGCATCAGAGAGGTAGAAATTTCCTTCAAGTCTCTCTGCAGGCGCGTAAGTGTGCCAGGTAATTCAATGCTCTCAGAGAAAAAATGGCAGAGGCATATACCCACTTCCCATGACTGTCCAAAGCCCAGCATTCTGTTTGGGGGATGGACAGCAGAGCTCTGTTCAGCGAGCTCTTTCTTGGTGGCTGCTGACATCACAATGGCATCAAACGGAATACCTTTGCTCCATAAGGGACGATCCTTGGGGGGGGGGGGGGACTAAGGCACCCATCTGTGCGCTTGGGGATTGATTCAATGGCGTCAGGCTCCTTCTAAGCTTGGAAGGCGATGAGGTCAATAAGTTGGTCCACTGATGGGGTCACCCAGAATGTAGATGGTCCCATCCCGAATGCTTCCAGGAACACTGACTCCTCCGAGAAAGGGGGTTGGGAAGACCATCCACCCTTTTGTTTCAGGATTTCTAAGATATCTCCAAAGCAGACACTCCAAACCCTAGCACTAATCCCCATATGTCAGCTCAGATAAAGAGGTCCTGAGGGACCACCGAGCACTGGGGATTCACTCAGCCACACTTGTACTAGGGTTCCAAAGCTTTATGATAAGCCCCTGAGAAGCAAAGGAACAATTTCCAGAAGTTTTTAAATGGGATTGTAAATTACCAGAAACTAGAACAGTAAAGGGCAAAGGATACCCGATACAAGGCAAGCAACACTTGTAGGTTGGAAATCCCATTTCCCATATGGCTAAATAACCAAGGGCTAGAAATTTTATATTTATTTCACATTTGTTTACCAGGAGAGCCTGACGGGGCATAAAACCCTTTTTCAGCGGAGGCCCGGGGAGAAAAGCTCCATTGTTAGTAAACTATTTTGTTAGTAAAAAGAAAACCGCATAATACAATACAGAAAAGAATAGTAACAGACATTCAGAATGGTAAAAAGACTAGAACAGAATAAATTGGTCAAGTGGGAGACAAGACCAATAATCTTGTATAACAATGCTTCTAGAAGACCGTTCTTACAGTAGTAGCAGGTAGTGACACTGTATATAATAAGAGTGCAATTACAATACTTAGTCTTATATACAGGTAGCATAGCAAACTGAAGACTTAAAATCTGATAGATATTAACAGTGAGAAAGAAAAAAAACAACATAAGGTAGTCATACGACTTAAATTCAATGCTCATTACATATGCAATTAAAATTTTAAAATGTTAATGATACAGAATTTAGCTGGCAACCATTGCAAAGTACAAGGAATCAGCTTTAATGTGCTGGTAATGAGTCACTCCATTTCCATTAGTAAATGAGATGTAAAACTCTACAACAGCTGTAAGCAATCAAGTTATAAATATGGCAAGCCCGTGCACATGGTAATACACCAGTCCAAAGGAGGAAGCCATGGTAAGCACCACCACCAAGAGGTCTGCAAATGGTAAAAGATCATAAGTAAGACAGTGCTCCTACAACTGAAAAAAGAAGAGCGGGCAACAGCTGACACCTGGTCTTTTAAAGTTGGCTTGTCATCTATAAATTATCCCTAAATAATGCATCTTCTACACGGACTCTAATTTGTTAACCTACAAAAGTGATGTTAGAGGAAAAACTGGTGCACTTGAATTCCATAAAATGACATGAATTACTCATGGTAACTCTCTTCAGGGTGTTGAGCTTTAATCAGCTGAAGATTATCCAAAGTCAAGGATGTATTCCAAATCTGCTAATAACCTGCATAGGGCAGATAAGACTCCTGTGGGAATAAAAGGTACCGCTGTATGTCATCAGCATAAAAAATCTTACTGCAAGCTTTCCCCAGGTAATACACCCCCAGGGGAAATGTATGCATGGTCAGAATGGAGTCTTTTGATAAGCCGCAGCTGAACAAGTTGAAGAAAGTGAGGTTACTTCCTGTGACTAGTCTCTGTGTACATCATGATATGCAGGAGGTAAACCAGTTCAAGACTACTCCTGTGATTCCTCTGCCCTAGCGCAATTTACTATCATCTCATTTCTTAACTTCCAAAACACTTTTATTCTAAAGCAGTGTGTGTGTGTGTGTATAGGGGAGATGCAAAACACCTTAAGGAAATTAAGATACATAATTTATTCACCTCTCCCTCTGATTAATAATCCTAATCACAGGAACAAATGGGTCTATATTAAATGCTCGAAGCAGCGTTACATCGAACACCTCTTCAGTGACATGTAAACACAGACTGCGCTAAATCGTGAACGTTCAAAACAACGATTTCTTTCCCTGGGAAAGAAATCGCTACCAACAAAAACACAGACAATTTAAAACATAACAGCTATTACCTGCTTTGTGACTTGAATTATTTGTGAACAATTAAACATAAAACCTACTTGTAAGAAATGGTTACACTTACACCTATTTGGCTATTCCTCTAAACAACTATGACTCGGGCATAGAGCTATAATTTTTGTTCCTCTAAGATTTTACAACTTTTCTTCATAAGGTTATACTAGTTAAAGGGCACACAAATTATTAAATATATATACAGACTCCTGATCACAAACTACATGGACTTTACTATACAGTACAGCTGTGTAAAATCACACCATAACAGTAGATGTCCTTCTGCTAACTGCTACAGTATTCTTTACCAAAGGGATTCCCTGTCAAGGGCAGTACATTATCTGGCCAGTATACCAAAGCCTTCTGATTTTATAGACATCATGTGTTACATGTATACTCCCCGCTCAAGGAGAATGACAAAGGTGATGTGCATACCTCAGAATTGAAAAGCACCCAGAGGAACATGTGCATCCAGGAGGAGTAAAAAGAAAGAACAGAGCAGAATGGGAAGGAGGGAGACACCGAATACTACAACAGTGAAGAGAAGGACATTACTGTTATGGTAAGATTTTACAGAACTGTACTATGTCCTTCTATATGACTGCTGCAATATTTTTTTTTACCAAAGGGAGAGTACAAAAGCTTAAGAGGAAACTTGGGAGGAGGAACTCCCAGAAGATACATATGTAGGAAAGATGTGGCAAAGTTACCTCTTGCTTGAAAACAACATCCAATTTGTAATACTTAATGAATGCATGGACAGAAGTCCAAGCAACAGCCTCTAAGATAGAACTGGTATCCCATCCTTTGAAAGAAAATCACAAAAGAAAGCCACAGCCTGGTAGAATGAGCCTCAACAGAGGCAGAAAGACATTTTCTATGAAAGGAGTAACAAAAAGAAATGGTCTTAAAAATCCATGAGGATAAGGCTGGTTTTGAAACAGCCAAACCCAGAGATAGTACAGTTGTGTACCTACCATAAATGTAGATGTTAGAGTGTATTCACTGTTGCAGTCATTACACTTGGGTGATCCTGCTGGCAGGCAACCCACAGTCGGCCCGAGTTCCAAAGTCTTGGTCCGGCATTGGTTGCTGTCGCCTCTTCCCCAACGTCAGTGCACCAGGGGTATAAAAGTTGCAACCGACGCAATTTTCTTCAGTTTCTTGCCCCAGATGTCAGGTGCCCCCAAGATAGTAAGGCTGGAAAGATAAAATTATGCAAAAAAATGCATATATTACTATAAACATTTCCCTCATCTACAAGCAAATACACCACATAGGTTGTATAGAGAAGAGAAGTTCAGAAAAGTCCCAGCAATGGAAGAAAGGGGGATGGTGGGTGGGTAACCTGGACTGCTACAGTGAATACACTCGAACATCTACATTTATGGTAGGTACACAACTGTATTACGTTCATCATGTTTCACTGTTGCAGTCATTAATCTTGGGTAGAATCCTAAAGCTGAGGTTGGGTGGCTGGGTCTAAATTGGATTTGGAGAGGCTAACAAGCCCTGCAGAACTGCAGTGGTAAAGCCTGCTCTGGATTTAGAGTAGAGAGGTAAGTGGCAGTGCTTGGTGAAAGTGTGCACTGAGCTCCAGGTTGCAGCTTCTAAAATGTCTTTGGTTGGTACTCCTCTGAAAAAAGCTGCTGAAGTGGCTGCTGCTCTGGTAGAATGAGGCCTAATTCCCTTAGGCACTGATTTGCCATGTTGTGAATAACAGAAGCGGATGCAGTGTCCTATCCATTTCGAGATTGTCTGCTTTGTAATAGGCTTTCCTTGTGATCCTGCAGCATATGCTACAAACAGTTGCTCAGTTTTTCTGAAAGCTTTTGTTTTGTCCAAGTAGAATCGTAGCCGTCTGTGTATATCCAAAGCATGCAGAAGTCTCTCCCCTTTATTCTGGGGATTTGGGTAAAAAGTAGGTAAATGAATGGTTTGGTTTAAGGCCACATTGGAGACCACTTTTGGCATGAATGTTGGGTTTGTCCTAAGAGAAATCCTGTCCTGATGAAAAATGAAGAAAGGTTCCGCAGCCATTAATGCCTGTAACTCTGAGACTCTTTTTGCTGAAGTTATTGCTAGGAGCAGAGCAGTTTTCCATGAGATTTCTGCTTAATTCGTCTGCCAGTGTATTTTTTGTTCCCGACAGAAACTGTGCCTGCAGATGTACTTGATAGGTCAGTGCTGTGTTCCACAAAGTCATGATTCGTCTGCAGAGGGGGTAGGAATGTGTGCCCCCTTGCTTGTTTATGTATCACATAACTGTGGTATTGTCCATCTTTATTAATAGTTGCCCTGGATGTATTAGGTCCTTGAAAGCTGTCAGCGCATACTGTACAGCTAGCATCTCTTTTTGATTGATGTGAAGATACATTTGTTCCTTGGTCCACATGCCCTGAATACATTTTCCTACCATATGTGCCCCCCAGGCAAAATACGATGCATCTGTTATTGTCTGCCTGGCTGTGGGTAAAGTGAAAGGCTGTCCCTTGTTGTAGTGACAGATCCGGGCCCACCATCGAAACTCCTGTTGTAGGCAGGGAATTAAAGTTATGATTGTCTCCAGGCTGTGACAATGCTAAGTCCAAACACTTTTTAGATACCATTGTAGTTTCCTCATATGTAGTTTTGCATATGGAATTAGTAGAATGCAAGATGCCATGAAGCCCAGAGCCTGCAGAATTTTTCTTGCAGGGACCTGGGTCTTTGTTGCCATCACTTGAAAGTAATGAGTCAGTTGCCTTTGTTTGTCTGGCGTGAGACAAGCCATCTGGGCAGTTGTATTTAAGCTTGCACCCAGGAATATTATCGCTTGAGAGGGCACTACTTTTAATTTCTTTTCATTTACTGTGTACCCTAGGCAAATTAGCAATATTTTTACAAAAGCCAGATGCTTTAGAAGAATGTCCTTGCTCTCTGCTTGAATAAGGCAGTCGTCCAAGTAGGGATATATTTGAATTCCTTTTTGTCTGCAAAATGCAATTAATGGTGTCAGGCATTTTGTGAAGACCCTGGGTGCAGTAGATAAGCCAAAGGGCAGTGCAGAGAATTGGTAATGCATTGAGCCTGCTATGAATCTGAGGCATCTTCTGCAAGATTGTCTGATTGGGACATGCAGATATGCCTCCTTGAGGTCCAAAGTAACTAGCCAAGCCTCCTTGCCCAGCATGGGCAGAAGTTGATGTAGTGTTAACATTTTGAATTTTGGAACATCCAGGAAAGTATTTAGGATTGACAGGTCCAGTATCGGTCTCTAGGCTTTGTCCTTTCTGGGTACTAAGAAAAGTCTTGAGTAAAATCCTTGTCCCTGTTCTTGCTGTGGAACTTTTTGAATATCTCCCATGTCCACAAGAGCAGCAATCTGTTTTTGTGCCTCTGCCCATTGGTTTTGTGGCAGGTCTGGCATACCTTTTGGTTTTGGAAGCATGTGGAAGTGGAACCTGTAACCCTGAGAAACAATATTCAGGGCCCATTGGTCCTGGGTGATCATGTGCCAATTTTTTGAGAAAAGTGCTAGCTTCCCCCCTAGGGGTGCTGTCAAAAGGTAAGTGCTTGGCATCTGCAGAGGGAAGTAATTGGGACTGTTTCTTATAGGGTTGTGATTTGTCTTCCCCTCCTTTGGGGGCTGAAGCACCCCATTGTTTAGGTCTGTAGGAGCCTTGGGGCTGAGATCCGCCTCTTGGGCGTCTGTATCTGCCTCTTTGTGGCCTGTCTGACACTGGAAAGGACCAATTTTTTGAAGGCCAGTTTCTGCTAAATCTAGGTAGTTGAACCTGTAAGAAATCTTTCACGGTCTGCATTGACTTTGGTTTATCCTCCATTTTCTTTAACACCTCTTCTGACTTAACACCAGAGTATCATGCTGTAATGGAGCATCCAATAATTTTACTTTAACATGGTCAGGTAAACTTTGTTCTTTCAACCAAGCATGCCTTCGAACAGAGCCTGTAACTGCGGCTCTACAAAAAGCCTCTAATGAATCAAAACCACATTGCAGAGTATGTTTTCCCACTTGTTCAACTGCATGCAATAAATCCTGCATTTCCTTACTGTCATTACCTTCTGTATTTGAAACCATTTTCTGTTTTAACAATGACATGAGGTACTGTTGGTATTTAAGCATATGAAACTGACAGTTTAAAGCTCTTACAGCTAAAGTAGCAGAAGTATAAACTTTTTTCCCCCATCTGTCCAGAGCTCTGAAATCCCTATCTGAGGGGACAGGATTTTTAACAGTGGAAGCCTTAACCCTTTTAGGACCCTGAGAAATTGTTTCTGGGTCTGCAGCGGGGTTTTTGTAAAGAAATTTATGAGAGTCAGGGACTCTGTAGTACCTGTCTGGCTTGACTGGTGCAAGGGGTAAAGAATCAGGAGACGGACTGGATTCAGAAAAAATATCAAGCACAGGGGGGATAGCCAGGGGCCTGTGCTGAGGCAATAAAAGGAAGTCCCTGAGCCTTTTCTTGGATTCTGAATAATCCTGGCTCTCCCAATGGAAATGCTCCCTCATGGTGTGCATGGTTTCCCCAAAAGAATAATCCTCAGACGGAGAGGCTGAAGGTATGGACTCTTTTGCATCACAGTCCTCATAGGGAGGGAGAGAATATGCCTGATCAGAAGAGGAATCAGAGGAAATGGAAACCTAGTCAGAGGAATCATAACCAGTGTCTTGCCTAGGCCTTTTGTCAAGAGGGAGATGGGAACCCCTGACTAAAGTAATTAGGTGTTCGGTCATTTTAAGCATCTGTTTCTTTGGCATGGATGACTGTTCTGGAGAATGATGCACTTGTTTCCTTGTCTTTAATGGTGTTTTTGACTTTGCCTTTGCTGCTGTAGTGGGCTTAATTGTAAGCTGTGAAGGTCTGAAAACACCCTCAGAAGCCGATGCCTGCTCAGCGGCTCCGGACACATCTGAGGGTATAGTTTCCGTAGGCCCAATACCTTGAGTTTCCACAGGCCTCGGTGTCTCCACGTGGCTGTCGGTTACAGCCTGTGGCTCTAAGGTAGCAGGTGTCAGGGGCTGCGAAAGCGCCTCACTGAGAACAGGCGACTGGCCTAGAAAAGGCTTCGTCGTCAGGTTTGGACCTCGGATGCCTGCCCTTTTCTTTGTCTTTGCGTTTTTTATAAATTCCGGTCGTTTGTTCCAACGGCATTATGTAATTAAACCTTCGGCCAAAATAATGTAAAGCAAAATCAAACCGACATTTAATAGTGTGTTTATTGAATCTAGCACAAAACCGACAACTAGTAACGTCATGGTCAGGGCCTAGGCAAGGAATACAGTAAGAGTGAAAGTACTTATGAGGTATTTGCTTCCCACAAGAAATACAATTATTAACTTTTACTGACATCGGTCTGGAGCAAGAAAAAGTTTCCCCAATGGGGTACTTAGCTTTACTGAAGACTTCGGTTCTGAAACTCAAATTTGAAAATCTCAGGAGTCGGCCAACCGGCACTTGCAAAATGCTTTTGCTTTGGGCACCGCACGGCAAGAAAGACTGAAGAAAATGGCGTCGGTTGCAACTTTGATACCCCTGGCGCACTGACGTCAGGGAAGAGGCGACAGCAACCGATGCAGGACCAAGACTTTGTAACTCGGGCCGACTGCGGGTCACCTGCCAGCAGGATAACCCAAGTGTAATGACTGCAACAGTGAAACATGATGAACATCTGGGATGAAAGAAAATAAAGCTGCCCAGACTTGTGAATGGCATTAGTCTTACAGCAGACCTCCTGTTATATGGTCTCGCTGGGACCAGACCTTAAGTTGGATAATGAATGGCTGGTTAATCAGAAAAAGCATACAAAATAGCATTTATAGGTTATAAATCAGCTAAAACAAGATTTGTGTTGGTATGCATTTTTCTAATGAATATGAAGTCTAAAACTCAAATGTCTGTCATTATTTAGCCCAGAGAAGGTGTTAAGTGTTGTTCCTCTCTGTTGTCTTGTTGCTAGGTCTATGGCAGAAATTTGATGGCCTGTTAAACAGGCGAGAGGTTACAGACAGGCCAGAAAAGAGAGAGTCTACTGTATCTAAATACCTGAGCTGACTATGCAAATCCAAGGTGAAGAACCTTCTCACTAGCAGACTGCAGAGAAGAAAAAAAAGGAGGGTAAATTAATAGAATGATTAAGAGACAATTCCTTAATCACCCTGGGCATAAAAGAAGGATTAGTACGAAGAGACACCTTGTCCCTATGAAAAAAACTGAAGAGAAACACCAATAAGAACCAGTAGTTGAGATACTCTCTTAGCTGAAGTAAGGGTCAAAAGAAGAACAGTCTTCCATGTACAATGTTGTAAGAAAGTGGAAGCTGCAGGCTCAAAAGGAGCCTGAGTCAGTTTTTTAGATCTAAAACTGATGCCCCAGGAAGGTGGAATAGGCTTCCTGGGAGGCCTGATATGAAGAATGCTTTAAAAAAATTACTTGATCTCAAACCCAGAGGCCAGAAAAGGAGTTAATGGCAGAAAAGCAAAAATAGCTGAAAGGTGAACTTTAACAGAAGAATATGTTAACCCAGCACGGAGCAATTCACGCAAATAAGAGAGAACCAGGGGGATCCCTACAGAAAGTAGATCCTGGTTATGAGCAAGGCGCCAAACAGAAAATCTCTTCCATTTGGACACATACAAATCCCTGGCAGTGGACTGCCTGGCCTCCTGCAGAATCCCAAGCACATCCTCATAAAAAAGGTGCCTATAAGGGATCAAAATCCTATCACCCACAATGTCGATTGAAGAGTCAACAAGTAAGAATGGATCAGAGACTCCTTGTCCTACGTCAGTAGGTCAACCTGAGAGGTAAATTGTGGTGATTGCCCCTGGCTAGGTGAAGAAAGGAGAACTAATGCTGTCTGGGGCCAAAAGGGAGTCAGCAACAAGATTTTAGGGCAGTCCTGCTATATTTTGAGCAGGATCTTTAGAATAAGAGGAACGGGATTGAAAGTGTAGAGAAACATTCCCTTGAAGAAAAAGACAGGGCGTCCATTTTCCAAGACACAGGTCTTGAGACTCTGGTCCAAAAACGAGGAAGTTCAAAAGGGAGGCAAAAAGATCTGAGGAGTACCCCACCAATGGACAATGTTCAGAAACATCGCTGTGAAGCACCCATTCATGAGCCTGTGTATTGGACCTGCTCAAAGAGTCTGCCACTACATTTGCTCTGAAAGAATATATATAGCCAGAAGAGTCACTTGATATTGGACAACTAGATCCCAAACTTGAACAGCTAATCTGCAAAGAAGTTAGGAATGACCCCCCCCCACACACACTTGCTGACATACCACATCACTGTGGCATTGTTTGTGAAGCTTTTGAAAGGTATAAAAAAGCAACCGATGTAAGAACACCATAAACTCTATTTATTAAGTACTTTTCGTCCAGCACAGTGGCTGGACTTCATCAGATGTGATGAAGTCCAGCCACTGTGCTGGACGAAAAGCACTTAATAGAGTTTGTGGTGTTCTTACATCTGTTGCTTTTTTATGTTTAATCAGTTTGTGAAGTATTTTTCATTTCAAAGCTTTTGAAAGGCCGCAGAAGAAAGAGGGAGTGAAACGTCTGAAAGGCGAAAAGATGGCTCTCATATCCTTTATGTTGATATGGTCTGAGCTTTGATGAGGAAGCCAGAGACCTTGGACCATGATGGAATCGAAAGAGGCTGCCCACCCCATGTCTGAGGCATCGGCGAACAGTTCCTGGGAGGGGATGGGGGGGCTACAAAATAAAGTCCTGGGTTGAGGGACAGCTGATAAATCTACCACTGAAGCTTGAGTTTGAAGGGATAACATCTGAAAGGAAGGGACCTTCAAAAAGGGGTTGAGTAGAGAAAGATCCAGAATCGGTCTCTATGCGCCTTCCCTTCCTGGGAACATTTTTGGAATAAAACCCTTTCCCCCTCTGGGAAGGGGGCACAGCTTGAATGGCCCTGAAGCAGTTCTGAGAAGAAAGGAAGCTGTTCCTGAGGAGGTTGAGGGATGCCTGGAAAGGAGGAAGGGATTTCCATATCATGAAGTATTCTTGATGGATGAAGGGCAGCGACTCAACCAACTGGAAAGGGGCAAGGAAAGACAAAAGGATAAGCGAACCTAATTGAAGAAAAGAGGGAGCAAACAATTAGAACCTGGCTTGTTTTGAAAATGAGGCTTCTGAGAAGTAGGAATCTGAGTAGACTTAGCAGGGGGATCTCGCCTAGAACCCTTCTTACCTTTGAAAGGATGGCAAGGCTGTCTGTGAACAAAGGCAGGTTTGGATGGATAATTCCTCTGGAACTCAGGTATAGGAAAGAAAAATATGCTTGAATTCCTGAAAGGTTTTACCTTTATTCCAAAGACACTTAAAAAGCTCAGCAGCAGCCTCAGAAGCAAACAGATTCTTATTGTCAAGAGAAGTATCCAACAATTTATCCTTAACATCATCAGGCAAAGGCTGGAAATGAAGCTGAGTGTAACGTCTTACAACAGAATCAAAGGCAGCAGCCCTAGAGGAGGCATCAGCTGCATCACAACTACATTTAATAGAGTGGCAAACAACCTGAAAAACAGAGCTCAGTAAAGAGAAGGTCGAGGCACTCCCTTCAGAATAAGGGAGGTCAGTGATTGCCTGGGAAGCCTGAGAAAGAAGGGTTAAAACATACCTGGTCATGTGGGTCTGGTAATTAAAAGTTCAAAAGGCCAAGGTGGTAGAAGTATATATCTTTCTGCCTAGCTCTTCCATCGCTCTACTATCATTGACTGAAAGAAGTAATTTAGAAGGTGGCAAAAGTTTAGAGGGTTTGTCAGAAGAGATAGACACTACAGAAGGGTCAGCAGGAGGACATTTTCAAACAAACATACTCTCATCGGGTACCCTATAAAATCTGTCAGGTTTCTTAGGGGCTGGAGGTTGAGAATCTAGGGCCACAGAGGCTGCTGAAAAAGCATCTAGAAGAGCAGAGAAGACTGGAAGGACCTCAGAGGGCTTAGGTGACTCCATCTGGAGGAGCTGATACCTCTCTTTTGAATGGCAGAAACCTGAGATTAGTCCCATTTAAAATATTTCATCAAACAAGAAATACTATCCCCAAAGAAGAGTTTTTCCAAGGGAGAAACTGGGCTAATAGAATCCTCCTTCTCTAATCCAAAATCCAAGGTAGAAGAGATCTAAGAGGAATATGCCAAAGACTCTTCTCCAGAATCCAAATCCTCTCCAGAGGAGTCCTGCTCTCTGGACCTCTTGAGTGGGGTAGATGACCAAGGGGGAGCAGGCAAAGAAACCCCTTCGGGAGGCTTTAAGGCCATCAATACACTAAATAACCTCTGAGTAAAAACCTGCCATTCATGCTGAGGATCATTAGCAGCAGGGGAAACATGCTTTTTTTTTCTTTTTCTTTTGAGTAACGTCTGCCCGAAACACCCTAGGAGGTTCAGACCCTGTCTACACTCAACCAATACAGAAATAATGTCCTCCTGAACCAGTATTTGCAGTATTCCCCTCTGCCCCTCTAAAATAATCAGCTGAAGTTCCCCTTCAACATCTGCGGAGCCTATGAAGACGTGCAAGAAGCCAGCTCAATACCGGCCTGGCAGCAGAGAAATCTGACACAATAGCAGGGCGATCCTCTGAGATTTCACCAGCCTGGAGGGGGTGACAGAGAGACATCCTGGGAAGGCGAGACAGCAGCCAGATCAGATCTGAGTTTCTTGGCAGACAGCGGACTTTGAGGACGGGAAGATTCTGCCCAAGCATCTTGCGCCAGCAACTTAAGACACTGGTTCTCCAGGTAATTGGACAAGGAGAAATAACTATGTAGGGTCTTAGGGACAAACACTTGGTGGATAGAACACGCGCACATGGTTGTGAAAAGCAATCAAACAGAAGAGACACTGCTTGTGATGATCCATATAAGGAATATCCCTCCATCACAGACATTTTCCCTTTCTGGATGGCATTTAAAAAAACTCACAAAAATGAAGAAAGAAAAAGTTACGAAAAAACACCACTTATCTGAAACACAGCTCAGTAACAAACACAGAAGGAGCTTTCAGATTGACTATCAATGATGGAAGTTTGGACTGGCAGCAAAGAAGTTCTGAGGTATGCATGTCCATAAATTGCCTTTATGCCTTGCGCCTTGAGTGGGGAGCATACGTGTAATTTAAGTCTATAAAAATGAGAAGGCTTTGGTACACTGACTGGATGTTGGGTCACACTTAGCAGGGAACTCGTTGGTAAAGAATACTGCAACAATGACATGGAAGGACTTCATGTGTTCTGAAAAATAAGCACTCTTCCTTCTGACCTCCTGCTACAATTTTAAGGATTGACTTATGATTTTTAATGCTTACATGTTGAGAGGAATGTACTCAAACTCCACTATAACAACCCTCTTGACAAGTGATTTACTGAACGGGGTAGTCAAGCTGAACTGTCAAGCAAACTCCCTCAATTTCTGCTCATATTTAACATTAAGTAGAAAACGCCCATAAATGCACCCAAGGTACTTCTCAGGTGTGAACTATTTCTGGTCACAGAAAGGTAAATGAAAACAGGTAGCCATTATGCAGAAATGCTTTTGTATCATTTCTACAGACTGCCAAAACAAAACAAACATGCAAGAGTACTAACCTGAACGTAGCCACCTTCTGTATGACCTTTTCTAAACCGGTTTCATGATTTTCCTGTTAAAAAAGAATAAAAAATAACATTCAGTACAACAGCAAAGTTGAACTCTGTGGTAAACATGCTGGTGTACAAAAACAATATCAGCAGAAAGATTGTACTCTAGATAACAGTACCCACAATGCAAATGTGATTACCAGTGGAACAGATGGCTGAAAATAGCCTCATAAGCTTGATGGCATACTGCTGAAGTGACGCAAGACAAGAGAAGCACCGTGAATTTTGCTCCTGGTCCACAGATACATTGTGTATACATTTCCAACTCAATGCTGCAGTACTCAAGGGAGCTATACAATTGCAGCTTATTAACCCGTGAGAGCACACAGTCTAAAGTTGGAAACATACTGTGGACTTGGCAATTTGGAAAGGAATCTATATCCAAACTAAGGGAAAATGTCTCAAAAAGTTGATGCATCAGTAAAAGAACAAATGATGACAAGCAGCCAGAATTTCCCTAACTAATGTAGTTTAATGTAGCATGACTTCTAACCCATATCAGTTTTTAAGAAGTATGGTTCTAAGGAAGGCAAACAAACTACTGCATGTTCTAACCTAACTACTAAACCTGAGAAAAATTTTACAAAGACATGGAAATACAAGTCTAAATTTGTTTATATAAAACAGTAATCAAAACTGTACTGAGAAAAATAAGAGACATAATAACCTGATTAGTTTTGGCTAGACACCAAGTATTCTTTCCAAGGCTTTACAGCTACAGAGCATAACATGAAGTTCTAGGATGTTGCACTAAAATGGGCTCAGAGCTCGAATTCACCTATCAACTTCCCTGAGAGAAACCAGAAAAGCCCTTTAAACAAAAGTTATTCAACATAACTATGCATCTATGTTGTCTGTTTTTCATCCTTTGCCAGCTAATAGATCTCAAATCTGACTTCAGCCACTTCATTAGACTTTGACTCAAGTAGCTTGTACTCCTCACCTAACACATAATCCTCTCCTCCTGAATTACCTCAGATGAAATCTGCCGTCTAGTCAGCCTACCAATTTACACAAAAAAACATACCTAACAATAAGCATACCCCCGATTAAACAATATTTCAGCTAGAACTGGAAGGAAAAGAAGACTGGAACTCATTCAGCAAGGCAGGCAGGAAGCACTCCTAAAGCCATACTAGGAGATCAAATGAAAAACTTCCAAGACAGGAAGGGGAATGGAGGTCAGACAAAAAACAAACACAGATGCATCATTATGGTGAGCACGTAACTTTTGTATCTGATGTCTTTTTTGTCTGTTCCTCAACTGATGGAACAGAGTTCCTAGCTAGAGTAACCCTGGATGGACTTCAAAGGAGGATATTCTGGAGTACCATGGAGCCAAATGCTACCCTATTCCTAGAAAATATGTCCAATTTTTAATGAGCTATAAAGGTATGAGTGTTGGACCAAATAGCAGCTACACAAATGTCATCTGTGGAACCTCTGTACCAAAAAGCAGATGAAGCAGCCATACTTTTGGTGGAATGAGCCTTAGGAGGTTAAGGTAATGACAATCTTAATCTTATACACAAAAGAAATGCAATCAGTAAGCCATCTGGCTAAAGTTACTTTTGAAACCACCTTGCCAGAATTAGCCTTAAAAAGGGAGACAAACAACTGGTCTGACTCTCAGAAATTCTTAGCTCTATGGCGACAGAATCTATGTGCATCCAACATGTGCAACATGTACTCTTCTGTGTTTGAAATACTTGGAAAGAAAATGGGTAGATCAATGCACTGGCTGATAGCCGTGTCTGATGCAACCTTATGTAGAAAGGAAGGATTAGTCTGAAGGGACACACTATCTTATGAAAAAAAACAGATGTGGAGGCTGAGAAGAGAGCACCTGGAGTTCTGACACTACTCCAGATTATGTACTTGCAACCAGAAAAAGGCCACCTTGGCTGAGGGTTCAAAGGGATATAGGGTCGGTCAGACCTTAAAGAAGTACTGTTAAATCTCACAGAGCAGTGCGGTCCTTAACAGGTGGTCAAAGTGAAAAGATACATTAGAGAGAGGCCTTAAATAATCTCAATGAGGCCAAAAAAAAACAGTTATCATTGAAATGAAAATTAGAAATGGCAGTAAGTTAGACCTTAACTGTAGAGTAACTAGCTCCATTATTGAAAATGGGGGCAAGGAAGTCAAGAATAGCTGGGATAGGTGCTGAAATTGGAACTAATTATCTCTGGAAAGCCCTAACAGAAAACTTTTTCTGTTTGTTGTAAGAAATCTTCCTAGAAGAATCCTTCTGGGATGATGTAAGGTTATGAACTGGGGAAGAAATCTTGGACCATCTAGCCATTACTGGAAGTGGAGAAACCATGAGAGCAACTTGAGGGTCCGGATAGCCAGGTATGGTATTCTGTATAGATGAGCTAGAAGGTCCTGAAATGGGCTCAACACCCACTGAAGGTGAAAGTACAGTTGTGTACACTTACCATAAATGTAGATGTTAGAGTGTATTCACTGTTGCAGTCGTTACATTTGGTAATCTGCTGGCAAGTTGCCCTCAGTCAGCCTGATTAACAAAGTCTTGGGTCCTGCGTCAGTTGCAGTCCCTTCTTCCATGACGTCAGGGGGATAAAACATGCAGCCGACACCATTACATCAGTTTTTCTTGCCCCAGAAGTCAGGTGCCCCCCAAATGCGGAGCAAAATATATACGTTATTAAAAACACAAAAATATACCACCAAACAAAAGCAAATACACCAAAAAGGCTTTTAAGCACAGTAAAGGAAAGTAGAGGTATAGTAAGAGAAAAACAGGGGACTGGAGGGAGGGTAACCAGGACAGTGAATACACTCGAACATCTACATTTATGGTAAGTGTACACAACTGTACTATGTTTTTCGTGTTTAACTGTTGCAGTCATTCCATTTGGGTAGATTCCCAAAGCTATGGTTAGGAGGATGGATTTATACAGCATTAGGACCAGCTATTAGGCCCTGCAAAACAGCAGTGGCAAAGCCAGCTCTGGAGTTAGAGAAAAGTGGTAAGTGATAATGCTTGGTGAAAGTATGAACTGAACTCCAGGTAGCAGCTTCTAGAAGATCCCTGGTAGGCACACCTCTGAGAAAGGCTGTAGAAGTAGATGCAGCCCAGGTGGAATGAGATCTGATCCCCTGGGGGATGGGTTTTCCATGGTGCTTATAACAGAAATGAATACAATGGCTTATCAATTTAGAAATGGTTTGCTTTGAAATAGCCTTCCCCTCTGCCCCTGCAGCAAATGCTACCAGCAGTTGTGCAGATTTTCTTTGAGATTTAGTCCTGTCCAAGCAAAATCTAAGCTGTCTGTGTACATCCAATGAATGCAGAATCCGTTCCTCCTTGTTCTGTGGATTGGGAAAGAAAGTTTACAAATGAATGAACTGATTAAGAGCCACACTGGATACCACCTTAGGCATGAAGGATGGATTGGTCTTGAGTGACACCCTGTCCACATGAAAGATGATGAAAGGCTCCACTGCCATAAGGGCCTGTAATTCAGATATCCTTCTAGCTGAAGTGATTGCTAAAAGGAAGGTTGTTTTCCAGGAAAGAAAATTTTAAATCTGCAGTAGCAGCTGGCTTAAAAGGAGGTAGAGCGAGTTTCTCCAATACAAAGTTAAGGTCCCAGGGCAGGGGTTGGAGCTCTCCTGGGTGGTCTCAGGTTTTTGGCCCCTCTGAGATACTGCTTTAGCAGACGATGAGAGAAAAGGGGGGGGGGTTCTGTGTTGTAATGAGCTGAAATGGCTGAGGCATGGATTTTTTTGGAAGAAAAAGAAAGGCCCCTGTGAAGTATCTCAGTTAAGTATTGCAAAATCTGAGGTAAATTGGGCGCTGCTGTACTCTTCCCTTGAGAATGATTCCAGGCACAAAATCTTTTCCATTTGTCAGCATAAGATTTTCTAGTACTAGGTCATTTTGCCTCCAAAAATGACATCCATCACAGGTTTGCTGAGGGATGCTAAGGGGGAATTTAAATGATTAGCCAAGCTGCAAGATTCAATGTTTGGAGCTGAGGGTGCAGACTTTGGTTCTCCTGCTGAGACAGCAAGGAAGGTGTCTTGAGGGCAGCTGCCATGGAGAGATTTGTGAAACACTGCGCAGGAGTGGGTACACCAGTGTTGGCGAGGCCAGTCTGGAGCAATCAAAATAATTTTTGGTTTGTCCTGTTAGACTTAGTAGAACTTTGGAGAGCAGAGGTAGAAGGGGAAAGGCTTTTTTGTGAGGGGTTCTCGTGCACAATTTGTCCAACTGGTAGTTCTGGGGTGAGGCAAAAAGATCTATGTCTGGGCTCCCCCATTTGCGTGTCAACATGTTGAAAATCTGTGCTTCCAATTTCCATTTGTGTGGGTCCATGAGATTTCTGCTTAGTTCATCTGCCAGAATACTCAGCTTTCCTGGCAGGAATTGAGCTTGTAGATGTACTTGGTAGCTCAAGGCTGTGTTCCAAAATGCCATGGTTAGTCTGCAGAGGGGGTAGGAATGGGAATCCCCCTGCTTGTTTATGTACCATATAACAGTGGTATTGTCCATCTATACCATTAGTTGTCCTGGATGAAGGTAGTCCTTGAAGGATGTCAGTGCATTCTGTACAGCTCGCATTTCTTTTTGATTGACATGAGGACGCATTTGAGTTGGGCTCCATTTGCCCTGAATGCACTTCCCTGCCAGATGAGCCCCGCCATGCATAGTCTGATGCGTCTGTAGTTAGGGTTTGGGCGGCCGGGGGTGGTGTGAATGGCAGTCCCTTGTTTTGGTGAAAGACCTCTGCCCACCATAGGAACTCTAGGCGCAGGCAAGGTATGATAGGAATCATTGTTTCCAGGCTGTGTAAGTATGACTGAAGTTTCCTCATATGCAGTCTTGCATATGGAATTAGAAGAATGCAGGAGGTCATGAACCCCAAGGCTTGCAGTATTTGTCTTGCAGATAGCAGGGTTTTTGTGGCCACCTGTTTAAAGTAAGTCACCAAATTAATTTGCTTTTCTGGCGTAAGGAAAGCCATCTGGGAAGTTGTATTCAAGCTTGCACCCAGGAATGTAATTTTTTTGAGAGGGTACCAGTTGTGATTTATTTTTGTTTATGGTGTATCCTAGACAAGTTAGAACCCTTTTTACAAACGCCAGATGTTTTAGAAGAATGTCCTGTTTTTCTACATGAATTAGACAATCGTCCAGGTATGGATATATTTGAATATTTCTTTGTCTGCAAAATGCAATTATTGGAGCCAGGCACCTTGTGAATACCCTGGGCGCAGTAGACAAGCCAAGGGGCAATGCAGATAACTGATAATGCAAGTAGCCTGCTTTGAAGCGTAGGTATCTTCTGCAAGATTCCCCGATTAGGATATGCAGGTAAGCCTCTTAAATCTAGAGTTACCAACCAGGCATCCTTGCCAAGCATAGAAAGTAACTGGTGAAGAGTCAGCATCTTGAATTTTGGAAAGGCCAGAAAGGTGTTTAGAGTAGATAGGTCCAGATTTAGATGCCATGATTTGTCTTTTCTGGGTACCAGGAAAAGTCTAGAACAGAAACCTTGTCCCTTTTCCTCTTCTGGTACTAGTTGAATAGCCCCCATGTTTAGGAGGGAAAGTACTTGTTTCTGAGCCTCTGCCCACTGATTTGGGGGCAGATCTGGCCACCCGTTTGGAGTTGGCAACGTGTGGAAATGTAATCTGTATCCCTGGGACACTATATTTGAAACCCATTTGTCCTGGGATACAAGTTGCTAGTTTTTTGCATGAAGAGCCAGTTTTCCCCCCAAAGGGGCGGCTAAGAGGTAAGTGCTTGGTAATTTTAAAGGAAAGTCATTGAGACAGTTTAACATAGGGTGGTGTCTTGCTATTTCCAGATTTGGAAGTGGAAGCACCCCATTGCTTAGCTCTGAAAGTCCCTTGGGACTGAAACCTGGTGCTTTTGGAATGTCTGGGTTTGGCTTGAGTGGCTCTGGAAGGAGCTGGAAAGGACCAGTTCTTAGTAGGCCAGTGCCTACTAAATCTTGGAGGTTGTACCTGTATGAAATCTTTCATAGTTTGCATAGACTTAGCTTTATCTTCCATATTTTTTAAAACTTCTTCAGCCTTATTGCCAAACAGACGATCCTGCTGCAAAGGAGCATCCAACAGTTTTGCTTTAACATGATCAGGCAGAGATTGCTCCTTAAGCCAAGCATGCCTTCTAAGCACAGACCCAGTAACAGCAGCCCGCAGGAGGCCTCCAAAGAATCAAAACCATATTGCAAAACATAAAACCAAGAACAAGTTAAAAGCACCAATAAAGCAAAGCAGATCCACAACCTGGAAGCTGGCTCTGAAATCCCAAAATGAAAAGTTGATGAAATGCTGATATTCCTTCTTCCGCAAGGCAGAAAATGAAAGGCTGCAACTTACATAATTTAATAACAAACAAAATTCTGGTGCTGAGCTTTTTCAAGATACAATAAAATCAAGCTAGTTGTTCTTTATATACATAGTCAAAACTTGACCAATAATTCAATTAGTAAAAGAGAAGGTTTAATTAACCCTTCAAATTACTTGCTGGTACAAAACCTGCTTGCAGGCAAACCATTACTAAGCACAACTCACTGCAATGTCCAACAAAGTATCTGCATAAACTTAATAAACAATTGTTGGTGTACACACAGATTACCATAAAAATATACAGTGTTAAAAATATGCAATATTAAAACTATGCAATGTTAAAGCAATATTCAAAAGCCAATACTATACACATACTAGTATGTTAAAAATGTTTAAATGTACTGTTTATTCAGCAAAATTATTATTTCTGTATGTAAACCGAAAATTCATAATTTAGCCTTTCTTAACCTCAAGACGCTGCTGATGCTGCAAGCGTCATTGAGTCCTGGTCGCCTTCCTGCATCTAGTCTTAGCTGCCATAGTAACTCTTTGTATTCTAAAAGAGACCCCCAGTCCCCCCCCTTTCATCCAACCTATATTGCAAAACATGTTTTCCAACTTGTTCAGCTGAATGCAATAAATCCTGTAAATCCTTATTTTCCACACAGTCAGAAATCAACATCATTTTCTGTTTAAGCAGTCGCATGATATGCTGTTGATATTTTAGCATATGGAATTGACAGTTTAAAGCTCTGATTGCCAAGGTTGCAGAAGTATAAACCTTTTTACCCCATCTATCCAGCGCCCTGGAATCTATCAGAAGGGGTAGGATTTTTTTGCAGTAGAAGCCTTAATGACCTTGGGCTCCTGAAAAATTATTTCAGGGTCCACAACAGGATTCTTGAAAATGAATTTGTGGGACTCAGGAACCCTGTAGTATCTGTCTGGTTTACTAGGGGCCAGAGGCAGGGAATCAGGGGGCATACTGGATTCTGAAAACACATCATCAACAATGTCTAGTACAGGAGGTATAGCCAAAGGCCTATGCTGAGGAAGAAGGAAATCCCTAAGCCTCTTTTTGGATTCAGAAAAATCCTGACTTTCCCAGTGGAAATGCTCCCTTAAGGTATTTAAAGTTTCCCCAAAAGAAAAATCCTCAGGGGGAGAAGCAGAGGGAATGGAATCTTCTGCATCAGAGTCCTCATAAGTGGGTATGGACAAATCCAGGTCATTAGAAGAGTCAGAAAAAACAGAGTCCTGCTCACAAGATTCCAAATCAAGTTCAGCCCTAGGCCTCTTAGAAGGGGGGGGGGGGGTTGACTACTCCTAATCAGAGTAATTAAATCTTCAGCCATTTTGATCATTTATTTTTTTAGGCATACGGGCCTGAGCATGTGGCCTGGGCGTCAGTTTTTTAAACATCGGTAAGGATTAAGAAAAAGTTTCCACAACGTGGTACTTAGCTTTTAGTTGAAGACTTCGGTTCTGAAACTCGAAAATGAAAATTTCAGGAGTTGGCCGACTGGCACTTGCGAACTGCTTCTGCTTCGGGCACCGAGCGGCA